>NC_137833.1:36849916-36904916 GCF_963921795.1 Nannobrachium achirus | reverse complement strand
TAATTCAGGTAAGCACAATTATCCCTGTGTTACTAACTGTGTATTATATTAGGCTTCTTGCATTTGTGAAAACAAATGATGATGATCCATGTGTGTGAAGATGGGTGTTGTTGATATTTGCATTAGGCCCAGGAGGCTATTAGGACTACTCAATGGTGGAAAAAAAGCACTCAAATGTTTTTAAACTTACATTTTATTTGCATCTTGTCATATGTACATATTCTCACAGGGTCAACATTTTTACATAATTTTTATCATCATACTGTAGTCCATATTACACATTCGTGGTGTCATTATTGAATTCAATACAAGTAAAAAGCCCAGAATTCAAAATGTACTTGAGTAAAAGTACAAAAGTATTGGCATCAAAATGTACTTAAAGCACCAAAAGTAAAAGTACAAAATGTTTCAAAATAGCAGATCTACAAGCTCACAATGCATCGCTATACATTGTGAGCTTGTAACCTACTAAATAGGGCTAAAGTGGTAAATGTATGTTTTTGATATCATAATAATTGATACCTGCAAAGTAACTAGTAATTAAAGTTTTCGAGAGTCAGTAAAAGTACAATATTTGGATCTGAGATGTAGTGGAGTAGAAGTAAAAGCATTGGAATTAGGAAATACTCAAGTAAAGTAAAGATGCCACCAAATCGTACTCAAGTACAGTTCTTTAGTAAATGTTACCTTACACCACTGGTTACTACTGTTTGTTAGTTACATTATTATTATGGATGTCTTCTACGTCAGATGCCCTTGGGTCTGTGTGATTCACATCCATTACGTCATGTCAGCCTGCCTGTCCACATCTGTGGCGCCTGAGGCCAGCTCTAAACAATGACACACATCAGTGTTGTTGCTACACTAGCCTACAGTAACATTTAGGTTATTATACAGTAATTATTGAGTGTTAACATGCACAGACAAGTGTCATTTTTACACTGTCAAGAGTTAAATTAACACTTCGGAATTCACTGTGTAAACTGTCTGTACACTCTTATATAGAAGCAAGATCAGCCTACATCTTCACCCCCACTCACGTCAAGCCCTGAAAGAAGTCACTGTACCGTGAATGCGGACGGCCAGGCTTTTATGTAATCAGTGGTATAAAAAGAGTCACTAATTACATAATATATTAATATATTATTCCAGACATAGGGCCCCAAGAATGTATTGCCATTTGGAGAATCATCGCTGAATGTGTCCAAAACAGACACGAAGAGTGGGCTTAAGATTCCTAGCATTTCTTTATCATGACATATAGGCCTATTTAATGCACAAGGGAGAGATACATCCAAGATGGTGCTGCGTGATTTGATATAAGACTTGAATTGTGTGACATTAAACTGTCACACCAAAACGAAAGCTGTCCCACATTTGGTTCTTCTTTATCATCCACCAATGTAATAAAGTTATATCTGGCAGCCAGCCGCAGGACATCAAATCTTATCAGCCATAAGCACTCCTACATTTGCACCACTCAATACAATCATAAACCCTCATATTTTTTACACCACGGCCAAAGCATCTGTCAGTCAAGTCTTATGAGCCTATGTGTTGTCTGCGTGCCATTACAGGCGACGACCTATGCGCCCCAGACAGTGCAAAGCACCCTGGCATCAACGCCCCACTACACATTAGGACAGGGCATTCCTCATGCCATGTCTGAATGCCTCCATGCTGCTCGCACTGTAAGTGAGAGGGACACTATCTGGGTGCTTGCGCAGTGCGTATGGGTGGGGATGGATACAAGCACATACAGATCAGTCATCCGTGTGTGTGTTCCTCACGCACCTGTCGGCGTGGGCCTCAGACGCGCCACCTCGGCTGGGGGAGTGTTTACGATGTAACCCCCGAACAACAGCTGAGTCTGAGTCTCTCAATGAAAGACCCCCCAAATCGCAGTTAGTGTGGGGTTTTCCAGGCTATGTGTGTGCGTGTGTGTGTGTCTTGCTGTCTTTCTGCATGTGTGCCTTCACCATTACTTTAGCAGCTCCTTGGAATCTTTGCAATGTGTGCAAATGCACATTAGCAGTCCTTCATACCACCCTGCACATTGGAGTGCATAGCAGTCATTCCGAGTGACCAAGGTTAACACTCCATCCATTACAGTTAAGATGCAAAAACAACCACTTTGAGCAGAGACATTGAGTTGTGCTCTATAGCAAAGGGCCAGGAGTTTCTACCTGAAAGAGGGTGTCCTGAAAGAGGGTGTGGAATTGACACCCTCTTAGGCAGTGACTAGTCTGGCCCTCCTGTCATATAAACTGCACAGTCATATAAACATTTCGAGTTTTCGACCACCCCTCCACGCATCTACACGGTAAAATCCTCAGGTTTATTTATTTATCCACTCGTAACTCAGAGAGTAAATGTTAACAATGGACCCTTTCGGGTCCATTTGGTTACATTTGTACTCCGAGTCGAATTAACACTGAGGGTCTTACTGTGTATTTCTCTGTTTGGGTGTGGGAGAGGGGATTTTATGTGTTCATGTGTTCCACTCTGCTGAGTACTGACTGTAGAATCAATGAGGATGGTACTGTAGCAGGGTAATTATAGTATACTAGAAGAAGGGCGGCCGAGCGTCTAGTCGGCGACCTGGCCAACTCGGGAACAATGTAAATAGGGAATGAATGCCCCGCCCTTTAATGCAAACCCCATTATACCTGTTGTCATAGGATCCGTTTTGACCATCTGTTTGCGTGTGTCCATTTATGCCCATATATGGAGAGATATGTCTGTCTACGTCCATTTTCTGCCCATATATGGAGATCTCTGTAGGACCTGGTTTGACCATCTGTTTGCCTGTGCCCATTTATGCCCATATATGGAGTTTGCGACCTGGCCAACTCGGGAACGATGTAAATAGGGAATGAATGCCCCACCCTTTAATGCAAACCCCATTATATGGAGATCTCTGTATCTGTCTGTGTCCCTTTTATGCCCATATACTCTATCTGTGTCCATCTTTTATGCCCATATGCCCATATATGGAGATCTCTGTATCTGCCCATATGCCCATATATGGAGATCTCAGTCTGTGTCCCTTTTATGCCCATATATCTGCGTCCATTTTATGCCCATATGCCCATATATGGAGATCTCTGTATCTGCACATATGCCCATTCTCTGTATCAGTCTGTGTCCCTTTTATGCCCATATACGGAGATATCTGTCATGGAGATCTCAGTCTGTGTCCCTTTTATGCCCATATATCTGTCTGTGTCCCTTTTATGCCCATATACGGAGAAATCTGTCGGGTCGAGGCGCCCATATACAGAGATATCTGTCATGGAGATCTCAGTCTGTGTCCCTTTTATGCCCATATATCTGTCTGTGTCCCTTTTATGCCCATATACGGAGATATCTGTCGGGTCGAGGCAAGGCCCCTGTATTGCCCATATATGGAGATCTCTGTATCTGCCCATATGCCCATATGGAGATCTCAGTCTGTCGGGTCGAGGCTAGGCCCCTGTATCTGCCTGCAGTGATGTCACAATGACTCAGCGCTTGCGCCCGGCACTGCAGTGATGTCACAATGAGTCAGTGCTTGCGCCGATTTTGCGCCGATTTCCGCATAAGGAGATTCCGAACGTTTCGCGCTGGTTAGGGAAAACCGCGCGTCGGGTCGGGTCGAGGCCCGGCACTGCACTCCGTGCCGCGGCGGGGAACGCGCGTGCCGAATCTGAAGCCGGTGGGACGAACGGTTCTCGAGATACGCGGATTACAAACACACACGCAGAGACTTCTCGCATTTATAGATAGATATATGGCCCAGGCAAGAGATGAGCTCATGCTGTATTGTGGTATCCACAGTGTGTGATTAAGTACGGTAGCCTATGTGTTGTGGCTATATGTGCAGGGCCCGAGCATGATGTGACTTTGACTTTGAATCTGATCTCCTCTCTCTCTCTCTCTCTCTCTCTCTCTCTCTCTCTCTCTCTCTCTCTCTCTCTCTCTCTCTCTCTCTCTCTCTCTCCCCCTCCCTCTGTGGCCTATCATTAGTCCTATAATTAGCCAGTCTTATCAGCCCTGTCTTCTTGATCTGTGCAGTGGTAAGGCTGTAGGATACACACACAGGGGTTTGGAATAGCTCTGTGTGAGAGTGAGCTCGTGAGCATTTATGTATTTCTCGTTATTGTGGCACCTCAATAACCCACACATTGAGAAATATTACTGACTTTGAAACAGATTTGGCAGATGTACTTTAAAATCACACATCATAAGTTGCACTGGATAAGGGACATACTGTATTTGAGAAGTTTCTGTTGGAATGGGTCTGGGATCACATGGCCACTGCTGCTAGGTTCAGAGGCCACTGTTTTAACTGTTACATTGTCCCTGGGCAATGTTGTTGCTTTAATGTTTAAGAATTATGAAATGCAGAAACTGTATAGATATATATAACATGTAATACAATGTGGCATATTCGTGGCCATTATTATCTTGAAACATTGCTCCCACAGTCTGGCAAAGTTACTGTAGTGACATGCTTGAATGTAATCCTTCATTGTATTGTATTAATATTAACAAACCTTTGTGGGTGTCATGTGAACCATCTGTGTAAAAACTGATATTTTCTGTCTTCACCTTGATGACAATACAGCAGCTGCGTCATGTTGACACAGGTGCCATTATGGATAGTGGATAATGGACAAGGCAGATGGATTAGGCATTAGGGGAAGCAGTCTGTGTGCAGTTCTGAATCACCGGTTCAGTGAATTCATTTAACTTTAAGGCCCAAGAAAGAGGTGTTGAAAACATCCTCTGCATGACAGAATTTACAATACATTGTGTCTCCTGTGTTCTGTGGTAAAGGAACAGATGTCTATTCATATCTAGCTCTTTGATAATGCCAGGTTATTTTGAAGCATGTTCATGTGTTAAACATGAGTGGACAGACTAGAAATGTATGATTTTTCTTTGTAGTGATTTAAGGGATATCTAATTTCTACTACTTGTAACCATAATCTTTTTTTTTTGCAATGGGAAAACATGTTTTTTCAAGCCTTAATAAAAAAATTGCCTGAAAGCAAGAACATGACATATCATTACATGCCTCATCTGGTACCTGTGTTTTGCCAGCACAGTGACATCACCAAAGCAGCCATTGTGGCTCAAATCTTATGTGACAAAGCATATGTGACAACCACCCACCTCGCTCTCATACTGTTTCATGTGCTTCCCTTGTGTCTCGCATTAGCCTCAGGCTCCTGTACCAAGCTGGTGTTTGGTACAGGGCCCCAAGCATTGCTTCCATAAAACCTCCATACAGGCAGGCTCATTCAATAATCCTCCTAGCCTCTGTGTCATGTGATGGGGATGTATAGGATCTTTATACCCCTAGGGATAGAAATGAGAGTTAATAATTGTCTTCCCTGCTGTCACTTGAACTAATGAGTGAAGGGCTGTGCACTGTGACTGGGATTTACCTTCCGATTGTCTTCCATAAAGTGCAGAGTCACCCTGGTTCATGCTCTGTCAGCTGCAGTAAATGTTCTCTCCGGGAAAGATGGCATTGATGTTACTGGAACAGTTTAATTAATCTCCCAATTCATTTTATTTCATAGTCATTCCTGACTTTCTGTGGCACCTACTAGAATATTTAATTTCACGTGCACGTTGATTGTTTCACGTGCATTATGAAACAATCAAAAATGGCCTAGCGGTCCAGGCCCATACCACATATTATAGGCTCTAACGCAGCCTGACGGGTCCGAATCCCGATCCTGACAGACTTTGCATGTCACTCCCCGTCTCTCTCCCCATTTCCTGTCAATCTCCACAGACAATTCTTTTCACTGTATTCTTACGTCGGAGAGTGTAGAGACACTGAGAGGAAACTGAGGACATAGAGAGGGGACATGATCAGTGTCGTATTCCCCAGGAGAAGCTTACTGTATGGTCACTGGCACTGCATTAGCTGGCTGCACCCTGATCCCTAGGACTTTTGAAGTCACCTTAACCACAGCACCATACATATTGAAAGTGAATTCAAATAGGGCTATTTGCATAGCAGGCTCAATGGCAACATGTGATCATGTGACACCACTAAATAATGGACTTCATTGAATTGCTCTATTCAGCATGCTTTATATGGCATTTATCTCACATCCAGCCAACGTGTACTGTACTGTAGCTTCCACTCAGGTGATGTGTGACAGGAAGCTACTAGCGTTTGCTAGAATGGTTGCAAATGAAATACCGTAGAATAAAACTATCTCCTCTCCTTTGGGTAGCTTTGTCCCTATTATCGACACTGGGTTTCCAACTGCCACGGTTAGCATTATCTGTTGAGCTAGCAACTCTGACCAGATCTAACAGAATGAGCTAAGGGCCGGGGCAGGGTGTATGATAGCGGTTAACAGCCGGCCACGATCCAATTTTCTGTGAAGATTCATTGTTCTCTAACGCTCGGTGTGCCACTGTGTGTGACAGTTACTGTACAGCAATGTGCTGTGTAAGGCGATGAGTGACAGAGAGACGGAGAGTAACAGAGTGAGTGGAAACTGGAAGACGAGGACAAAATGGAGCAGGAAGAGAGGAAGTCAAACTTGCAACACTGTCCGTTCTCAGCTGATGAATCCCTAGGGAGCGTTGTCTATTTAAAGGTCACTATTTAGAGACATGCTGCACAGTCAGGACCTTGACACACTGTAAAACCATTAGTATTAATTTAACTCTCAGAGTTAAATTAACACTCAGGGTTTTAGTGTGCAAGGCTTGGCGTATCACTTTAAGTGCATTAGTATCAAGCTCCTCCATGACTAGGAGGACTAGGAGGAGAATCATGGCAACTGGCAGCAAGGAGGAGGCGGTCACAGTTAGTCAGGTTACACGGCAAAGAGCATATGGCAGGTGAACAACACAGCAGAGAGGTGTGTCAATTGTCAAATGGGTTCCCTCTGTAGTCTGTACACTATGTGTTTGACTGTGAGGACTGAGGACATGTGCTTTCTACAGGTCAGTATGAGTGATGTCATTGCGTTATCTAGGAAGTTTTGGGTGGAGGGAGGCCAATCCCAATCCCTGCAAGGATAATAAACCTGACCTCATGGGGACATTTGTCAGTTCCCCTGCGGGGTCTGAGCAAAGCTTACAATTACTTAAAAGATTCAGGTTGGGGTCAGGGTCAGGAATAGCCGGTTAATGTTTGGTTTAGTGTTATAGGGACATAAAGGGTAAATACAATACAGTGTGTGTGTGAGTGTGTGTCCAATGGGAGAGTATGAGTATGGGACTGTTAAGTTTATGTATGTCCTATACTTTTACCATTGTTGTTTGTGACTAGCTTTGCTGTTTGTATTTCAACAACAAAGACGCTGCTTCAGGAAATTATATGCATTCACCCCTGCAGGTTTAAGTGCAGCACTTATCGATCTAGCCCTGTACTTGTGCTTTGACTTCTGCTGAGTTCCAAGACGGAAAGTACGGTGTAATTCAAAATAATGCATGCAGTGCAGATCAGCTGCAGTAGGCACCTTTTCACAATTCATTATAGAGTATTTCAGCAGCTTTAACCAATTAAGCTATATACTTAGTTGTATGAGCTTGTAGATCTGCTTGCTATCTTTGAAAAACATTGATGTAAAACGTGACATTGTTTGAAGAATTAATTGCCCAAATGCCAGCGTTATTGTGGTTAGATGATCACCGTTCAGTGAGAATTATTATGTGTTTAGGCTTTGTCCAAAACTAATAGAGAGGCCCATCTGTGCTCACATATGGCTACATGAACGTTGCACCATTCTTGATAACAGGTCTGTCAGGTCATAAATGATCTTGTCAGCATTACAGCTTCCTGAACCTCCTGATGTACTACTTTCATTTTGGCACTATTTCCTGTTTAGTGCAAGTTCTTGGTAATGTTGTAATATAGATCAAGATAAGATTTCAGAGAGGTGATCATTGTTGGCCATTAGCCTGAGTGATAGGGTGGGGTGCCATCAGGGTCATGTTACACTTTTATGATCTGTTTATCAGCTGGGGGAGGCTGTCTGGCTGGCTAGATCATGAACTTGCCATTGGATATTTTCCTCATCTTGGAACATTAATCCAAAATGCAGTTTCTGTTTACTGAAAAATGATATTTAAGTGTTATGTGATTATATTATAGGATATACTAAATACTCTGCAATTGGCTGTGCTGTAAAAGCTACAGTAACATTACTTTAGACTTTTGATTTTGGATTGGATTTAGTATTTTCCACAAAATGCTACAGTTTCTATGCCTGTTGGTGTTTCAGTTATTGTACCCTTAGCTGCACAGTAATATTAATCTTTTTTTGTGCTGCTTATCACTTCTAACAGCAGAGAGATCCATATAGGAAGATGTCTTGATTATTTTCATCTCCTTTTATTTTGAAAGTGTACCATCCGTGGAAGGGGACAGGAGATAGATATGAGGCACGCACGCAAGCAATGTAAACAAATGGACTCATGCCAGGGTTAAATTAATACTGGATGTTACTGTGCACCAATTCAATTACTTTTAGTTTATTGGTTACTTGCTTATGTGAAAAGCACTAATAAAATATAGTGCCCCCCCCCCCCCAGGCCCAGGGCCATAGTTAAAAACAGTAAATTGAAACAAAGCAATATGAATTTGAACTATCAAGCTTGTGTTCTTCTCTCCACTGTTGGCTCTGTTGGTCTTGTTTTATGGTTGCGTCTAAAGTACATTCAAGCTGTGTTATGAGGTGCATGGTTCACTAACTTCCACTCAGTCGTCCAGAAAATGCAGGCCCTTGCACTGCAGTACACGCACACGCACACACACACACACACACACACACACACACACACACACACACACACACACACACACACACACACACACACACACACACACACACACACACATCAAGGTTGTGACGTTGTATTTACTTCATACTCATTTGATGGCCAGAAATAACTCCAAAAGCTTATTGCATGGCTACTAACTAACACAATCAATAATTTGACACAGAGTATTTATACAAAAATAATTAAATAAAAAAACGATTTTTATTAGCTTACAAGCTTCCGCTTCCATTGCAAAGTAAACAGAGTCAGAACATTGGCATTCTATCACAAAATAACAGACCGGATAATGCCTTGATTGACCCATCAGAATTGAGTATTAAGCAAATGCCATAAAGTGAGAGATACACACCATGCCAAAAGTTGACAATCCATTACCTTTGAGAGCAAGCTCTGACATTGACTGACAAATCATGCATTTTTGTGATTATAGTACTGCACACAATATCTATCGTCAAATAATGTACGCCCCCACCATGTCTCATATGCATATGTATATGTTGACGTGTTTCTTTTTTACCATTTTCTTTTTTCTTTAGGTAAGTCTAAATAGTCAAATTAGCTGGTACCCCTGCGGTCGCTACTCAACCTTAGGGAGTGTTACTTGTTATAGTAATCAACAATTTAGTGTTGTGTGTGGTTTTAACCCAATTTCCACTAGGAAGATTAGAAAATAAATTGAGTCTTTGGTAAAACAATGTCAGAGTTCTTATCTGTCTAGCTTGCAGTTGCATAAATGCCTCTAACGACTTCACTGAAAGTGAGTGACTGACACCTCCACTGTTGCTAGGTGACACTTATCAGCCTCCCGATCCCAGACAGCCAATCAGAAGTTGAGAATTATACAAGGCTGTCAAACGCCAGCAGGTTTTCCAGCAGCCAGGTTCATGTCAAGGTTACATACTGTAGGGAGAACTGACTCTGACACAATACTATACTACACACACACACACACACACACACACACACACACACGCACACACACACACACACACACACACACACTATTGTACACCATTAACGATACTATAGGACATGGGTTTTCAACCAGTGGTCCGCATAGGTATTGCATTTGCTAGTGGTCCCTGGCCATGCATTCAGAAAATGCCTGTTATGCATAGCATGTAAAAAACAAAGCTTGAAAAAATACTTTTGTAATTAGTTGATGCATTCAAATGTGGCTGTATCCAACAAAAATGTTGTGCTTCTTGCCAAATGATATCCCTCCTCTTTACTGCTAATAAAAAAAACACAATTGTGTTGGTGGATCATGGGTCTATGTCTAGTATGATGGACTGACCTGACAATATAGTGGTGGTCTCCAGGTTACTGTTAGTCAGGATGGTGGTCCCTAGGTCAAAATCAGTTGACAACCCCTGCTATAGGAGGCTGGGCGTATGTGTGTGTGTGCGTGTGTGGTGGAAAGCTGCTGCGAGAAATGCAATCAGGTTGATGGAAGTGAAGGACATTTGTGCGGAGCCCCTACTGTATATGGAGATGAACGAAATGAGATGTCACCACAATAAGAGTCATACTAAGACTAGTAGAATGGTTCTAATGTGTCAACAAGTACTGGTTGGTGGATGTGATGGGTTTGGAGCTAAACTCCTCTAATGACTATCATGTTCCCTCTGTCTTGGCTCCGAGGCTTTCTAATCTCTCACTGTCTCAGTCTTTATCCCTTTGTGTAACTCTAAGTTAGCCCTTTTGACTGACAATGTCAGGTACCCCCAACAGGTTTGTATGGCATTATTTCTTGATAATCCTATAATGGACAGTCCTACATTATGTTTGAATTGTCTGCCCCAGTCAAACATGTATGACTATACTGTGGTTTAGTCTACATTAAATAACCATTTAAGGTTCATAACAAAATATGAGCAGGCAAAGAACACACACACCCTGTTAACTTTGAAAGCCCTTTCTTCTCCCTGACCTCCAGTCCCTCGTTCCTCCTCTCCTCCCTAACTTTAATTAGAATTAATTCACTATTTACTTTCTCATTCCTTAATTCGGCAACTAGTTCTTAGGATAACCCATTTTTAGAGTTTAATATATTTATGGTTTGATTTTTATTGTTGGCTGACCAATTAGAGTAAAGTAAATCAATCTCATGGCATAGGAGTTATGACCTTTTTGACCTTTTAATTGTAGTGCCCATATCAGGCTTGCACACAACTTCCAATCACTGGTGACTGACAATTCTTACCATTTACCATCACAGGAACGAGCAAAAACTGCAGCAGAAGGAGAAAAAATATAAATCACAAAGTACAAAACCTTCGGTCTTGAACCCTCTAAAATCCAAGTCCTTCACACTATTATGAAGAGTGCTGTTGATGTGGCCTGTGGTAGACGTCTCATGTGGTTTACAAGGCCCAGTGACATCATATGCACTCGTAAAGAGGAGATATCGAGCGACCAGTTGTGCTCATACTCTTTTACTGTCGGCACTTCACAGGGGAATGGCAGAGTTAAAGGCAGATGTTCGCTGCCAAGCAAGAAACGAGGAGGGCTGGTTGAATTCGTACCATATCTTTAAAAGAACCGTAAGAAATCCCTCTTTTACTGTTATCACTTCAGAGAGTGGTAGACTCTGTTATGGTACTTCTTCACAGTTATCATCTGACCCTGCTGCTGTAATAGGGTGGTGTGTAGACTGAGGATTGGCACTTTAGCTCTTTGGAGATTATGCACCCTGAGCCTTAGACATTAAATGGCCTTTCTCTGATTGTTTTCTCCTTTTCCTTTTAAAGTTCTCTCCTAAATTCCAAATCTGAATGTGTGCTGTAAGTAAGATCTCAGACCTTCCATTATAAGTATAGTGGGTGTAGGTGATTCAGGAGGATAGAGGCTGCTTTCTCCTCTCCTCTCCTCTCCTCTCCCCACCCCATCCCTGGTACTAGTGTACTGGGCGGGGCTCCCAAAAATGGCCTATCAAATATTAAATTCAACCCTGAAAGCACTGTTCTCCCCTCCCATACATAACAAACAAACATGCAGTACAAACGCACGCACGCACACACACACACACACACACACACACAGACAGACAGACAGACAGACAGACAGACAGACAGACAGACAGACACACACACACACACACACACACACACACACACACACACACACACACACACACACACACACACACACACACACACACACACACACACACACACACACACACACACACACAAATTGAGACAGACAAAACCAACATCTGAAAAGCCTCTTCCTGTACCCTGGTCTCGGCCGGATGCCACCTTCCTCTCAGTTCAGATGATGAGGTAGCCACTAGGCAGAGTGCAGAATGACTTGGCAGAGTCTGTGTCGTCCTGTCTGTCGGTAACAGCTGTGTTTCTCTACTACCCAGAGGGAGTGGATGAGGACGGTCTGCAGGGGGGGGTCAGTCTCTGTAAACTGACTGACTGTTGTGTCAAGGTAATGCTTCATTCCTCTGTATTTAGTTCATTAAGACTAAAACGTGTAGGATTTTAACATGGATTGGATTTCTGTCTTACTTGGACTCACATTGAGAGGTGGGGTGATCGGGTGTCTGTTTATATGTGCGCTCACTCGTGTGCGTGCACTGCACGCGTGTGCGTGTGTGTGTGTGTTTGTGTTTGTGTTTGTGTGAGTGGGTGTGACTGAGCACATAATGTGGTGCAGCATGATGTTTGGTGATGGTCCTTCTTAATGTACTATCTTCTTCAGTCTCCCCATCTTTCAGTACTATATGTCTCTCCCCTCTCTTTCTGTTTCTGCTGCTCCCTCTGTCATTTGATTTACATCCATTAGTATATGGCATTAGCATGGCTCCCATGCCTTCTCATTGGATTAGCATCAGTTAGCGTTAGCTTTCACTGGTGTTCCCTTACCCACACTCACTTTTGGCTATAGCCAAGTGTCAGTATTGCTTTCAACCCTGTCTCATCCAATTAGCATCATCTGATGACAATCTGCGGGTCCTTTCATGGGCGAGTGAGCGATTGGCCTACTAGTGCCCTGACCAGAAACCACCCCGAATTGTTACCCCTCTGTGAATCGATGCTGACTTCAAAGGATTCTATCACAAGTTAATTACACACAAACCTAGAACTGAGATTATTTGGGTGTTTCCGGTTTGTGTGTGTGTCTGTCTGTGTGTACGTTTGTGTGTTTGTGAGTGGCAAGAAACAAAGTCAATACTCTGTCCTGTATAATATAGTTGTCTGTTTTATCATTATCTCTAAAGGTCATTAGTAATCCAGCATTAGTCTCACTAGTACTTGCTTATTCTACTGACTATGGGACTGCACAATTAAGCAAAATTAATAGGCACATTTTGTACCTTGCCTCTCCTCTCAGTTACACAATAATTAATAAACATAATTAATAAACAGGATACCACATCTCAGCATCCGTCACAGGGGTTGACACTAACGGATGCCGACTGCCCGTGAGAAATACTGTAAATAAATAGGGCAGGTGGAGTTTGCTTTCTGGTTGCCCGATGGGAAAGTGCGTTTGAGTAGGAAAGCAACTGCTTTTAGTTCATCATAGCACAACCTAAAATGTCTGAAGTCCTTAAAATAAGTCATAATTTGTATAGCTATAGATATTTGGCATACATATTGAGGTATGTCCGTATCGCAGAGCCCCAGAATTTACAAGTAAAGTAAAAAGATTTTTTGTTTTACCTATCTCATATCTCATCCCAATTTTACTTTTACTGGGCATGACCTTTGGGCAAGTAGAACATGACCTGTCCTGTACTTGCCCGACGTCTCAAGTGCCTCTGAGACCTCGTGATTACAATATGAAGCAACATTACTATAGTAATTTTACTAGTTATTAGTTTAATGTTTGTTAGAGAGTTTCTGGAAAGAACAACTGAGCTCCTAATGAATATACAAGGATGTGAGTGACTTAGAGGAGTCCCGTGTTTCATTGACTGTGCTAGCAGTGCAGTGTGTGTACAAGATTATTTAACATTCATCTTGGATTTAGCTAAAACAAACCGCTCCGTAACACAGACAACAGGGGGAAACCAAGTTGGATACTATGTATGTATGTGGGCGTGCGTCCATAAAAATAAAACCGACCTTGTCTGAGAGTGATGGCCGGCTGGCCTGGGTGCCATCTTGCACTCACAACTTTATGGAGTTATTGATCCGTACAATTGATTAGTTCTGCAGCTCAAATGACGGTTAGATTTACGGTCTCAGAGGCCACATCTCTGGCACACAGATAGACTGGCAGATTGGCTGAGCTCGCTGTACAACAGCAAGGAGAATGAGAGAGAATGAGAGAGAGATGGAGGGAATGTGGGAGGAGAAGGAAGAGAAGCAAGGTTTTACTGTAGACGCCTGCTAAGCCGTGCCAAGGACCACTCATTGCCAAAGAACAGATAACCTACTTCAACCCCTTTTTCCTATGTCATTCTCCATCCCTCCCCCATCCCTCCCTTTGTGTTTCCCTCCAGCCGTCTTCCCCTCTTTACCACTCGTCACGCTCCTCCTCGTTGTTTAGCTCCCGCCATGGTCCAGATAGAAACCCATCTAACATCTGCTGTGCTTACACGTATCTCTGGTCATGAAGCCCGAGTCTGTGGAGGGAATGAATGAAAGAAAGAAAGAGACTTGAGAAGATGAGAGAGTAAATTCCACAGACAATTGTCTGTTGCTCAAGGCCACTGTGTGAGGAGGAGGTGACCCCCCCCCCCCCCCCCCAACCCCTTCACATATTTCATTCTCTGCCTCGCTGGCTGTCTCCCCCCACGGTCTGAATTAAGTTAATAAAATCGCTCCCTAGTCCCTCCATAAACTTGAAAACGAGTGAAGGTAAGTGAGGAGAGAGGGGGCGTGACCTGTCACACCATGCTGTTGAGTGATGGAGCTGAGGTCGTGTTGCGATTGGGTCGGCATGAGCATTGGGAGAGGGGTCGGGGACCAACCTTGTGGTGAAGCCGAAGGGGGGAGGGGCCTTATTGTATGTGGTGGTGCCGCTCCACTCATGCGCAGCCTCACTGACCCAATAGATCAGAGCCCTGGGGCCGTCACATCTGATCTGAGTCCGTGCTGTTGATCCTGAAGAATGCTGCTCTGCAGGGCGTGTATGTGTCTGTGCACGCACGCGCGTGTGTCTACTGTCTGTGCCTGCACGCACGTGTCAGTTAGAAAGTGACATCTTTGCCAAAACAAATGCTCGGTTCTTGTTGCAGATTCCTCACCCTGCTCTGCTCCTTCCTCCCCTTGTTTGCATGTCTCTCCTTGGCCTAGTGACATTAGTTGCTAGTAACTTATCTGATACTGTATAAGTACACAGTGAATAATGGAGTGTTAATGGTCCTTAAAAACTTTATATAAAAACTTTTTTTATTTGTATTTTCTCTGCATGTTCAAATAACCTGTTCTGGCTGCTGGGGGAGCTTATTGGTTACTCAGTGGTCTGAGAGAACATGGCAGATGGGGAGAAAATATTCCCTCCCTGGTGGGTGGATCAGTGGGGGAGGGGATGCCCGTTATTACATAACACTGGGGACTACACATTTTAAGAAATAGCCACATCACAAAAATGCGTTGTTATTATTATTATTTTGGTAGAAGGCACTCCACAGACCTCAGTGTAAACACACTCACTCACCTTTTAGCCTTGCTTCCTGTGTATCTTGGCTGTTTTTCCTTTGGATCGGAAATGAAGGCAGGCAGGAACTCCTCACTGGCAGGGCGTCAGAATGCTCACTCCCACCATATACACTAGGAAAGAACCAAACGATGTCATCTCACTGCAGATATCTGCTGAGAGAAAACAGCTGCAGGAGCAGTGGAGGATCTCTCTCTCTCTCTCTCTCTCTCTCTCTCTCTCTCTCTCTCTTTCTTACCCATTCTGTCTGATGTTGTATTTATCTGTTTGTCTGTATCTATCTGCTGTCTGGCTGGCAATGTCCCATTCCCAAGCCCATTATTGATTGTATATCCATCAATTATAGGGCTGCACAATTAATCAAATGTAATGGAAAATCATGATTTCAGTTTTCCCAATGATATACTTAATACTTGTGAGAATTGCCAATTCCAGCTTCTTATTTGGTCAGCTGTTGTTCCTTGGCCTTGTTTTCTCCTCACCAGAACATAATACAAGCCATCTCCCACCATAGTCTAATAGCCAAAATGTGAACCCGGACATTTTGAGTACCCTAAAGTTTTATGTTAGAAATGTTGAGTATGGGTCCCCAGCATGTAGAAACTGCCAGATGCTAACTTGTATATGTTGAGCAATTTGCATAATTTGCATAATAAGCTTTACTTAGCATAATCACCTATATGGATAATATGTCAAAAACTGATAGGACGATTTGAACAATATTGGAGTGGTTTTGGGGGTTATTGAAGATGCTGAATCCATTTCTGACATTTTCTAAATTCAAAATGGCCGCTTTAAACCGTAAATGGTCATATACCAACTTAAATTGGGATGATTTTGATACTTTTTTGTTGATTTTGATTATGAATTAAATTATAAATGTGGTTATATATATGCTTATACATTATCTGCATTTCAAAAGCAAAATATAGACAATCCACACAAAATGATTAGAACAATGACTGCCACAATAGCCTAGCAAAAATAGTCACTTCATCATTTGGAAAATCAACAAAAAATTATCAAAATCATCCCAATTTAAGTTGGTATATGGCCATTTCCGGTTTAAAACAGCCATTTTGAATTTAGAAAATGTCAGAAATGGATTCAGCATCCTCAATAACCCCCAAAACCACTACAATATTGTTCAAATCAGCCAATCAGTTTTTGACATATTATCCATTATTATAGGTGATTATGCTAATTAAAGCTAATTATGCTAATTATGAAAATTGCTCAACATATACAAGTTAGCATCCGGCAGTTTCTACATGCTGGGGACCCATACTCAACATTTCTAACATAAAACTTTAGGGTACTCAAAATGTCCGGGTTCACAATGGGGCTCTATGGGCTGGCTACTAGACTACCAAGCTCACAGAGGCACAGTAAAGATAGGCGATTATGACATACTATTTGTCAAAGGGATGGCACCATATATAAGCAATCAGCACTATGAACAACAAAGGCATTACACATAGTATACAATATAATAATTAATTATTGTGATTAACAATTGTGATTACAACATTCAGCAAAGTAATAAGGATGATAAGTGTTGTCATACTTGTGCAGCTCTAGTGCACCATCAATAAATCAAAACACACATTTACAGGCTTTTTCATGAGTTTATGATGAGAAGCTTGAGAAATTAATCTTAGAAATAAATTGGTCTTTCTAATAGATTTTAAAAAGCAATGTAGTGGGATATTGTGCCCAATGTAGTTTTCTTTTCTATATGAGCCAAAACAACAGTCAGCATTTTAACAGTTTATTGGCCTTCACCTGACAAATCATAGCTCAGTTTATCGCCACTGTCGGGCAGAAACCTCGTATGTCCAAGACTCCAAGTTTCAAATTTGACATTCTTTTCTTAAAGCAAAGCTCCGCTTCATCTTTCAAGGCCGTCGCTCAAAAGTAGTGAAAACAGCAGATCTACAAGCACTTGTAGATCGGCTGTTTTCACTAGTTTAAATCATTTTTAAAATGATAAATACTAAACAAACGGTTTTGGACATACAAGGTTTTCACCCGACAACAACATTATGCTTTGGATTCAAGGTCTTTCCTGTTATTTTTGCATCTGCATCTGCGTGGCTTCTCGTACAGAATCTGCGGCGCCATTATGTATTGTGCTTTCAATTTCAGGCGTTTTCACACATGCACTGCCCTTGACCTCAACATTACATCACTAGGTGTTCTATTTGATGATCTATCCCCAACATCAAGGCTTAGTGAGTGTCATCGTTGTAGGGTGGAAACCTTGTATCTCCAAGTTTCAAATGTGTACGTTCTTTCGCAAAGTAATCATACAAGGTCGTCGCACAAAAGTAGTGAAAACAGACGATCTACAAGCACACAACGCCTCGAAATGATGAATGCAAAACGAACGGTTTTGGGACATACAAGGTTTTCACCCGACAACGATGATTATGTATGCCAGGGATGCAGTTTTTAGCCACCCGTGGTTAATGTTGTTGTACTTGATAATGATATTGGCCATGTTTTATATGCTGGTGATTTTCATGGATGTTTATTTACTAAACTGCTGTGGGGGGATGGGCATGCTTTCAGATGGGCGGCGGTGACAGATGGTGTGCCTGGGCTACTGCCCTACCTTTGAATGTGTGTCAGTTCAGCTGTTTTGCCTATAAATGCCTTTTTTTTGTTGTTTATCCTGGGGCTGTTTTGGACTTTGTGTTTGTTCCAGTTTTGGGCTTAAAGACCACTGTGTCATAGGGAATGCACTGTGTTGGCCCCTGATTCAATTTGCTTGCGGCACAAGTAGCCTCCTAGCACACCGCTCACAGTGTACTTGTGCTGCAAGCAAATTAAATAAGACCAAATGAGGAATGGCGTCATTTCTACCCTGACTTTTTAAATGGATTGAGGAAATCTGTAATATACTCAAATGTATTATATTACATTTATTGAAATATAGTATGATCAGGTATTTTATCATGTGTCTTTCTTTGACCCCGTCAGTCTCATTTAATATATAGATAATCTATTGACTAATGCTATCTTTACATTTATTCTTAAGCCTAATTTATACTTAAACATAAATAACTGTCACGTCACACGTCAGGTTTCTCGATTGAAAATCAGTTATTTTCAACACTGTCATACGTAAATTAGCGGTTAACCTATTAGCTTTTATACCATGGTTATGTAGTCTATTCTAGAATCTAGATCCATCAATCAGATTATTGTAAAGGGATAAAGAAGAGTATTTGGAGGGGCTTTGTGGTTATTATTCCGATGACCCAGATGGGAAGATATGTGCCCCAGCAGTTGGTGGTCTTCCTGAAATGATGTGATGGTGGATGTGTCAAACTGGATATCAATGGAACCTAATGTCGGGGGAGCTTTGGAAGTAGATATACACCCAGGGGTGTCGCACCAAATTCTGGGCCCTGGGTACAAGGATTCACTCATATTTTGTGCTTTAACTATTGAAAAATAGCAGATATACAATACATTTTAGCAAGTCTTTGAATATTTCAAATCCTTCTAAGGTTTTTTGAAAAACCTATGTTTCTGTGTCAGTGGTGCTCAAACCTTTTCATGTGAAGGAGCCCCAAAATGATATGTATTTGGCCACGGATCTCAAAGTATTTAGTTCCAGGGACCCCCAGAAGCAAAGTTTTAGTTACAAATGTTCGCTTAAAAGACACATATATTCAAAGATTTGCACACATTTTCACTACTTTTCAAAAATAGCAGATCTACAAGCTCGCAGCGCGGCACTCAGCTTGTATATCTGCTATTTTTCAGCTTAAGTATAAAATAATTAAGGCCCTAGTAACCTTTTCTCTTTCCCCCCCTCTTGTGACGCCTCTGAACCTAATGCCGGGGGAGCTTTGGAAGTAGATATACACCCCCCCCCCCCCCCCCACCACTACCACCACCACCACAACCACCAATTAGACTTGCTCCTAATGACACACATGCACATTGGCCCACCGTTTTCACCAGGCCAAGAGGCTTTGGCTGTCCTGCCTGTGAAGGGTGACCTCATTATGTGGGCATGCGCGTGTTATGTCTTCATGTGTGCCTATACTATGTGTGTGCATGTGTTTGTGGAGCAGATTAGTAGCAAGATGGCTCCTCCAACGGGAATGAATTGGGTGTTTATTTATTTTTCAATGGTGGTGGTGTGTGAATGGTGAATGCAGGCCAGTGTGTGGCATAATGTAACCTTTTCCAGACATTTCCAGGAGACTCACATTGTAGCACACACCACCCCTCATCTATCCCTCCCCCCAAGTGAATTACTGCCCCAATGTCTCCTCCTGTTGCCTCTGTGCCAGTTTGGGAGCTGCAGCACACGAACTACTAGAGTGTTAAAAAGTTACGTCACAGACAGAGATTATGACCATATTTGTTTGGATACTGAATTGATGAACATCTCAACAACTAGGAGCAGTGAGCAGCCATTAGATTCTACCGTCCTCGGGGAGCAGTTAGGGGTTAAGAGTCTTGCTCAGGGACACACATCGACATGGCCTGGCCTGGCCTGGAATCGTACCTGCGACAACCGGGGGCTCTGGTTCCACAGGCTCACTAACCACTCAGACATGGCCACCCCATAGTTGTATGAAGATTTTTAAGCAAATATTAACCTTATTTCTTCAAATCAGTTTTATTATTAAATCCCTATATCACAAATCAACAATTTGCCGTGGATCATTCACACAAAGAGGTTGAAAATAAGAAACACACAGAGGGAGAAAGAGAAATACGTGTACAAAAGTAGAGAGAGAGAGAGACAAGAAGAGAGGCTGAATTGAATTGCTCACAGTCTTCACTATATTATGAGTCTGAACAGACACGGTTATATAAACTTTAACTGGTTGGCGGAGGCATACAACCACAACGCAGTTGTCTGTTGGCAAACATTACCCAGGTAAGATGGGTTTCAACTAAAAGCTAAGCAAAAGACACTTGAAAACGTAATCTGAATGCCCCCTGACTTTGGTGCATTTTCTGTTGAGCTGCTTTCACTAATGATCTCACCCTCTCTACCCTCTTTCATCTACACAGTAAAAAATCCTCTGTGTTAATTCATGCATTTGTAACTCTGCGTACAAATGTAACTCAAATGGGTCCATTCGGTTACATTTGTACGGCCTCAGAATTATGTTTTAACGCTGAGGACTTTACTGTGTACCAACCTCACCTGCCATCTGGCTTCTCTGGGGAGCTCAAATCACCGCTAAGTTCCTGCACTAGCCAAACGGATGCAACCTGCAGGTGCAGTCCGACAGCTCGTAGACACACACGCGGTGTGACCGATTGGAAGTGAATGAATGTGACGGGAACTGAATGGCAGTGGCCCTGTGTTCTCTCTCCAACGGCCTAACGCCAGTTCACCCTCCATTCACTGTTCACAGCAGGCTGGCTGCCTGCCCAGCCTCTGTTCTCCTGTCTCTTGGGCTCTCTCTCTCTCTCCATCCGTGCCGCCCTGTTCTTGCCTGGGCAATGTGTTTGTGCCATGTCCTCCAATTGACTGTGCCAGCCATGGGTCACATGGGAGGCTCTTCAGAAACCTCTGAAACCCCCTCTCAAAACACACACACACCAGCTCGTGATCATCTTATTAATGAATGTTGTCTTTGTTCTGTCCTATTTCCCCTTTGCTTTTGGGAGGTATTATAGATAAGAACGTGTTCTAAGCCAGCCTGGTTTAATTAGTGTTACCAAGACTACGTAATCTGAACGGTTCTATAACCTTCACAACTTTTAGTATCATTTTTTATGTCTGTACTGTATGATGTCACAGCCGGTTATTTTTATGCCTGCTCCAGGAAGATCAGTGATGAGACATATGCTGAAATCATAACCATCAAGCCAATTCATCTGACTAGAAGCTCAAAAGGCGGCCGAGCGTCTAGTCGGAGAACGGCCTACTCGGGAACGATGTAAATAGGGAATGAATTCCCCACCCTTTAATGCAAACCCCATTATACCTGTTGTCATAGGACCCGTTTTGACCATCTGTTTGCCTGTGTGCATTTATGCCCATATATGGAGATCTCTGTATCTGTCCGTCTGTGTCCCTTTTATGCCCATATATGGAGATCTCTGTATCTGTCTGTGCCTCTGACTGTGTCCCTTTTGTGCCCATGAGTCAGCTGACTCATATGGCGTACGTGATGTTAGATGTAGGCTAGTCCTTTTTCCAGGTATATCTATCTCTCGTAAACCGATACTTGCCATTGACAGTGCATTGTTGTACTGTCTTGCACGCTTCACAAATTTCTGATCAAGGAAAAGGTCCATAATAGCTTGTGGAGGCTTTGGTGGGCCAACTTTAATGAAGAATGGACAAATTTTAAAGAGGGAAAGGAAATATACTTAAGTTTTTTTATTGCAAAAGTTAAATAGTACACCGTCTTGATATACAGTCTTATCTGTCTCTCACTGTCTGTCTGTCTGTCTGTCTGTCTGTCTGTCTATCTCTCTCCTAGGTCTGTGTGATTCCATGCCCATCCATGCCAGTCCTGGCATCTAATGGAAGAAAAGGCGCCCATCAGGTCTGCTATGGTGTCCAGACTGCCTAAATTTGGTGCCCGATCTTCTGGCTCGTTGTCCAATGGCACCCCGCAGACCACCCCCACTACCCAGGAGGTCAAGACCACCCCTTCCGTAACCTGCACTAATGGTGTGGTCCGTGCCTCTTCTTTTTCCCTGAAATGGCGGAGAGATGGAGGTAATGCTCCTGCTACCGCCACCAACCCTGAGGTGGGAGCCTGTGAGGACAAGGCCCAGAGTCAGCACCCTTCAACGGGCAAGGAGGTGGTGAAGAGTGCTGCCCCAGGGACCCCCAGGCTACGGCGGTCTGGCCCATCACCTGTGACCATCTCTAGTCCTAAGGCCATTCCCAAGCAGACCTCAAAGTTGAATCCCAAAGCAGGGACGAAGCTTACCCCGAGCCCACTCAACGGATCTCTTAAATCAGCCCAAAATGGGTCCAGTTCTCCCGCTCGGCCAGGGACAACCTCTGGGTCAGAATCGCGCCTGGTGCGCCCAAGGGCTGGCTCTGGCTCTCACCGTAGCAGCTCCCAGGACAGCCTGTCCCAGTCCAGTGACGGCCTCAAGACGCTGGCGCCAGACAACATGGTGCGCTCGCACAGCTTCACACACTTCAAGCAGATCCCCTCGCCTACCAGCCAGCCTATGATACGATCCTTCTCGTTCAACCGGGCCGTGGAGCTGGCCAAGCCCCTGGCCAACACCCAGCTCCGCCCGCCACGTCTCAGCTTCCTCAAACCCCCACAACTGAGCAGCAGCAGGGTGGGCCTGGGCCTGGGGGGCTTGGGTGGCGGTCTCGATGGCGGCGGAGGAGGTCTTGGTCTCGGATTTCAGTACAGCAGAACCTCTCCAACGTCCACCACCCTCTCGTCCCCCTTGTCCTCGACTGCTCCCACGCCAACCACCCCCAGCGCTCTGAAGAAGCCCCTGCTCCCCAGCTGTGTGCTGAACAAGCCCTCAGTTAGCGGTGACGGTGGGTCTCTGTCTTACAGGCTGGCCAGACCCATGCAGGCAAGGCAGCAGAAGCCCCTGTTCACAGGACGGGTTAAAGGGGACATTAGACCAGTGACGACCCTCGAGAGCGGAGGGGTTGTGGATATAGCGGTAGACCTTGAGTCCCCCGGGGAGAATGAGAAAGCAGACCCCCCCAGTAACAGTGACTGTAGCTCTGGGATAGGAGGTGAAGGAGGGGCTCTGTTAACAGAAAGCTCTGGCCAGGCAGTCGGGGAAGCCCTGGAGGACATGTCCCTGTCTTCGGCCTCCTCTCTGGAGCGAGGGGACACCAGCGAAGAGTTTCTGGACGACTTCTCGAGTGTGGGTGATGGGCTCAGCGACGTGGACCTGCCTGACAACAGAAAGATTGGCAGCGCTACCCAGAGCCGGCTACGCAGCTTCCTCAGTGAGACCATGGACTGGGCCAACATGGGCCTTACAGGTGATGGACAAAATATACTATTTGTATACGGTAGCCAAAACGATGCATAAGATGAAGTGAAAGCTAGTTTGGTATAGAGTATATAGTCAGTTAATTACTTAGTATAATATGTATAGTGTGTATAGGTATTCTATACAGTATTTCAGTATTACGATTATATACTGTATATTTTTCTGTTTTTTTAAGATTTACATTTCCATTGGATCAAATGTAGATGTATAGTAGACAATCACTAGTTGACATTCCAGAAGCAGACATCCTGTGTATTGTGCTATCAATTGTGATCGTGTAAATGTTCAATATGTTAAAAAATAGGGAGGCCAGATTGAAAGTGGTAATGCAATACTACTGGCATTATTACTACTTTTTCTAATGTTCCAGTAACTGAGTTGAGCTATAAACTCTGCATGTGTGTGTGTGTGTGTGTGCTATTGTATCTATCCTGCAGGTCCTAAGGAGGAGGTGACCAGGAGCCCTCTGGCGCTGTCCTCAGACGGGGGTGACTTCCTCCACGGCTCCTCGCTGGAGCTGTCCCCCTCCAACAGCTCTGGGGGAACCTACATGTGGGACGAGGAGGGGCTGGAGCCTCTGGGAGGTCCCTGTACGCATCGCTGTGACAGCTACGACGACTCTGAACTTAACAGCATGGTCAGTCCCCACTCTGCAATACCCATAACACTGTCTCTGTGTAAATTTAAACAATAGACAGTGGATTTCCCAGTCTGGCTCCTCATTTATGCCTGTGCATTTGGCAAGTGGTATATTGTACTGTGCTTCAGAATGGCTAATAATAGAATTGTGTGTAGTGTCAGCCGTCATTGAATGCTTTTAAGCCATAAGTCAAATTCTTTTTAATACAGTTTCTGAAGCAACAGCTCTGTTGCAGCATGGTGACTCCAACTTCACCTTCAACTTTTACGTTTCTCATTTTCAAGAAAAGAGTTATAAGAGCAAAGAATAGAGAAAGACACAAGTCAGAAGGCACAATGTCAAATATACAAGTCAAATGAACAAAAGGTGCATTGAAAGGAGGCAGAACTCTTCTTGTCTAAGTAGAAGAAAGGCAAGTTTATTTATAGCACATTTCAACCAGAGGGCATTTCAAAGTGCTTTGCATAAAACATTAAGCGTTGGGATATGAAGACACAGAGATTTAACAGTAAGTTCATAGCCTTGGGAACCAACAGTTCCCTAGTCATGTGGCCCATAACGCAGGAGTCTATCAACTGTTTTCTGTTGAGTGAGGCGGCTTGATGTGCAAGTACACGTACACCCCCTGGACATGGTGCTAGTACTGTATGTTGCAGGGACTTACCCAATCGAACTAAATTAATACGGTATACTAATAATCATGGGAGTCAGGCAGCATCCCACACTCCAGGCTGAAGAAGATTATTTCAGACCCCACCCATGTCCTCCACCCTGAATATAAGCTTCTTCCCTTAGGTAGACGATTCAGAGTCCCTCTGTGCAAGCTTCTTTAAGCACTTGTCCATAAAGCCCTAAATGAAAACCTAGCTAGTAACACATACCCGTAGCACATGTGTAACGCCCGCGATTCGTACCTATTTCTCCCGAGTGGAAGTCTAACATCTTAACCACTAGACTAAATTGACATCCCTGTGGACCGGGGGAGATAGCAGACTTTTGAGGCCATCAGGCTGAGGCAGTGAGTCATTCTCCTACATATGCATCTAACTTAACTTAATTTATGTTGATCTTAATGCACACTATTATGTCGACTACAGTGTGTCGTTCAACGAGTAGTGTGCAATATGGTGGCAGTCTGTGTTGTACAGCATGTTATCTGTATGTACTGTATGAATGCACTATGTTATGTCCATGACAAATGTCCTGTGTGATGGCCTGTGTCTTCACTCTTCAGGACTGACATGACGACAGGGCTCTGTGATGATTGACAGGTGGAATACTGTATGCTTCATATTCTGGTATGGCTTTTGATACAGAGTTGTTGCTTGCCTGGCGGTGAACAGATTTTGGCTCAGCTAATGGGTGTCCTTGTTGGTCAGGGCAGTCAGTTTTGGCAACAGAGCGCTTCCTGTATACAGTATATCCTGGAGGGTGGGAAGCTCACCTTCG
Source organism: Nannobrachium achirus (assembly GCF_963921795.1). Taxonomy (NCBI): domain Eukaryota; kingdom Metazoa; phylum Chordata; class Actinopteri; order Myctophiformes; family Myctophidae; genus Nannobrachium; species Nannobrachium achirus. The sequence continues at coordinate 36,879,412 of NC_137833.1, read as the reverse complement.
ACATGCTGGGCAGAGTATTCCTTCCAGTTTCACTTAATTTTGACCCCTTTCGACACCAGTAGAAGGCACAGGGCACTCATGCGGTATATTTTATTCCTGATAATGCTCAGATCCATTGTAGGATGTACTTTAGTCCCTTGGCAGGCAAACCCAGTTCTTCCCAGGATGCCTCAGTGTACTTTACGTGCCTTTAGTCCATTAATCGATCCTACTGCTAAAGCATTCTGCCTCCGTCCCTACACTAATTAGGGATTAAAAGAGCAGAACTAATGCTGAAAAGTAAAGATTAAATGGCTCAGACTTTCCTTGCCAACTCCCAGCCCTGATTTCATACTAAGGAATGTTGACCCAGGCAAAACTATATCTGGCTGTTAATTTTTTCGGTTTGCGTGTGTTTCAGTGCCATGGCACCATGATCTCAGGAATGGCTAAAGAGCTTAATGAGCCAGATTAGAAAACACATAATCACCTCTGTCAAGTGCTTTGTTTTTGTCTTATGATGAGGGTTATAAGGATTTGTGTTGTAGAGGCACCAAAAACACAGTTTAGTCTTCAATGGATTTGCTGTAACTGAGGTAAAAGTAGGAGAGGAGTGAGTGGTTGTGCGTGTGTGAATGTGCGTGAGTGAGTGTGTGTGTGCGCACACATGTGTGTGTTAAATACATCTGTACACAGATGTACAGGTATGCACCATAGGTATGTGCTGTACACAATCACACGTGTGCCCATGGACTGTATGTGTGCACATGTTTACAGTATGTGTTTTTGTGCACACTGAAGATCCAGTGTGTCAGGAGGATCATGTGATGTTTGTGAAATAAAATAAGCATGAGCTTGTAGATTTTTTTGCTATAGAAAACAGGTCAGCCTTGAAATCTTGACATACCCATTGGTGGATGCAAAGTTTGAAAATGCCAGACCATGGCAGTGGTATGGTCCTTTAAGCATGAAAGCATAGTTTGCATAGGGCCCCATCTTGTGGTCAATTGAAGCCATTATATTGTCAACTAGAAAGGCAGGGTGCCAATGAAGAATCAAAATAATGTCCATACTATACAGTCAGTGTTACAGTAGAAATTGAAGGCTTCTGCGTATTGATCCCAACATTCTCTATAGTTATGTTGGCAGAATGCAACCTGAATAGTTACAGTAAGGTCAATGTTTTCTGAATCTACTATGAATGTGATACTGTATACACCATTTGATGGACTCTTTTATCCAAAGTGCGTCAGTCATTGTGGAAGAAAACTGATCTACAAGCTAAAAGCTTGTATTGGACTATACAGCACCACTGTTTGATGCAACTTTGTTTAACCATCTTTGTTAATTGGTATTCTTTTATGCTGTACATGCCTTCTGGTGGTTAAACCATATTTTTCCAATTGATGATGGAGTACATTACAGGGTGACCCAGCGCCGCCGCCTCCTCACATTTGCAGTGTTTCAAAATACTGCATCTAATTTGCCAACCAAGATCTTTGATCACCGTTTTAATTGCACAATGTCAGCTCTTATAAGGACTCAAGTGCTTATATTATAAACCGTGGTCATGCTCCCAACAACAGCATTAACTGTGACAGCCTTGAGCTGCTGTGCAGCTCGTCATCTCCTTCTGGGGCAGATAATGTGTTAAAACGGACGATTTCACTGTGTGGATCGTCATCCACACAGTGAAATGGTCCGTTTTAATTTGAACAGAGTATTTTACTGTGCACCCATGACATGATGAGTACACGCCAAAAAACATACTGCTCAAAGTGAGAACTATATAGAATTTGCCAAGTCTTTGAGGCCAGTAAGCCATTAATAAGTGTTATCTATATAAGCGAACGCTAGACACGCAGCATTCTGATATGATTGAATTATTCATCAAAAAGACCTTTGAGGGCAGATCTATGGCATGGCATACAGAATATACAATGCCAGTGATGTAAATCACGTATGTATAGAGTGATTAGCATATTCCACCCACATTACCCACTTGATGAACACATTAGCCTTGCCATTGGTTAATGTATACATTCACCACACTTTTTTTGTCAGCAATGCATGCACACTGACCAGTTAGCAAATACATGAATGAATTGTTTTCCCTCATTGACCCATAATACATTTAGTTTTAGTTTGTTTGGCCCCATTGAAGACCTAATTCTTAACAGTGTCATTGTGAGTGTCACGGTCTTAAGCGGGTGAGCTGTGCAGGAGCACGATCCAATTAACCTACAGATTACAACGTTCAACTGTATACCTGTTCTACAGTCAAATATGTAGTTATTAATTATTATTATTTTCTAAACAAGCTCCCCTTCTATTATAATCTGGAATAGTATAGGTGACAGACTGACAGTGGCACCCTTTACACCTGGCATTAACTTGCGTCTAATGTCTAGATTGTATCTAGAGAGGTTTTAGTAAGATAACCTGGCATTAACATGTGTCCAGATTGTATCTACTGTAGATATCATATGACTTAACTGATGTTTGCAATTGCTTGGTTGTTTGGAATGCGATTAAAATCCAATTTATAAAGATGTGTCTCAGTCTGGATGTGCTTGTCCTCCATCCAGATGCTCTAGATTTTCAAACTGTGCAAAACCTCACTTACGCATGACACATGATGATGTTATGGAAGAAGTGGTGAAATTCCTGCCTTGATTGCAGCATATGTGAGCTTCCACTGTCGCTGATTCTGTACAGCGACTATATGACTAATGACAGATATCCATTTAATTCTTCCATTAATTGCTGTTTTGTTGTTGCCTCCGCTCTATGTAGGCTGAAGCCTCCTTGAAAATAGCAGATCTATAATCTCAAATGTCACATAGAGCTTGCAGATCTGCTGTGCTGTTTTGGCGAGTGACAGAGTAAAAATGTTGCATTTCTCACATCCATATCATTATGTTGTTACCACAGCAACCAATGCAGATAGGTCGATGGTGTCTGAATGCACATATCTGTTCCCTTGTAAATAACAGTGTGGACAGGACACCGACAGTCAGTCCTAAAGATGTTTTTTTAGAAATAAATCGGATTTGCTGCCTGTCTGAACAATCTGAATTTGTCATTTCGGCTGTCTTGCAGCCTGTCGGCTTGATGCGGGTTCGAATCCCAATCCAGACAACCTTTGCTGCGTGAAGAAAAGAACACACACAAAAAAACCCTCTCATATCATTCTCAAATGATAGCGCATGTCATTGTCATGAGTGATTTACATTTTTAGTTTGAGTCTATTTGTACACACAGAATTGGTCCTTCCACAAAGTTCTTTCTCTTGCTTGGCTAGGCGTATATGACAAGGTCTGTTTGTTGTGCGTGTGTGTCGATTGCAGGGAAAGTGGCTTGTGTTGATTCCGCTGATCATTCTGTTTCACATTCGATATACAAAAATGCTGCTATTGTGGAGCATGTTTTAAAATTCACCATCAAAGCAAGACTGCAAGTATTATCAGTCTTGTAGTATCATTATAAGTATTATAATGAAAAGGTCCGTTCTCAGTTACCTTGTGAAAAATTGACAATAACTTTCATTTGGAATTTTATCCAACCCTTTGATGTATTTATTCCATCTTCTCTTGAACATTTGCACTGCAGCATGGATGCTGACTCAAACAGGAGAGGAGAATCGAGGCAGGGGAAAAAGGAAGAGGCTAGAGAACAGCAGTCAGGTAGAGAGAAAAATAGTGTGCAATGGAGAAGGAGGTGCAGAGAGAGACATGGCACAAGGGGCAGACTAATAGATGATGTGCCTGCATGGAGGCATGCTTATCAGATCAAACTATGCAGTTAAGGGTATCAGTGGCCACTTTAGACACAAATAACATTGCAGCCAACGTCTTTGAAATCATTACCCAAGAGTCTCTGCAAGCATGTCCGGAGAAGATGCACTGTGATTGACCAGTCTTCACTTGACTGGTAGTTCTGCCTTGATGAATCTCATTGTCGTCCCTATACATAGTAATACAGTCAAGCACCTAGTCTAGGGACCCCTCTATAAATGTTTGGAAGGATGATTTTATTGCTTAAACATGTAACGTTATAATTTTGTGGTACATAATATGCTATATACTGTACTGTAAAAGTTACATAGTGCTGCTTAAGAGAGTGTGTGTGTGTGTGCGCGCGCACACTTACACGTGCATGTGCTTCTCAATGAGATGTCTGCCTTTGAGTTATATCTAGCTTGGCTATTTGATTAGAGGGAATGGGGCCCATTTAATTGTATGTATTCATCTCTCTTCCTCGCTCTCTCCCCTCTCGGCCTCTCCATCTCTGTCTTTCTCTTTATTCCTGCCCCGTCCGTTGAGGAAATAGTGCTTTTATGTATTACCAGAGAATAAGTGATGAGAACTACTCTGATAAAAGGCGGCAGCAATGACTAAAAACCTGTTCGATAAATCTTGTAATGACTGTTTAATCCAGTGTGTCCCGGTCCCACCCCGGTGAAACCTGATGTCTCGATGGAGAAGCATTAGATGTTCTTAAAAAAAGTCTGTCCTGATCCTGACTATTTGCAGAGAGGGAGCTCAGCTTTGATCTGTGGTAAGTGGACCTCTGAAGAGATCACATCTCAGGTGACGAGAGGAGCTGTTTGGAAAAAACTAAACCATAAACTCCCAATTAGAACCAAGCTCCTCTGTCTTCCAGATAAAGGGGAGACATTGACTCTGAAGTTAAAAGAACAACTCCGTCCACAGTCTCCACACAAATGATGCAATTGATCTTCCTTTAATTTTCATTGTGTTTTGTTGTTACTTGGTAGGCAAGTAACATTTTCAGAACCCGCTGAAGTCCCAGTGGCTGTTTTATTCAGGCTGCAGGGATGAGTTCAGTCCACCTGGGGGCACTGTGCATCCTCAGGACAACAGTGGTGTGTGTGCCTGTGCATTTGTAGTTGTGTGTGTATGCCATGCTTTCGTGTGTCTGTATATGTCTCTATCTGCATTCATATGGCATTCATATGGCATCAGGGGTGGGCGGCCTGAATTCATCAAAACATTTCCCCGATGCACCATGCGAAGCTACCATGTGATATTGGCATGGTGAAAGTGAGGGCCACTTGGCTTCACACAGTGACTATTAATGTGCTCCTACCTTCAGCACAATTTAAAATGCATTGCAACAGCACTGACAGACCAGGCAAAAGTATATTTATTTTAAATGGTTTGAGATTCTCTTGAGACACTTTCAATTCAATTCAAGCTCCCAAGTTGTAATTGCTTTCATTCATTGGTTTGTGCCACAAATTATATCTGTTCGTAATAATAATAGTAATAATGATGATGACGATAACGGCCTCGTTAACCAGCCTCTGTTTTCATGACTACAATAACTATTTATGAAGCACTTATCAAAAAAGGTTACACAGTGCTTAACATAAAAATAAAGAAGTAAGTTAGTATAATTGTTTGTTTTTAAGGCCGATTTTAGAAAAACACATTATTGAACACTGCTCCTACAGATTTTGGCCTAAAATCACGCAAACTGGATGGCAAATCACAACCTCCGCCCCTGATTTCTCACATGACCCTCATCTAGAGCCACCATCAGGCCGATTTTTGCAAAAGACATTTTTGAACACTGCTCCTACTGGTACACTGCTCCACTGGTACACATTATCTCTAAAGTCATGTCATCAACATGGATTTCCCATATTCCCTCCTGATTGGCTACGATTGCCTTCTAAAGTTTGTGTATGCGACGTGATGGTCGCTTATCTCCCGATTAGGGAGTCTTACTGGTATAATTGTTTATGTTTTTAAAAACAATTTAGTCAATTCCTGAATTCCTCACTCGCTGTGTGTGTCTTGCCAATGCTGATCCGTACTGGTTGATCTTCGGACTGGTTGGTCCTTTGTAGGTATGGTATTGAAACTACGTCTCCTCTGATGCACATGGAATCGCCTGCCACTCCTTCTGACTTGCCAGCTAGTGCACGTGTGGAAGAACACCCTATTCCTCACACTTCAACACCCCTCCTGACAGGCTCCCCGGCCAGCCTGTAGGAGTCACTGGCGCAGCAACAAAGATTGCACTTCCCTGCCCAGCTTTCCCTCCCACGAACAGGACCAATTATGCTTTTATGGATGCCCGGCCCAGCCGCAGGCACCGAAACATGTATGTTTTAAGAAGTGTTTTAAAATAAGTCATTGATTTAGCAAGCTGTCAGGGCTCCTCAGCTCTGGAACAACCTGCCCGAAGAGCTGCTCCTCAAGCAGGTCATTCCACAATCAAAGAGGCCTGACAGCAAAGGCACGGTCACCCTTTGTCTTCAGCCTCTGCTCACGAACGACTAGCAGCTTACTGCCTGAGGACGTCGGGCTGCACACATGCAGGCTCGCAAGGGGTTAATAACTCAAAAACGTAATTAGGGGCCAGACCATTGAGTGCCTCAAAGGTAATCAGTAAAATCGTATAATCAATCTTAAAACAGACAGGTAACCAGTGTAAAGAAGTTCAAAGAAGAGTAATATGTTTTAGTGAAAAGCCTAGCAGCAGTGTTCTGTAAAATTTAGAGCAATGTATGATGCAATGTATTATAATGGATTTAATTGAATATGGATTTAAGCTGAAATAAGACGCCTCAGGGCGACAAGTGACCTCACCCTAAAGGGCGAGGTCGATGTGCCACAGTGATGGGGACATCAGGGTTGTGGACATCAGGGATCTCCATATATATGGGCATAAAAGGGATTTATTCCCCTGGCATCACAGGGATCTCCATATGTCCATGTTATGGGCATAAAAGGGATGTGTTCCCCCTGGCATCACAGGGATCTCTCTAACAGAGCATCATCACAGTGAAGCCAGAGCGTGATGTCAGAGCGGCAAACCCATTCTGTTAGAGTGGTTCCCCTGACATCACAGTGACATCAGAGCATGATGTCAGAGCGGCAAACCCATAGACCGTAAAATGTGTACACGTCTACACGTCCAGACAGACGGACACGGACAAGCTGTGACGTTTCTCATAGTAAACTGCGGTCGCAATAAAACAACAACCAAAGTATTACAGTATAGACTACCACACACACACGCACGCACACACACACACACGCACGCACGCACGCACGCACGCACGCACGCACGCACGCACGCACGCACGCACGCACGCACGCACGCACGCACGCACGCACGCACGCACGCACGCACGCACGCACGCACGCACGCACGCACGCACGCACGCACGCACGCACGCACGCACGCACGCACGCACGCACACACACACACACACAGTGCCATTCAATATGGCACTCAGAGAGCACAAGCCTATATATACGTTACCATTATCAAGCGAGACAAAACTACGATGGTGTCTTCATAAAACGGATGAATACATTCTGGTCTCCCAGGGTGCTGAAAGACCCATCTTGCCATGTTTTTAAATGGGGATTGGCGAGCGAGTTTGAGATGAGTTCGTCAATTCATATTTCCGGGTAAAGACAATAAAAAAAGCTTGGTGCTGCTGGAGTTGAGCGCTGGGGAATGGAAGTTACGTTGCTCTCATTAACCGCTTGCCTCTCATTAAAGACGATATATTTCCCCTGAATATACGCCAACAGGCCCCCAGCTCGCAGCACGAGACAACGACTGGAAGAAGAAGAAAACAGTGCTTTTTTTAATCCCTTCTTCTCTCAGGTGGTTGTGTGGTACTTTGCAGTTTTCAGTATTTTTTTGTAAATCACTTTTTTGTCTTTTTCTCTCCTTCAGACGCTTTATGTTCTTCTTCTCCTTTCTCTTTGCTCTCCCTCTCTCTCCTTTTTTCTCTCTCGTACTCTTGGCAGTTCCATAATCCTTCCCTTCCTACCCAACATCAAAGCTGCGGAGTTGCCACAGCCTCTGTGCTCTCTCGTCTCCCGATTTATTTATTTTGTCTCTAATTTTAGGCTTTTGTTGCACTGGGTTGAGACAGGGCAATTCATCAGTGCTTAAATGAGTGAGGTGCTTAAGCCTTTTGTCTGCTGAGAGCTCAGCCATTGTGGGATGCTGTGCCAGGGAGCCAGCTCCGTTGTTGCATTAATTAGTCTAATACCTAACCCGCTTTGCTTTCTCACACGAGTTTAAATTGACAGCATCTGTCCCCTGTGGTAAACAACCTTTTGTGTGCGTGCGCGCGTGTGTGCGTCCGCGTGCTTGTGCGTTTGCACGCATGTGCATTGTGCACCTTGTTTTTCGTCCCATTTCAACCAGATAGATGCACTCAAAGCTTGACCTTATAATAACAGTGATCTGAGTCATCACTACCACTACATCCTTTTAGATTTCAACCACAGTGATGACCTAACATTTCACTCCTGTCCAAATCGCATGGCCAACTGGCTCTAAACTCTGTGTGCAGACAAGATGGCCTTGTCTGCACATTTAATTTTACATTGTACGACTTTGTACTGTTAGCTGTATTTAAGTGAATTATTTGTCTAAAGCAGTGGGTTTTCAACCTTTTCAGGCCGCAACCCCCAAAATAATCATATTTTAACTGGGGACCCCCAGTCTGACAAGCACTAAGAGTTGCAGAGATGCAAGAGATGCAAGAAAAGGAAATTATTGTGATCAACAAATTAAATGTGTTTTTGCCATTGAACATTGGAACATTATGAAGAAGAATTTATCTTTTATAGAGTGAAAAGCATGAACCAAAATGACCCGTAAGGTGGTCTTTGCAAATAAAACGTTTGAGTACCACCTCATGTCTATGATGCGTTATTTAAAATGACAATGTTTATCTATTTTCTTCAAAGACCGATACAAATATAGGCTACTGTGTAGCAAATATTAGAGCCTATATAACCCCCCAAAAGACTACTGTACATGCACCTAATTGCATTAAAATTGCAATATCTCTATTTTTTTCAAAGACAGATAGAAATATAGCGAATATTAGAGCCTAACCCTCAATGTAAACACAGTTAAATTATTAATCACATTGATTTCCTTTACATCTTGCATTGTGACAGTGTCATGTTTTTTGTATGGTGACAGACAGGGAAGACGAACGGGGAGGCGGGAGAAGGGGGGGAGCTACGCGAACTGGTGTAGGGCAGTGGTTCTCAATCTGTGGGTTGGGACCCCCAGGAGGGTCCTTCAGGAAGAGAGAAGAGGAGCACTCGTCAGCAAAGTGGTTCATATAAACATTCGTCTAGGGTGCACTGCACGGCTCAGGCAAACACTGAGCGTAGAACAAGGACGCCAGCACTCACTTTAGAATGAATTCTTCTTGTTTATTTAAAGTATTCCCCCCAGCAGCCGTCAAAAGAACATGTGGACGTTTCGGCCCGACCGGCCTTCCTCAGCATGTAAACCCCCAGGAGGGTCCCCAAATTATTTTGGGGGTTCCCCAGATGATTAGCTTAATGTGCAACATTGTTTTCTCACTCAACAGTAAACAAACCGACATAAAGTTTAAGTGTATAGAGGGTAAATGGACATTTCCAAAGTGACAATTTGAGGACTTTGTACTACCTCTAAAATGACAAATTAAACATTGGCCAAATTGGCAAATATTAGAGGCAGAAATTGTGAAAATAGCCGATCTACATGCTCACAACGCCTCGCCTTGCGAGGCGTTGTGTGCATGTAGATCTGCTATTTTCACAAAAGAACCGTGATGTTATACAAAATGTAATTCCTCAACCTCGTCAGGGTGGGGAGGTCCCCAGTTAAAATATGACTATTTTGGGGGTTGTGGCCTGAAAAAGGTTGAGAACCACTGGTGTAGGGAAGAGTGGCAAGCCCCTCCGAAGGCCAAACAGGAAGTGACTGGTGGCTGATAGAGGTAGTAGCAGCAGCAGCGTTATTATCCACGCTCGTCCGTGGAATGAAAAAAGGGCCCACAACCACACCTCTTAAGGCCACCGGTCTCACATCTGCTGTTGAAATTCTGCTCTCCTCTGTTCCCGAGTGTCATTCTAGTACCCTTGGAATTAACCCCCCCTCACCCCCCTTCTCATCCATCTCGCTAACAGGCTCAGTGGCTCACAGCGTCTAATTGTCCCTCTAAAAGTCAATAAGGGCTCCGCGGCGACCACCATCCTTGAATTACCTCCCATTTCCCACTTTAAAGAACTGTGGAGAATGACTATGTTCAGTATCAGAGAGGTATTTTTTTTCTCTCTTTTTTTTTGGGGGGGGGGGGGGGGGGGGGGGGGTGCATTAGTTCAAGAGCAGCAAATGAGTCGGGTAATTGTATTATAAAGAAAATGTGCCTGTCATTGGGATAGAGGACACGTTCTCCATCAAAAGGACAGGCGAGTCCTCGTACATGAAGAATTCCCAGCAAGTAGAGGCTCCTAATGTCTCTCAAGAGATGTGATTTCACATAAACGCAAACAGACACGCGTATATGCGCGTCTATCACCTAAACGGCCGCTCCAGCTCCAGCTAGAGACAGTGTCGCAGCTTTGATGTGCACACGACACACCCTTTGAAGTCGTTCCCATGCCATTACGTCTGAAAGAGCTAAAAGTAATGGACTGGTTGTGATGACGCAGAATAGGGATGGGACGATATGAAAATTTCATATCACGATTAATGTGACCAAAGAAATCACGATTTACGATATCGCGATAATCAAAATATCCCCAACATCCATTATCCTCAGGCAGAACATTTGCCAAAAAATAGCTGATCTACAAGCTCACAACGCGTTGCGTCACAACGCATGACGGAGGACAATATCACGATGAATTCAATCTCAACAATACCATTATCGTGAGGGTTTTTTATCACGATAAACAATATTATCGCTTATCGTCCCATCCCTAATGCAGAATGAAAGTATAATTATTTACGGAACGTGTCACACCAACATTCCGTTACCTGTACGTCTTTTTTCTATAATTTTTATCCCACGATTTTTACACCCGTTTTCACCCAGTGCTAATTGCCTATGTAATCCTGGGCTCTGCTCTCCCTCTGCCGTGCCTGGGGAGACAACGGACTGACCTCATGCTTCCTTCTATTCATGAGTAGTCCAAGTTGCTGTTACTGTACATGATGACAAGTTGCTGTTACCTGTACCTACATGATTGAGTCAAAAATAAAACCTGCTTGAGTCTTGAATCTCTTGAAATGGAGTTGACCTTAAAAAGTTTTAAAGGTCTTCAGAACAGAAAGGAAATGTGTTGAGTATTCTTCCCCACCTGGCCCTCTCATGGTGATAGGTTAGTTCTGCTGGGATTTGGTCAGGGACCGCTGTGAAATGTGCCTGGCTGAATAGAGCGGTGCACTTCACATCAAATGAGAGGGAGTGTGGACGGCACAGGTAGAGTCTAAAATCCTCTCTCTCTTTGTTGCCTATTGATTTGACTCTAATCTGAAGCTGAAGTTGTTTGTTCAAAGTTGAGTCAGAAATGACTTGCCCTCTTATGACTCCTTTCCTGGTAGCATGCCAAGATTGATCCTTTTACATTCAACCCACAGCCAACCGACGGGCAAACAAGATCCCCAAAAGATGCTCGCGCATATAACTACAGTCAGAATTTAGTTTTTAGTAATGAGTCTTCTTGGCTTCGACGGCACTCATCCGGGACAGATACCTTTTGTTTATGGGTCATTTGAGGGCACGAGTGTAAAAAAAAATATATTCTGCTTTGAAACTTTACTATTGGGGCTATTCAAGGTTTAATCATCTTTTTTGATCCGCTCTTGTTTATTTGAAGTTTTGACTGATGTTGTGTTGGGAGCACAGTGCAGAGGCGGTGGGGGAAGCGACCCCTCCCAGCTGTTGTCATTCTGGATGCAGTGCGTGCCACGGGCTCAGATTGACAGAGCACCTCGGGGCATTAAAGACATGCCATGGGTGTGTGAGCGAGACATCAAATTTATGTATTGCCAGCACTCAAATCATTATCCCCTTGGCAAGAACAAGCGCAGCTTGATTTAAAATGTCTCATGTCTAAGCTGCTGTTCAGATGCATATTAATAGTATTATCCAAGTGCTATCTGTTTCACAGCCTGATTTCATGGTTGCCATAATTGGTACACTTGGGTAATACGGAATCCATCTTATTTGAGCCCAGGGCGAGCTGGAATCACATTTACATACAACTAGGTGGAGGGTTTAATCACAACAAGCATGGCATCAGTTTGATTGATGGATTTGATTTGACTTGATTTGATTGATTGAATACTTTATTAACACGTTTGTTAACAGTACAGGTACTCAATTCATCAGTAATACATGTAATACATACAATACCCTTTATAGTGTCTAACCCTTTCATCATCATTGTGGCTGAAAGCTTGGTGGCATTGCCTTAAAGACATTATGATCCACACAGAAAACCACTGGAACTACATGCTCATAAGAGTCACACAGTTTGACATAGGAATGTGGTTAATGCATGTTTTGTATTACTGTAGTTCTACAAAGTGAAGTGATCTACAAAGAGGCGGCACAGTGGCGCAGTCAGTAGTGCCCATACCCTAGGTGGGGTTGACAAAAGGGCCTTTCTGTGTGGAGTTTGCATGTTCTCCCCAGTCCCCATGTCTCCTAGGCCTAGGGTAGGTCGCCTCACAAAAAACATGCAGTAATCCTGGTCTCTATACTGCCACCCCCTGGCCAGCAGGGGCGCCTGATGCAGGGGAAAGTAACTGGTTGGAATAACGTGTACCTTCCACGTGCTAAGTCCAACCGGGGAAACTCCCCCCTGTCAGGTGAAGAGAAGCAATTTGGAATCCTCCTGCATAGAAGGAAGCATGAGTTCATACGTTGTCTCCCAGGTTGGCAGAGTGAGTGTAGCGCCCAGGATTACATTAGATAATTGACACCGGGTGAAAAATGGGTTACAAAAATTGTGGGATAACATTTTTAAAGAAATCTACAAAGTAACGTGTAACTAAAGCTGTCAAATGCTGTAATGTAATGGAGTAAAAACTACAATATTTAAGATGTAGTGGAGTTGAAGTAACAAAAATGGAAAGTAAAGTAGGCCTACCTCATAGTTATACTGTGCATTGTACAAGTACCGTACATTGTATAGTACTTGAGTAAATGTACTTAGTTACTTTGCACCATAGACCAGCATACATATTGATGCAATATCATTTGGGTGAATTGTTCCTTAACTCACTTAGCGCCGAGCGACTTTCGGGGCGACTAACTAATGATGGCGTTTAGTGCCGAGCGACTCGGAGCGACTTTTATATAAAAGCATTGTTTAAGCTTTTAATTTGGGTTGATAGACGGAGCGGAACGGTTAGCTTACCTTCGACTAGCATACAGATGAAAACCGTGAAAAAAAAGGATACGATTATGACGTCACCTTTAAGCCATAGCTTCCTGTTTACGTAGGCCTCTGTTAGCCGCTAGGCTCAATGCAAACCATCCGACCCTCACGTAGCTTCACTAGGTCGGATTTTGATTCGGAAACTTTCTGTGTGGCATCTATATACGTTCCGATGCCCATACCAATGGTGGTTTGAGACGATCAAGCACGAATTGAGCAGTATTGAGCTCAAATGGCGGCCCGCGGCCTGTCCATTGAATGTCAATGGAGAGCATGTCATTGTACCATCCTGTTATGTCATGAACCTTGTTTTTTATTCTGACTTAACATGGGACCATGGAAAGTCAATGGGCTATGGCTCACTCTAGTGGTCATCTTGTGGCATCTGCAGGCACGTGTACCTGTTTATGTAATGTGATTTTGGGGATTCAATATAGCTATTTCCTGGCGTTATAAGCGCAGATTCATATTGAAATCTGGCTCGCTCGGCGCTAAGTGAGTTAACAAACACAAAGAGTCAGTCCTTCCATCTTTCTCTCTCCTCTACAAACACAATTAGTGTATATTGGAAAAGAAGTAGGATTCAATAGAATAGAGCTTTGAAGTAGGATTCAATAGTATAAAAGTTATCAAAAAGTTGATCATAGCAGTGGAAGTCATGAGATAGCTCTACCTGTTTATGGTAAATGGAATCTGTAATTTAAAGCATGCTGAAGTAACATGATTGCAAACAAGTGAAAGTATAAAGGGGTTTCAGAGTAAATAACATTGACTTTCCCATAGACTTTAACTCTTTTACTGCTTTGGACGTTCCCGTTCGCCCCAATTTTGACCCTAGCTCGTTGCCAATACGAACGCTCGTTCTTTAACTTGTCTGATGACTGTAAGCTGATGAGGGGTCGCGCGGGTGTGTACAGTAAAAAACATCTCCCGTAATGCTGCTCTCAAATCTCCACCACACGTAAACATCAATGATGTCCAATTCACTTCCTGGCTGTTCTCTGTGGACCTGATCTAGATTATGCATGTCTATGCTCTGAACGACGGCAAGCGGAGCGGCCCAATTCACATTCTTTGCATAAGGCTGCCCTCTGCCGCCAGCTTGGCTAAAGTACACATATATTAGGTCCAATAAAAAAAATCGTTTGGAAATAATGAATAGATCTTTTTCTATAACATCGCAAAGGTAAGCTGCTTTTTGCTGGCACCAGCCCCAATAAATAAATAATAAATCTGGCAGTAGAAATGTTAATGGGTGTTTAAAGTTAAATATTTCAAAAACTAGAAGCAGTGCTCCGCCAAGTCAGGTATGTTATTGTGGCCTCCTGGTGGCGCTATAATAGGCCAATGTGAAAAGGGTGGCATTTGTTTCTTGACAAATGTTGACAAAATTTCACGGGAATCCCACCCCCATTTTACCATATTACCGGTAATACAAATAGCAATTTGGATTTTTCTGATTTCGCTTTTGTTTCTTGAATAGTATCTGATCTGACTTGCACTTGACCTCTCCATTACATCTGTCTCTCAGGCATGCACGTGTACACACATTCACACACAAGCTCCTCCAGGGGTGGATTATGTAGACTTCTCTGTGTTCTAAGCCACTGTGTCTTGCCAGTGTGAAATGTCATTTAGCCTGGAACAACGCTGTTACACAGACACATGCTGTATGAGAGGAGAGGGAGAGAGAGAGCAGTAAAGAGGCAGCTAAAGATGTAACATGCCAAACAAACAATCCATTGTAGGCTGGTGGAGCAATCATGTATAAAGACATCTACAGTAAATAATACAGCCTTGTCAAAAAAGTAAAAAGAAATCCAATAATGCTACATACTGTATATCGGCCAAACCGTTTTATTGGTCGGGCTCTAGTGAATACGATCTTGACGGTAGAAGGGAGGGGACAGTGGCATAGGTTTAAAGATATGAAAGGACAGGGATAGTGCCTCACTACAGGTGCCGTGTCATTGTTCCGACGCATTTCTTGATGTTGCGTTGGTCCGACTCGTCCATGCTTTACCCCTTATCCCTAAACCATTTTGGCATGTTTTACTATTTGAGAAGAAAAAGAAAAAATCCTTTATCTTATGGGCAGTCTTCAGGAGAAAGACTAGAGAACTAGGGTTAAATAAGAAGGGAGAAAAAAATAAGCTTCTGACTAAGAGATGAGTCACGTGATGCATGGATTGATACACCTAAGGACCGAAGGGACTGTAGATGTATCTTTAAAGGGGTATGAATCCATAAGCCAATCGTGTAGTTGTTTACCGGTACAAGTTGAAAACAGCAGACGGGTACTCAAACATAGCTGTCTAGAAAGCAACACATCTGCAGTTAATACAATTAATTATGGGTGTGTTAGATACAAGTGTGCCTAGAGTCATGTGTCTGCCAAAGTGAAAGCATAGTATTGTCAATGCCTATTGGCACACCTGAGGCTTAAATCTAACACTCCCAATATTACTTGTATTAGCTGCAGCTGTGATGCTTACATCATAGTGTAGTGTACCAGACCTTATGCAGTCTGCCATGTTTATACCATGCTCTAGTTTTTAACCTGAAAATCTGTCTAGGGTTTCATCCCCCCTTAAGTTGTTTTTATTTAAGTTATTTATTATTATTCTTTAAGTAAGTCTGGAGCCTTGAGTGTCACTCAATTCATAGTGAAAACGCAAGATATTCAGTGGGGGGCTAATTTTATGGTTGTGTCCTCTAGTCAGAACCCTGGCAATTTATTTTCATTTTTCTGCTGAAGCACGAAATTGCCTTGAAAAATAATACTTTGAACTATTGATTTATTCCTACTTTGCTTTCGGGTCTGCTTTGAATTATTTGACAAATAGCAACCCAGTAATCAAACTATAACTGCATATTTTGAGCCTGTAATGAGACAATCTTTTCATAGCAGACTGCGTTATGGTGTATACTTGATACATCTTTCTTCACCATGCGTCGTGACTCTCTGGCTCTTTGTGTGTTGAATGATAGCCGCGCCGTTCTCATCTGTCCCTCCAGCTGTGTTGTGAGAGCGGTTGTAAGCAGTGTATTGCATATGGCCACACACATAATAATGTGTGCATAAATCCATTGCAACTATGGTAACACTTTCTATTAAGCTCATAATGCATTATAACCATAACACATTATGAAACATTTTATAATGACTGTAAGCGTACTGGATACTCAGACATTTGTGTTGTTGCAAGAATCATAGTATTATATTTCTCATAATTCTAATACATTTCATTACATAATGTAAAATGCATTACAGTCATCTTATAATCATCTATTCTAGAGTGAACTGTGAAGTCAGTGCATTTTGTGTGTTATTTTTTGCATAGATTTAATGCTTTTTCATGTTACTTAAAACACCCACTGGCCACTTATAGTGACTTCTAATCACATAATGCATTATAACAGTGACTATAATGCATACAATTATTATGTATTATGAACCTGCCCCCCCCGCCCCCCAAATAAAAAAAGATAAAGGCTGTGTGTGACCAGCAATTCTGAAATATTATGGTACCTGGCTTCATAGTACAGTAAGTCATAAATAGCTTTATAGTAGGTAGGTAGGTATGTACTTTATTAATCCAGAGGGAAATGTCACTGTTACAGCAGCAATAGTAAAAGGCAGAAGCAATAATTGTGATACCAAGGATATAAATTAATGTTATGTTGTTAAATACAGTACAGTATGTACAGTATACACACAATATAAGATGCCTCAGGGCGAGAATCGACCTCGCCTTAAAGGGCGAGATCGCTCCACAGTGATGTGGACATCAGGGATGTGGACATCAGGGATCTCCATATATGGGCATAAAAGGGATTTGTTCCCCTGGCATCACAGGGATCTCCATATCTCCATATATGGGCATAAAAGGGATTTGTTCCCCCTGGCATCACAGGGATCTCTCTAACAGGGCATCATTAATATTGATGACATCAGGGAACTCCATATATGGGCTTAAAAGTGATTCTGTTTGTGTGACATCCCAGTGAAGCCAGAGCGTGATGTCAGAGCAGCAAACCCATTCTGGTAGAGTGGTTCCCCTGACATCACAGTGACATCAGAGCATGATGTCAGAGCGGCAAACCCATAGACCGTAAAATGTGTACACGTACACGGACACAACACACGCTGTGACGTTTCTCATAGTAAACTGCGACCTTCGGTCACAACAATGCAATGCTACTGTACTTAAAGTGCCATGACCCCCCCCCCCCAAAAAAAAAACATGATTATCAGGTATTATGATTATACTAGGAGGAAGATTTTTTCCAAAAAAAGTGTACAGAAAGACACTTACAAATTTGGTTTTTATGTGGCCACACCCACCAGCTCATTAAGTATGCCTGGTTGTCATGGTGGGTGGTGACCCAGCTGAATTTAGCCACACCCACAGTGTTGGGTGAATGGGAAAAGGGGAGGGGATGATTATCCCCAGATAGAGTGATGTCACTCTATCTGTGTTTTTGGATCGGCACTTTTGACCCACAAGGTGGCAGCCTCGAGGAAGAAATCCAAAATGCAAAGGGAATTGCTCATAACAACCACATTAGGGGGTCTAATGAAATAATGTCAACCCCCTAGACACATGAAAACCAGAAAAAGTACAAAAGTATGGCACCACCTCTTTAAGAGCTGGGTGTGCAAAAGACAAATTAGCAAATGTCCAGGTGCATACTGTCTGTGTACATTATAGACATGGGCTTCATGGAAAGCACTAATCCGAGCTTCATGGAAAGCACTAATCTCTAACCAGATGGTTTTATCCTGCAATCTGCCAGTTAGATTCACAGATAATGTGCGTGCAAAGTTGACATTTTGGCCTGACGATGCTGCTAGAGGAAGGTTCATGGGGTCGCTCAAACGTATGGTGTGACAGGAAGCGTGAATGTACTGTGCAAGTGTCATGGCAATTATGTGCAAGTGGGGCTAGAAGAAAAGCCATTGAGTCATCAAAATGTTGGGGACCTTCTCCTGGGGAGCATGAATGTGTACAGCAAATGTCATGGCAATCTAGCCAGTAGTGTGTGAGATATTGTTGTTTGGAAACAACATGGATGACCTACCGACATCACCATCAATTTGCGCCACTAGGGAGGCTAAAACTGTTATATATCTTTCTTTCATTATGTTAGTATGTTACTAAAAAAAGAATGCTCTTTAATGTTAATAACATTGTTTTCTCACTCGACAGTAAACAAACCAACATAAAGTTTAAGTGTATAGAGGGTAACTGCACATTTCTAAAGTGACAATTTAAAGGGATCCCTGGCTAATACGTCAAACATGTCTTAATACATTATAATTGTCCTCTATAACTAAAATGTAACATTAAAAACACCTTAAATATTTATTTCTTCTAGAAATAGCTTATCTTTCACTCAATCCGAATCACAGTGTTTACTTACTTATATCCATAATAATAGATTTTCCCATTAAAAAACTGCTCTATTGACATGTTTCACACAGATTAATGTCTTTGCTAAATAGTTACTATATTGATTTTAAATCATTGAATCGTATCGTATCGTATCACCATGAATGAACCAATATCGTCCATGTATCGTATCGTCAACCATGTATCGTGATGCGTATCGAATCGTTACACCCCTAGTAGCTAGGATGCTTTTCTAATGCTTTCCGAAGTAAATGTTGCCTTTTTGATGCGTGTGGTTTCTCTCCAGGACATCCTGAACAACCTGGAGCCCCCTGGGCCTGACGAGCTGGACGACGATGACCTCATGTTGGACGTGGATCTGCCCGAGGACGGCTCACTGCACCTCAGTCAATGTACAGTACACACGCACACACACACACACACACACACACACACACTGGCTGTCACAATTATTATATAATCGTCTAATCGTGAATATTTGACATAATCGTGATTATTTTTCATAATCTTCATAATCGTTTCCAGTCAAAAATAGTGGAAATAGCAGATCTACAAGCTCACAACTGTGAGCTTGTAGATCGGCTATTTCCACTATCAAAGTTATTTTTTAATTATAAAGTTGTCAAATATGTCAGTAATTTCTTTGTATATTTAGGTTATGTGTCATATCTACCATGTGCAACTTCAAAGCCTAAAAGCCAAACAGAAATGTAATTGTCAACGACAAAAGCACAATTAAATCGTTAATCGCCAATTATTTGAGTGACAATTAATCGTCATGTAAAATGTCATATCGTGACAGCCCTAACACACACACACACACACACACACACACACACACACACACACACACACACACACACACACACACACACGGATACACACAGAAATATTTTTAATTCCATGTCAGGTGAGGTACATAATATCAGAGGCACCCGATTTACATTCAGCTCCTTCATACAGAAGGTACACCATGGCCATGGCAAATGCTTGATCCTGATTGGCTGGAGGGTACCATTATTTTTCGTATAATCGGACACCTCCAGCAAAACTGTTTGATCATTATTGTAAATTAATGCATTAGCCAAGTCTTGAGCATTACATATCCTGCCACAGCCTTCTGTGGCATATAGAGGCTTGAATAAATGGAATTTCTGCCTTGCCTCGGGTGTATCGTTGCCTTTGCATCATCCATTAAAATCTTTTAATGGACACCTCTGTGCATATCATGCGGCCTTGCTTATTTCATATTTTCCGTGCAGATGACTTATTACATTACAGCGCCATCACTGCCACACAGCTAGTTGTGAGTGGCAGTGGTACAGGTACAGCTAAATTGGACGAGTATTTTACCGGTTATTATACATGCACGGTGCGTATTCACCTCTCTCACCTATTCTCCTAGTCAGTAGTGCGGGCCCAGAGACGAGATATGTTTTACAAGTAGGTCTGATTGTTTGGATAAAACAATCTCTCTCTCTCTCTCTCTCTCTCTCTCTCTCTCTCTCTCTCTCTCTCGACTGACCTCACGACACACACGCACTAATAGCTATGAGCTCATATAAAAGGGGTTGTGCGTGCATCATATAACCAACCACAAACATAGAACGTTCTACTGGCAGCATTGCGGCATATTTCACAAATCAAGAACAAACTATCACATTAGGCAAATATGAACAAAACACATAATCCAGGCTAAAAGCAAGACTGTTGGTAGCTGCCAAATGCAGGCAGGACAGCTGGCAAAAACCACCCACTGTGTGACTGCGTACGCTAATAGTTTTATAATATCACTGTGTATGATCCCAAAGTCCAATGGGTGCTAGTTCAAGGAACAACATACTGTATTGTAATGTACTAATAATGGCGTAGCTCCCATGTGGATCTTGGACTTCATGTGGCCAGTCTTAGATGTCAGTCTTCTGGGACATATCGTCGCTGTCCGGCAGAAACCTTGTATCTCCGAGTTTCAAATTGGTGTTTTCTGTTGTGAATTAAAGCCCTACATCATACAAAAGTGTCTCACAAAATTAGTGAAAATAGCCGATCTAGATTGTCTATTTTCACTATTTTAAAACATTAAAAAAAAAAACACTGAAAGGAAGGTTTTGACACGACAACAACGATATGATGGATGACTGTATTTGCCTTTGGACAAGGTTTCAGCCCAATCAGAGCCCCAATTACTTCCATTATAGATAAATGGAGAGTAGTTCCAGATACACAGTCATTTCTCTTTTAGCATTCTGCTGCACCCTACTATTTATCCTTCATAACAGTGGCTTGAGCTAGGGTGGAATGGCCACAAGTAAGTGGAGACATCTGTATATTCATACACTGTACCGTATGCATGAAGACGCACGCACGCACACGCACACGCACACACACACACACACACACACACACACACACACCACGAAACAGCATGACCACAATTAGTCCATGCTTGTTGACTTTTTAGATATTAGATATATTGTTTACTTGTAGACAGATAGCTAAGTATGATTTCAGGGAAGGGATAACAAGGATATAAATTAATGTTATGTTGTTAAATACGCCTCAGGGCGACAAGCAACCTCGCCCTTTAAGGCGAGGTCGCTTGTTTGATATCTCGTCTTACTTGACGCCTGTTTGATATCTCATCTTACTTCACGCTTGTTTGATATCTCGTCTTACTTGACGCTTGTTTGATATCTTCTCGTCTTACTTTTATGTTGTTTATATATATATATATATATATATATATATATATATATATATATATATATATATATATAGTTCTTAATTACCAGTTTTTGGCTGACAATGTTACATTGTCTTTTAATCCAACCTTGCATTTGTAAGGTGTTCATGGTTGTGTTGTCAACTGAGCTATGTGTCTTCATATCATTAGCATTCAAGCTCACAACACTGCCATTTTCTCCAAACTAAAGTACCATTCCACTGTGGAAAGTGAATGCAGGTTTGTCATTGAACTAGCATGACTGTTGTGGATAAGATGATTTATCTTATAAATGCTTTGTCACATTGTGTGTGTGTGTGTGTGTGTGTGTGTGTGTGTGTGTGTGTGTGTGTGTGTGTGTGTGTGTGTGTGTGTGTGTGTGTGTGTGTGTGTGTGTGTGTGTGTGTGTGTGTGTGTGTGTGTGTGTGTGTGTGTGTGTGTGTGTGTGTGTGTGTGTGTGTGTGTGTGAGAGAGAGAGGGGGGATGTTAAGAAATAACTGATTAAGGTCTACTGACCTTACCTGACATTATAATGGATTCTGTGAAGCAGAGTTTCCTCCTCTCAAAGTTAAATATTGGGCATTGTGAAAGTGCCATACATTGGTAATGTAGTTTATGCACTGATTTAATTTGAAACCTCTCAGCCTGCAGACCAGTCTCTAGTTGCACTGGAAGCAAATGGTTAATCACGTGCACATGCACCCGCACATACATATCACATTATTCATCAGCTGGTTGTGTCTGCGTAAACAGTGATGTCCTTGTTTGCTTGCCAGTGACGCTGGTGATGCTAGCATGACGTGTGTCATTGCTCGTGCCAGAGAGGAGGAGACTGGAATGTTCACTTCCAAGGAATGTGAATCTGACCCGGGTCCCTCCCTACGCCTTTTCTTTTTTTTCTTTTTTTTTGGAAGGAGGCCGTATTTATAGCTGTGTGACATGGCTCGATGTGTGGCTAAGGAGGGAGAGAGAGAGAGAGAGCAAGCCAGAGAGAGAGAGCATGCTAGCAGGGAAGTGCAGAGAATGTTAGAGAGGCAGGGGCTGAAATTTCTAAAAGGGCCTTTTGGTGAAAGTATCGAAAATAGCAGACCTCCAAGCAGCGCGACGCGTTGTGAGCTTGGAGGTCGGCTATTTTCAGTGCTTGATACCACACTGAACTAAGCATAATCAAATCAATACTGGAGACGTGGCGTAACGGGATTTCTACACAGAGAGGGCTGCATTCAAGTTCAGGAGAGTTTGGACAAGGCAATTCTCTTGAATGCTGCCTTCGGGTATGGCATGGAAAGGGGGGCATTTGCATTTCTTTCACCATAGTGAAAACTGCATTCATGGTCTGGAGAGGGCACTTTTTACAGACGGATAAAAGGGCAGGGGCTCAAGCCCCCTTTGATGTCTAGGTGTGCACGTGCCTGCAGGCTAGTCAGACTCAACCCACAGGACAGGCCCAGAGAGGAGGGGGGGGGGGGGGGCAACCTTAGACCCTCCTTCCTTCCCATGAACACGCTGGCTCTGCCAGCAAGCAGGAAGAGGGAACCGGGATGGAAGAACGTGGAAGGGGCCTCATGCAGTATTTTCATCCGGGCTGCCGGTCCCGTGACTGGACAGAGGCCCCCTCCCCCTTCACCCTCCTCGCCTTGGCCTGTCCTCTCAGCCCATCTCGCTCTCCCTCACCACCAGCTCTGGTTCCCAGGGAGTTCCCAGAAAAACAGGCCTGTCAACAAACCCATGGCCAAGCAGGGCGGGAGCAGGGGTTGACTGACTCTCCCCCTATCTCTCTCTCTCTCTCTCTTTCTCTCTCCTGGCCCTTTAAGTCTTCACCAGCTGACTGGACAAGACGTCTTCCCTCTCCTGTCTCTTAACTTTTCCAAACTTTTTTTTTAATATAATCTTATTATTATTACAGTTTTTTTGGTCAACTTTCATTTGGATTATTATTCCTCCTGTAGTCTTCTTTCAGTTATACTTTTGACAGCGGTCTCTTATTTTTCTCGAAGGACCAGGGAGTTTGGTGGAATGTAACGGGTTGGGAGCGCGCTGTCTGCTCCGGCGCTATGTGGCGACACTCAGGGTACGGTATTTGTTTAACTGAACCGCTGAATACCTCAACACTGTGGCATCTTGTCTTTCTCCCTGTCTCTTTCTTTCTCTCTTTCTCTCTCTCTCTCTGTCTGTCTGAGAAGAACAAAGACTGTGTCATGCTGATAGAAAGTCAAGGGTCCTTTTGATTTCCTGAGGGTCGCGCTCTGTTAGTTGTCAATTTTGTTGCGGTCATGGTTCATTTCACTGCTATATGGCATTGAGTGTTGCCAAATACTGCTGTCCTTTTCGCCTCCTTGAAAATGAAATGGCCTGTCACTGTGTGTGTGTGTGTGTGTGTGTGTGTGTGTGTGTGTGTGTGTGTGTGTGTGTGTGTGCGTGTGCGTGTGCGTGCAACTGAGCATGTATCGGATTGAGAGAAATGGATAGTGAGATATGTCAGATCATGATTTATATGTATATAACCTGGTGAAAGGAACGCATTTGGTGTGTGAAATATGCATGGTATTATTCATTACCACACAGAGTAGTCAATTGACCTACAACTGTCCATTTTGTCTGTGCGAGAAAGTGTTATAGATAGCATAACAGAGAGAGAAACAATAAGAAAGTTGGACAAATTGTGACTCTCCAGAACAATGACCCCCATTCTGGGCATGCAATAATGGGAGAACATTCAGCGAAAACTGCAGATGTAAAAGCTTACAGCGTGTTGCAACGCAATGCATTGTGAGCTTGTAGATCGGCACATAAACCTGGGGGACCCCCATCAACGTAGTTACAGTATAGGGTTTTAAGTGCTTGGCTGGATTTAGACTGCAGTCAAATCTAGCCTGAATCAGATCTGTGTCACATCCAGATTGGAATCTGATTTGTTCCATGTGAACATGTGACCATTTAAACCAATCGGTTTTCCAATCTGGATGTGTTTCACATCTGATTCAGGCTACATTTGACTGCAGTCTAAATCCAGCCTTAAGGTTTGGCCTCACTCATCATGTCGATGTACTGCTTTGACAAATGAAAGCAAAGGCAACTTGTTATAAGATACTGGTGGTTCTACCAATCACAGGCCTGGAAGTTGAGGCGGGGCTGTGCATGTTTGCGTGCATTTGGCAGAGCACGAGGGAATCTGTTTACATCCAACATACAGAAGTCGACACTCTCTCTGGCAACTGCCAATGCGCGCGCACACACACACACACACACACACACACACACACACACACACACACACACACACACACTCTCTCTCTCTCAACCCTGGTTGTCTGTCTCCCATATAGACACTGACGGGATGGCCCACTTGGATCGCTCAGAGAGGGCGGGGCGACAGGGTCACTGGAGGCGGAAACAGCATCGCTGGAACGGAGCAGACCACTTCCACAACGACAGGTTGGTCTACCTCCGTGTTTCTCAAACTTTCAGATTTCAAGGTCTCCCCTTAAAGACATTGTGCTGTGATTTTTTTCCCCCTCACAACATAATCATCAGGTATTATGATTTTACTTGGGAGAAAGATCTTTTTTCAAAAAAGTGTACAGAAAATGTTAAAATGGTGTTTTTATGTGGCCACACCCACCTGACCCAGCTGAAGTTAGCCCCACCCACAGATGTTGCTACAGCAGTCCCTGGAATCCACTTTGAGATTCAACAAGTCTCTTCATCCCACAGCCTCTCATCATTATTATTATACTGCAGTGGTTACATGCCTGATTCCTGTTGTAAAATGCTCTGTGACTTATGGGGGCTAGAAGTGTTACTGTAAATAGCAATAAAGAAACTGCTGGCTTATTGTGTCTAAAAAGACATATTTAGCCACTTGTACGCATGCCCCCAATATGCGTACGCATGTCCCACATTTTAGCAAGGTAAACGCGATAAAACAATAGAACGAAGCAAATGAAAACATTTTAACACTCACTTTTTCTTTTCTCTAATTACAATCTAAAATATGAACCCTTGATGTAAAAAAACGAAGTTGTCCTTCAGTACTACTACGATAAGATTCTGACAACTGACACCGGGAAAACGCAGTGTTATTGTTTGTCGATAGTAAGTAAACAGGAATGACACCACTATGAGGTTTTACCACATAATGCTACTCAAAGCTTTGACAGTATAGGATAGGTCAACAGTTTCATCTGTGCATCCACTGAAAAGACACAACTTTTAAATAAATGTAATAATAAATACATTTTTCAAGCGGCTCCTTTCCATCACCAACTCAGAAGCAGTGGTGTAAAAAAACTAAGTACATTTACTTAGGTACTGTACTTAAGTACAATCTTGAGGTGTTTGTACTTTACTTGAGTATTTCCAATTTCCAATACTTTTACTTTTACTCCACTACATCTCAGATGCAAATATTGTACTTTTACTCCACTACATTTATTTGAAAACTTTGGTTACTAGTTACTTAGATTTTAAATATTATTACAAAACACACGTTACCCTCTTCAGCCCTGTATCGACTTCGGCTATTTGAAAATAGCCGATCTACAAGCTCACAACGTGCCGCAATGCGACACGTTGTGATTGAATGCGCGTTCAATCATTTTATACATATTGAAAACATGAAATGGAAGATTTCTGCTTCATTAGTACTTTTACTTTTGGTACTTTAAGTACATTCTGATGCCAATACTTTCGTACTTTTACTCAAGTACATTTTTAATTTTGGACTTTTACTTGTAACAGAGTATTTCTACATCGCAGTATTGATACTTTTACTTAAGTAAAACATTTGAGTACTTTTTCCATCAATGCTCAGAAGTAACAGTAGTAGCTGTTCATATAGCTTGATGGCATGGATCATGACTCCTGGCTGACATTTCAAAGGAACAGTTCTCTCCTCTGAGATTCACTTGCAGTGTGTGCTATTGACAACCAACGCAGTAACAAAACAAAAAAGAAATGATGGACCAGACATCCAAACAGATTACATTTTTCAGAAACAAGCTCTCTGCTACTTCTTCTCCTACTTTGCATATAGATGTAAAACTTCAACCAGAATGACTGTGTTTTCGGAGAAGTGCCCGCACAATGCGCCGCTCTAATGCCTTTATCCAACCTCTGAAAAGCCAAATGTGGCATTGATGTGTCTCTTTCTTCACAAACAGATTGAAGTGATAGGGCATTTTTATTTTTCTGTTTAAGCCACGATTTCTGCCTGCCCCGTCTGTGATTTCCAAAACGATTGCAAGTAATTGGACTATTATCATGGTTTATTATATTGCTTATTCATTGGTCTTTTTCAGTGCACCTCAAGGCTACAGGCTCAGTCATTCAGGGTCATCAGCCTAGGGGTAACAATAATAGTAAAATCACAAGGCTTATGAAATGTGTTAATAGTGCCTGGACCTCTTGTTCCCTTCTGGAAATGACACGTTTATTAGGGCATCATTGAAATAAGATTTTAGATTTGTGACAAGTAAAAAACATTGGTGTTAATGGAAAGTATCTGTCTGTCTGTCTGTCTGTCTGTCTGTCTGTCTGTCTGTCTGTATGTCGACTCTATTGAATATATCTATTGCAGGGGTTCTCAAACCTTTTTAGGCCGTGACCCCCAAAATAAACATATTTGAACTGGGGTCCCCACCCTGACAAGCATTTGGAATTGTAGTTATAACATTTAATGTGACTCGATTCCACAGATAAATATTGCGATTTTCACAACGTTCGCCTCTCACTTACTTTGGCACTTTTGACACTTTGGCCAGTTTGGTATTAAAACGGTCTTGAAAGTCCTTAAATTGTCACTTTAGAAATGTGCAGATACCATGTATACACTTATACTGTGTGCTGGTTTGTGTACCATTGAGTGAGAAGAAAAATTACATTAAGCTAATCATCTGGGGACCCCACGAAATCATTTGGGCACCCCACTTGGGGTCCCGACCCCAAGTTTGAGAACCACTGATCTATTGAATCTATCTTATCTATTTTCTTCTATTCCATTGTCTTCTATTGATCTCTTTGTCTTTGTTGCAGGGCCCCAGTCTATCAGCAGTATGATGGTGTTGGGGGTCCTGGCTCATTTAAGGGCCCTCCCAGGTCCCTCCCCACTGTAGGGAGGCAGGACGATCACTCAGGGCTGCTGGATGAGCTCACACTCAAACACATGGCCCAGGACTGCGGCTCGCTCAAGAACCAGCTGCTCAGACTCAAGACTTTACTTCAGGTTAGACACGGCACGCACGCACACACACACACACACACGCACACACTGGCACATAGTTTGTTCTATCATAAAATCAAGTTATAGGATGGTCTGTCCTCATGGTGATGATGCCACACAAAAGAAATTGGTTGCAAAAATATACTGTATATATATATATAAAAAAAAGGTGTCAGTTAATAATTATTGTGTTAAGGTCATTGTTAGTGTGATTATATTTGGGTATGGTATATTAATACTAGTAAGACACCTCAGGGGGACATGCGACCTCGCCCTAAGGGCAAAGTCGCACCAATTCTTTGCCATCTGGCCAGTGATGTATATCGGACCAGTTACCCATATATGGAGACCCCTGGTACCCATACCGGTATATGGAGATCCATGTACTGTATACTGTCTTTGACCTGGATGTCCACGCTTCCATGCTTATACAGTGGGTTTGTTAAAGGATACACACTCTCTCTCTCTCACACACACGCACGCACGGACGCGCGCGCGCACGCACGCACGCACGCACGCACGCACACACACACACACACACACACACACACACCACCTTTTAATAGTCTGGTGCCAACTACTCGGCATTGTGCAGCTATTCTCTCTGGCTGTGGCTATTTAAAGAGCTAGTGGTCTGGTAGTTTATCACATGTCAAAGCTGCAGGATAACTGTAGTAATGTTCTTTTGTGTGTGGAGCGTGAGTAGAGTACTACAGCAATGTGAGAGGCTACGCAGAACAGAGCCACGGTATTGATTTACTGACATCTTTATTGACAAAAATGTATATGTATGAATGAATATAATATTTGTATTGTATCTGTCAAAAGGATAAAACCCAAAGAAGCTCAAAAGCGTATTTCCATTGTGGTCTTTTGGATTGTTAGTGTCATCATAGGCAAAGATTAAAAAAATAGCTTAGGCCTATTCACTTACATGCCTTTGTATGTCGGCATCACATCGTGGCGCGTCATGCTCTTTTAGATGTGTATAAATCAGGCTTAAGTGCTTAGAGCTCTGGAAAAGCTGTTATTGTTTCAAGTCAAGTGACTTTGGTGTCAAATTAGCAGTTTCATATTTATTAAATATTTTAATTAAATTAGCATTGATTACCTCTTGCAATTATGGACACATGCATCTGCTATTCACTTGCAAGAAGGCTTCTGTGCATGTATAGTTTTATAAACAATTTTGCTTTGTATTTGCCAAGACATATATGGTGTTAATATTTTTAATTCCAAAATACATTTTGCCTATGTGATACATTGTAGCTGTCATGACTCCCAACATTATCAAAAAATCTCACCTAGTGTGAAATGAGCGGTGCTATTTAATTAATTGCATTAAGTTAGTTAATTGCATTAAGCGTCCCGCAAAACTTGGCCAATGTGACCCTGGGCAAACTTTGAGCGCTTTGTGCCAAGATGTAGGCCGTGCTTCGCGTCCCGGACAAAGCCAGATGTTGGAGCTAACTCCTTCCAGGAGCACCGCTCAAAAGTAGGGATGTAAATGAATATTCGACTAGTCGAATAGTCGTTTATGAGATCAAAATCGATTACCAAAATTTAATTAAACGATTTTCTTTTTTTCCCCCCACCGGACAAGTTTCGCCCAGACCGATAATAGCGTAACACCAGCACCAACAGCGCACAGACAGTGATAGCCAGCCAGTCTTTCTTAACACTATGGTGTTAATGCATGCTCACTGCCCAGTGAGCAGCATGCATACAGTACATGTATGCACAGCGCTGCTTGTCCCTGTGGATTTACATTTACAGTGCGATCGGATGGAAGTGTGGTAATGGTCTATGGACCAAACGAAGCACAGTTAACCAGCGGTCATTCCACCATCTAAGAGGAGTGGTATGAGTCCAATTACATGTCCGCAAGTGTTGGCCCTTTGAAAAAGCACACTT
>NC_137833.1:36759916-36844916 GCF_963921795.1 Nannobrachium achirus | reverse complement strand
CGGAAACATCGCGAAAAAAAGTTATGGCCATTTGTATATTCACTGTCCCATTGACTCCACTACACAGGAAAGGAAATATATTATAGAAACGAAAAAATCTGCTTTAAGTAGCATATGAGGGGTCAAACTGGAGGGTTTTCATGATTCTGAATCCATTGCAAGCATTTGTTTTGCACAAAAACATTCCTTGGGCTAGAAAACGAACCAAAAAAACGGTGAAAAGTGATGACTCATCACTGTGATGACTGTGAAAAGTGATGATTCATCACTTTTCACACTTTTGTTGTTTAGTTTTCTAGCCCAAGGAATGTTTTTGTGCAAAACAAATGCTTGCAATGGATTCAGAATCATGAAAACCTTCCGGTTTGACCCCTCACATGCTACTTAAAGCAGATTTTTTTTCGTTTTTATAAAATATTTCCTTTCCTGTGTAATGGATTCAATGGGACAGTGAATATACAAATGGCCATAACTTTTTTTCGCGATGTTTCCGGCAGAGCAGGCCTCTCATTCTGTGGACCTTAATGACCAAACTAATAGATAAAACAGAAATAAAAAGTGCGGCAGAACATCACAGGTCCTCTCCCATTTTGAGGGACTGGATCCCCGGCTAAATAGTCTGCAGTAAGGTACTCATATTCGGTTGGGCTAAACATGCCACACCACCGGTATGGTTCTATAAATGTGTGTCCTCCTCCCTGTTATCTCCATCTAAACTTGTTCTACTGCCAACCCAGTAAAGCAAAAAGACAAATGGACAGGGACTGCCCAGTGCCCAGCCCACTCATTGCTGAAAGACTCTGTCGCCCCCCCTTTCCATACGCCCATGACTCGTACTGTAAATGAGGCCAGGAAGTCGACTCGCCAGTGCTGTATGCAAGTTAGTTCTGTAAAGTCTACTTTAATGAGCCTAAGGATATTCACAATTGCCGGTGAGCAAATGGATCTGGATGAAACATCACGAATCTCAAGGACAAATGGTAGATATTAAATTCTTTTTTTGATTCTTCATAGGAAGACATTGGCATGTGCTATAGCAGGGCGTCATAACTGCAAACAGAGCTTTACTTTAGATCAGGGGTCTTTAACGTTTTCAGGCCAAGGACCCCTTAGCTGAGAGAGAGATGAAGCAGGGTCCCCCCTCTACAGATTTCATAGATAGATTCATAGACTTGTTTGACAGCACTGTCATCAGTCTATGTTGGATTCGTGTTTTTAGTTAACTTGACCTTTCACTCTGTGCTTGGTCTGCTCTTTTTTTTTTTACCTCTACACCAAACCTATTTGCCGAAATTAGCCGATCTACAAGCTCTCAACGCCTCGCAGCACAAGGCGTTGAGAGCTTGTAGATCTGCTATTTTTGGCTAAAGTTCTAATAATAATAACTCAGATTTATATAGCGCTTTTCTAAGTACCCAAAGACGCTTTACATGGGGGGCAAGAGAAAACTAAAACTAAAAGTAACTTTATTAGAGAAAACACATTAAATCTAAAGGATAAAACCATTAAAAACAATAAAGATAAAAAGTGGAAAGAGTTAACTTGGGTAAGAGGTGGGTTTTGAGGGTGGTTTTGAAGACTTTTAGGGTGGGGGCATCTCTGATTGTTTTGGGGAGTGCATATCAGAGGGTTGGGGCAGCAAAGTTCTCCTCAGAATAGGGATGCGAGGGTTCAAGTTGTTAATTTAAAAGAATGATCCTATCACAAAGATTTGGCGGCCCCCCTGTGGTAACTCTGAGGGCCTCCTAGGGGTCACGGACCCCCTGTTGAAGACCCTTGCAGCTTAGAAATAGTTTCATGTGAGGCGTTTCGTTGATGGTCTCATCCTGAAACACGAGAAGAGAGAACAAGCTTCAGTCTCTAGAATGACTTATTTCCCCCTGAATGTAGCTGATTAGGATAATCTGTCAAAGACCCCTCAGTTGACAATGTGCAATGTACAGTACATGCCCATCATGGACAGTGTACTCAAGTAGACCCTTTGTTGATTTATTGTTATTATTACAATTTATTTAATTGAAAACTCGTTTAGTTGTTGGATGCTGCATGTGAACGTCTCCTCGGGCTATGGAACTGGTACTGCAAGGAGGATGATAAAGAAATGTAAACGTTTTTATTTGAAATGTCGATTAATGAATTGCCAGAACTAGGAGTAATACACTAAGGGTAATACACAATCATTTACACAATTTACCAAGAGAAATCCTGGAATTTGTTAAATGTTAGTGTTTAAAGCAAAAATAAGAGGGCTGATGCATAGTCTGCAATTCAAATGAGCCATTTGTCATCATATGCAGTCGTCAGAACAGATTTCTTTATTTTAATGCTCAAAACAATGTTCATATGACTCTATGGAACTTGATTATGTTAATGTTGTCTACATTTCCATTGGGATGCATGCCAAGTACTATTTTGCATTTTCGGCAAAGAGCTTTGGTTTAGAGGGGAAAAAGAGCAGACTAAATACTGAGTGAAAGGTCAAGTTTATTTAGTATTGACGGTTCAAGTGGTTAAATATCTGAAAACACAAAGTTACCTGAATCCAAAATACACTGATGATCGTGCTGTCAAACGATGAAACTATATGTCATCTATGAAAAGGTTGTGGGGGTCCTCGCTTCAGCTCTCTCTCAACTAAGGGGTCCTTGGCCTGAAAATGTTGAAGACCCCTAGCATACACAAAACATCTTTGCTGGTAGTTTACCGCTTTCCTGCACCCTGTGCTTCCCTGGTGGGTAAGCATGTCTGGACATAACCGCTGCCTCTAGTTTATCTTTGTTTACACCAAACCTGAGCTCATCGTATCTTTGAAAAACAGAGCGAGCGAGGCCAAGACAAAGCACTTTCCAGTAAGGAATGTAATCCGCACTGTACAGTGCGGTATGTGTTCTGTGGCATGAATTTCAACGGGGAAAGGGTCGCGAGGGAATGGTGAGTCATAGTACAACACATGTCTAATGCTCATCTGCAGGGGTGTCGCACCAAATTCCGGGCCCTGGGTACAAGGATTCACCGTGGGCCCCCCATGAGTGCTTTAACTATTGAAAAATAGCAGATATACAAGCTCGCAGCGTGGCACTCTGTTCCGCGCTGAGCTATTTTTGAAGTCTTGAAGTCTTTGAAGTCTTGAAGTTTTTGAAGTCTTTGAATATTTCTATGTCAGTGGTGCTCAAACCTTTTCATGTGAAGGACCCCCAATATGATATGTATTTGGCCACGGACCCCCATCTAAAAATATTTCGTTCCAGCGACCCGGCCCCAGAAGCAAAATTTGAGTTATAAAAAAAATACATATACCGGTATTCAAAGATTTGCACACATTTGCAGGACTTTAAAAAAAATAGCAGATCTACAAGCTCTCAGCGTGGCACTCGGTGCCACACTGTGAGCTTGTATAGCTGCTATTTTTCAAAAGCTAAAGTACCAGTAAGACTCCCTAATCGGGAGATAAGCGACCGTTGGTCGCTTATCTCCACAAATATCACAGCCTCCACCTCTCACGTCATACGGGCAGCCATAGTTACACCTGGAATGTTGAATCTCCATATATGGAGATAACCTACCCATCACACAAAGTCTGACCTCACCAGCCCATACCTGGGCATGGACGACTTATATCCAGCAAGAGCCGTTGGCCGCCGCGTCCACGTCCATGGACGCGGCCGTGGACGCGTCCATGGACGCAAACGGCCGGCCGTCCCGGCCGTGGACGCGGCCGTGGACGCAGACGGCCGGGGACGCGGCCGGGGACGCGGCCGTGGACGCGGCCGTGGACGAGGCCGCGGCCGTGGACGCAAACGGCCGGCCGTGGACGCAAACGGCCGGCCGTGGACGGGTCCATGGACGAGGCCGCGAAAAAAAGGCAGCGAAAAAGAAAAAAAAAGGTGGCTATTGTATGTATTTTTTGATGGAGATTTCAAATATGACCTTCTTTTTTGCATAGGACAACTCTAACCTGCATCAATTGGTATTTTATAATTGCCAATTGTACCCCATCCATCTAAAAAACAAATTGGATGTCTATTGTATGTATTTTTTGATGGAGAATTCAAATATTAATTTCTTTTTGGGATAGGACAACTCTAACCTGCATCAATTGGTATTTTATAATTGCCAATTGTACCCTATCCATCTCAAAAACAAATTGGATGTCTATTGTATGTATTTTTTGATGGGGAATTCAAATGTTACCTTCTTTTTTAGATATGACAACTCTAACCTAAATCAATTGGTGCATCAACCTACTTACTATCTATCTATCTGTCTGTCTATCTATCTATCTATCTATCTATCTATCTATCTATCTATCTATCTATCTATCTATACTTCACCTTTAGTCCAGAAGAGAGTTCAGCCTCAGGAACTTGCACACATGGAACTGTGTCATGACTGTGTCATGGAGCTAAAACAGAGCTATGTTAAATACTCACAATGACTCTGATGGACCAATCAGGGTGGTGGTGGGGGGAGGGATCAACAATAGACAGAAACTGGATAATGCTTTGTTAACTGTCCCACCTAAGTCCCTGCTAGTCTGAACAAACATCACCTTCCCTCTCATAACACTACTACTACTACATTTATATAAAGCTGCTCTTGCATTTGAATTCAAGTCTGACACAAGTTAAGGTTAACTTAGGTAGTATTTCATTTCGCTGGCTTTTAGGGTCTGTGTGAGTGTGTAGGCTCACAAATTATTATAATTGTCATTAAGTGACTCTGAGATCTATCCATCCATCCATCCATCCATCCATCTATTTATTTATACTTACTGTTTACATTTTCTATAAATATTTATTTCTATATAAAACTCAGTTGTGTGGAGTTATTGTGTGCCCTTTCTTGTTGCTAAAGAGTCCATTTGTTCACTAGACATTAAGTCAAGGTTACTATTTTGAGTTGAAGCTAAGTGTTTTATTGCTTTGTGGTTTAACATGATTTAAAAGGCAAATTCATTGTTATGGTTACTTTAGAAGACTGCTTTTGCATTCATGAGTTAAGAGAGCCAAGCTAATTCAAAGAGTTAGGTTAAAGGAACACAAAACATGACCTAACTCACAGCTGCCATTGGACAGACAGTTACAACATACTCTTATCTTTCACAGAACAGACAATTATCATTTATTTTATCTATTTGAGACTATGTAGCTGCTCTAGGGGAAATAGAGCATTATATCAGCCTATTCAATTGATAATGACCAATGGGTGCCAGTTTCTAAGTAGTTAAAGCATATTAACATAACAATATATGTGGCCTAGACATGGATATTGCCCAATCAACTCGTAATCTACAGAAATGTCCACCACATCACACAGTATAAAACCTAGTAGGTTTAGTGGATTACCTATGTTAAATCATGTCAGGTTAGTTTGGTTCAAGGTTCAAGTATAATAATTTATGAGCCAAAAATGTGCACAAATGTACAATCACATCTAGGCTAGAATGATAACATAAAGTCCTGACTACTCCTTGTTATTGTGGTCCTAAATACTACAATGATTAGTTTGGATGCATTGCTTCTATCATGTCCAATTAAAAATAAATACATTACATATACAGAAATCTGCCTTCTCCTGTATTGTATTAGTGACATTCATTATAAATAGTAAAATAACAGGACAGAGCAAAAAAGGCCTCTGCAAAAAAGGCCTCTGCAACTAACCTAACCTAACACACACTATGTGTTAATGTTGATCAATATAATAATGTAAAAATACAAAGTTAAGTAGACCTAAGTAAGAAATAGTAAATACATTGTAATAATACATTGAAGGGGAAATGTAGGAAAACAAATGCAACTCAGCATTGAATTTATGGCAAACATTTTGCTACTCAACCCTTTCCAAATAATATACAATTAAGAAGTGGGATGTTCCACTTAGTAAGAGAAATAATTAATGACATATATTTTTTTTAAAAGCTAGAAGACTCACCTATTATAGTAACCATGTGAATTGCTAATAATGTTATGGGTCAGATGTGTAAAGATCTATCACATTGTATTGTTCTTTTCAGACTCAACAATAATAATGATGATGTTACTTAAATGCTGATCAATGTGTGAATCTGGCTCTTATCAGGTGTGTGTTTTCTCTCCCTGTCCTGTGCTGTCCTCAGTTAAACCAAGACAGTACTGTTGTGACCAATGTGGAAAAAGCCTTCAGCTCAATTTATTATCTCAAAGTAGACCAGAGAATTCATACCGGAGTGAAGCCATTCAGCTGTGAACAATGTGGGAAGTATTTTGCTCGTCTGGACAATTAAAAGATCATAAGCGTTCACATACTGGAGAGAAACCTTATTGTTGTGACCAGTGTGGGAAAAGATTTGTTCAAAAGGGGATTTTAAAAGAACACCAGAGAATTCACACTAGAGAGAAGCCCTATTGCTGTGACCAGTGTGGGAAAAGCTTTACTCGATTGTCTTATCTCAAAATACATGAACGAATTCACACAGGAGAGAAACCGTACAGCTGTGTCCAATGTGGGGAAAAGTTCAGTTTAACGGCTGCTCTGAAAGTACACCAGAGATTTCACACCGAAGAAAAGCCTTACTGCTGTGAACACTGTGGCAAACGTTTCACTGTAAAATCTAGCCTCGTACAACACAAGAAGATTCACACTTGAGAGAGACCTTACTGCTGTCACCAATGTGGGAAAAGGTTCACTCTGAAGACGGCTCTGAAAAGACACCTGAAAATCCACACTGGTGAGAAGCCATATACTGCTGTGTCCAGTGTGAGAAAAGGTTCAGTGATATTCATCATCTCAAAGCACACCAGAAAAATCACACTGGAAAGAAACCTTATTGCTGTGACCAGTGTGGAAAGAGCTTTCCTAGACTGGAACATATCAAAATACACCAACAAATTCACACCGGAGAGAAACCTTATATCTGTAACCAATGTGGGGAAAACTCTGTCAGGTACATGTCTACCGTTAGAGGCCACTGGCATGAGTGCCTTTTTAGCTCTGTTGGGGCTTGGTGAATGTACTCTGTTGTTGTTTTTTTAATTATTATCTTTGTAATGTATGGTCTTCTTACCCTGTGGGCCTTGAGCCTGTAATAAAGTATTGCTGTGCAGTGTGAGTGTCTGATTGCATGTGATCAGATAAAGACACAACAGAGGCCTTTTTTGCTCTGTCCTGTTATTTTACTATTTATAATGAATGTCACTAATACAATACAGGAGAAGGCAGATTTCTGTATGTATGTATGTAATGTATTTATTTTTAATTGGACATGATAGAAGCAATGCATCCAAACTAATCATTGTAGTATTTAGGACCACAATAACAAGGAGTAGTCAGGACTTTATGTTATCATTCTAGCCTAGATGTGATTGTACATTTGTGCTGTTTACATTTTTGTCTCATAAATTATTATACTTGAATCTTGAACCAAACTAACCTGACATGATTTAACATAGGTAATCCACTAAGCCTACTAGGTTTTATACTGTGTGATGTGGTGGACATTTCTGTAGATTACGAGTTGATTGGGCAATGTCCATGTCTAGGCCACATATATTGTTATGTTAATATGCTTTAACTACTTAGAAACTGGCACCCATTGGTCATTATCAATTGAATAGGCTGATATAATGCTCTATTTCCCCTAGAGCAGCTACATAGTCTCAAATAGATCAAATAAATGATAATTGTCTGTTCTGTGAAAGATAAGAGTATGTTGTAACTGTCTGTCCAATGGCAGCTGTGAGTTAGGTCATGTTTTGTGTTCCTTTAACCTAACTCTTTGAATTAGCTTGGCTCTCTTAACTCATGAATGCAAAAGCAGTCTTCTAAAGTAACCATAACAATGAATTTGCCTTTTAAATCATGTTAAACCACAAAGCAATAAAACACTTAGCTTCAACTCAAAATAGTAACCTTGACTTAATGTCTAGTGAACAAATGGACTCTTTAGCAACAAGAAAAGGCACACAATAACTCCACACAACTGAGTTTTATATAGAAATAAATATTTATAGAAAATGTAAACAGTAAGTATAAATAAATGGATGGATGGATGGATGGATGGATGGATGGATGGATGGATAGATCTCAGAGTCACTTAATGACAATTATAATAATTTGTGAGCCTAAAAGCCAGCAAAATGAAATACTACCTAAGTTAACCTTAACTTGTGTCAGACTTGAATTCAAATGCAAGAGCAGCTTTATATAAATGTAGTAGTAGTAGTGTTATGAGAGGGAAGGTGATGTTTGTTCAGACTAGCAGGGACTTAGGTGGGACAGTTAACAAAGCATTATCCAGTTTCTGTCTATTGTTGATCCCTCCCCCCACCACCACCCTGATTGGTCCATCAGAGTCATTGTGAGTATTTAACATGGCTCTGTTTTAGCTCCATGACACAGTCATGACACAGTTCCATGTGTGCAAGTTCCTGAGGCTGAACTCTCTTCTGGACTAAAGGTGAAGTATAAATAAATAGATGGATAGATGGATAGATAGATAGATAGATAGATAGATAGATAGATAGATAGATAGATAGATAGATAGTAAGTAGGTTGATGCACCAATTGATGCAGGTCAGAGTTGTCATATCTAAAAAAGAAGGTAACATTTGAATTCCCCATCAAAAAATACATACAATAGACATCTAATTTGTTTTTGAGATGGATAGGGTACAATTGGCAATTATAAAATACCAATTGATGCAGGTTAGAGTTGTCCTATCCCAAAAAGAAGGTAATATTTGAATTCTCCATCAAAAAATACATACAATAGACATCCAATTTGTTTTTTAGATGGATAGGGTACAATTGGCAATTATAAAATACCAATTGATGCAGGTTAGAGTTGTCCTATGCAAAAAAGAAGGTCATATTTGAATTCTCCATCAAAAAATACATACAATAGACACCTTTTTTTTTCTTTTTCGCTGCCTTTTTTTCGCGACCTCGTCCATGGACCCGTCCACGGCCGGCCGTTTGCGTCCACGGCCGGCCGTTTGCGTCCACGGCCGCGGCCTCGTCCACGGCCGCGTCCACGGCCGCGTCCCCGGCCGTCTGCGTCCACGGCCGCGTCCACGGTCGCGTCCACGGCCGGGACGGCCGGCCGTTTGCGTCCGTGGACGCGGCCTCGCGTCCACGGACGTTTTTTTCGCGGCCGCGTCCATGGACGCGTCCACGGTCGCGTCCATGGACGTGGACGCGGCGGCCAGCGGCTGTCTCTCCTTATATCTCCATATACGGAGATGGCCATATATGGAGATACGATGACATCACAGAGTCCACAGCTGATGATGTGGCGTGATGTCATACAATACACAAACAAGCCCTATATAAAGGGGCAATTCTCACCAGGGAAGAGAGCATTCCCCACTAGCTGAGTGTCTTAAGATGGTTGGATGTGATGATAAGCCACAAATAGGCCAAAAGTTTGTTTTACCAATTATCAAGACATACGGGCAGTTGACAGTTTGCCATTGTTACTCATTGAAGTTGAATCTCCATCTGAATCCCTTTTATGCCCATATATGGAGATCCCTGCTCTGAGTATCTGACATCACTAATCCCTTTTATGCCCATATATGGAGATCCCTGCTCTGAGTATCTGACATCACTAATCCCTTTTATGCCCATATACAGTATGGAGATCCCTAACAGAATCCATTTTATGCCCATATATGGAGATACCTGCTCTGAGTATCTGACATCACTGTGATGTCACCTGTTTATGCCTAAATATGGAGATCCCTGCTCTGAGTATCTGACATCACTGCGATCTCACCTGTGATGTCACAGTGACACATCACCTCAGTATCTGTGATGTCACAGTGACACATCACCTCAGTATCAGGCGTTACACGTATACATTGAGCAGGGCAAAGGTGTGACGTGTGTGACGGACGGACGGACGGACGGACGGACGGACGGACGGACGGCCGGTGGAGGTTTTCATACTAAACTGCGACCTTACGGTCGCAATAAAATAATTAAGGCCCCTAGTGGGCCCTAGTAACTCAGTCCCACTGTTTCCCCCATTGTGACGCCCCTGCTCATCGGCAACATACTGCTCAAAACTTGTGTGGGAGTGCAGTTCCTACACATACTCCTACATGCCCTCTGGTCTGCATTGCGGCCACTCGCACGCGGCTGCCTGCTTACCAGTAACCTCAGTTCTGTTGGCTTTTAGCCATGCTCCATCCCCACTTATAACATTCATTAGTGGCTCAGCCTCAGATCCCTTGTTCACCAAACAAACCGTATACCCAGTCGACATTATTCAAATCCCCACCGTGTCTAGAAATACTCAAATGTCAAGGCCTGGGGGCATTTCCGCCTTCCAATTAGAATTAGTGCCCACCCACAGAGGACTTTTGATTCTAACACGGCACTGTCGGCCACCCCCTGACCTCCATTCTCAACATGGAAAAAACGGTCAGGAGATATTTGCGGAACGGTGCCGGGACTTTAACACATCTACTGCCTCTTAATCTGAAGGTTGCTTGGTGCCTCGGTGCCACGTGGTTTCCTCCATAGGCCGCCGCTATTATTTTGAAGGGCTGGAAGGGGGTTGTTTTAGTTTTTTTGGATTATCACTTGACGGCAACGATTACGTCATCTAGTCACATGACAGTGTGGGACAAGAAGAGGGAAGATGGCTGCGCCCTGCCTTGTGCCTTGTTTACATTTAGATCTGCTGCAAAATGTCTCAAAATGGCTATTTTGTTTAAATGAAGTTTCTTTATGGGCCTCTCCATTGACTTAACATTGAGGAGCTTCACTTCGCGTGCACGCCCAACGTGCGTTGTAAACAAATCGCCGACATTACCGATGCGAGCGGGACCGGAGCGACATTAAGTAAGTAATAATATCTTTACTGTATATACAGTAAGATTCACAGTCCTCACCGTCAACGGCGCCATGGTATTAACCCTTTCAATGACGGTGAGGACTGTCAACGGCGGCGAAAAAGTTAACAGTGGAGGACCTAAGGCAGAGACGCTGCAGTAGAAAAGTCGAATGGAGTTATTTTTTTAGCTATATTAGTTTTGGACAGTATATTCCGACCCATATTCATAGAGCTTAGAGATATTTCATGTTATTTATTTTCAAGATAATGTATTTGCCCAAAAGCCATCCCCACAATGTAAGCAAGGTTGAATTAAAACACTGCATGGTCAAATGGGAATGTATTGCTGAAAACCTCGGAGAGCGAGAGGGGAGGCAACAGTTGACTGAATCCAAGATAACGGAGTAACAAGGGAGTGATGGAGAGGAGTGTGCAGGGACAAATGCCAAGCTTCCAGAGAAAATGAAATAATGGGAGAGAGGGAAAGCGGAGCTATCAAAGGCAGAGATACCGAATTGTCAGACCGAGTTGACAGAATGCAGTTTTGGACGTCGCTTCGCCAGCTGTTGAAGCAGCCTGCGCGTGATTATACATTCTTGTCATTAGAGCTGTGCTCAAGTATTCATCATGGCTGTCAACAACAGAGCATGTTTGTGTTAAATCCTACCACAGCTGGGTGTTGTCAACGGCACACAGTTGTTGTGTGCTGCCTAGGAGCCTATACTGTATATAGCAGCATTCTATCTTCTGAGGTGAAATGACACACTGTCATTTCACAGCCCAAAGGAGGAGTGTATTTTGGCTGGGATGGCACCTGCTTATTGTACTTATTTTCTTATTTGCTCAATTACTCTCTCTCTCTCTCTCTCTCTCTCTCTCTCTCTCTCTCTCTCTCTCTCTCTATATATATATATATATATATATATATATATATATATATATATATATATATATATATATATATATATATATATATATTGTCTCACATTCACCATCTCCCTCTGTCTCTTTCTTCCTATCCACCCAGGGGCGACAGGGCAGATGCCAGTGTCACCACCAGAGGGCTACCTCCTCACTGAGACCGGGGGAAAGACAGATGGATAGACGGACACATTACGACAAGGCCACTCAGACACACTGGAGGGGACCCAGCCACACTGTATGTCCAGTTGTGCACGCACGCACGCACGCACGCACGCACGCACGCACGCACGCACGCACACACACACTCACTCACTCACTCACTCACTCACTCACTCACACTCTCTCTCACATTCATACTCATACTGTACATGTATGCACACATACATATTTCTACTTTTTCAAATTTCTTCATAAATGAATAGCCTTCTTCATCATACTACTGTTTTAAAAATAATAACAGCAACAATACATGTATGATCTTTTTATAATGGAGGTACTGTATGCAATATGAGAAGATTCTCATTGAGTACCTGTAAATGACTCACATTATCTGTGATTGTTCTCATTGGCTGATGGTGGACTTGTGTGCAAACGCCAAATGTGTGTGAAGTGTTTCTTGGTCACCCTCCATTACCCACCATACCATATTCGGCTCCCCCTCCCTTTCTAGACCATGTCCTCTCTAAGTAATACACTTTATTAGGTGCTTGGTGACATTGTGACTTCATTACTTTGCCCTTACACTCAACTAGCAGTTGTTAAACTGGGATTTATGTGAGTGTAAACAAAAGACAGATAGAGTGATAGAGCACAAAGGCAGGCTGGCTGGCTGACTGACTGACTGACTGACTGACTGACTGACTGACTGACTGACTGAGAAAGATGGATAATGTTGAGTGACATGCCAGACCACAATTGCATGCTATCTGACGGTGACAGCAGAGTAGGGCTGTCACGATTATGACATTTTACGTGACAATTAATTGTCACTCAAATAATTACGATTAACGATAAAGTACATTTCTTTTTGGCTTTTAGGCTTTGAAGTTGCATATGGTAGATATGACACATAACCTAAATATACAATGAAATAGCAGATCGCGACGCGTTGTGAGATCTGCTATTTCCACTATTCTTTTACTTAAAAAAATTATATAAACATTTTTCAACATGGAAACAATTATGACAATTATGAAAAAGAATCGCGATTATGTCAAGATTAGACGATTATGTAATAATTGTGACAGCCCTACAGCAGAGAATGTATTTGAAGACAGAAGAGCAAAATATATGGAGACTGCTAATGGAACAAGGTTAGGCTGAAATGATGTTAATATCCACATGCAGTACATGCAGACACACAAGAAGATAGGCAAAGTATAGATGGAAAAGAAATACTGTTTGCAAGCGACTATGAAAAATTGGTAAAAATGTATGATTGTCCTACTTATTGTATGACACTTAACGGCACACCGGCTGAGGAAGACCATCAGGTCGAAACGCGTCCGTTGTGTTCCGTCCAGTAGAAGTAAATAAACCAGGCGAAATTAAGGATATTTCTTGTGTGCTGGCTACTTATTCTTTTTATTTTTTCATTATCGAGGCTAAAGCCTTTTTTTAGTCTGGAGTGTTACAGGCTTTCTGCTTTGTTGCAGTCATCCCTCTCTACTTATAAAACGGCATCCTAGACTGCATACACGCAGGCACTACCACACAGACCACACACAGGGTTCAAGTTGTTTCCTTCTCTGCTTTTCCATTTCTCTCCTATGCCCCTCTCCCAGACCTCGCTTTCTTTTTCATCCTCCTATTTCTGTGCTTCCAGCTGGGCACAGCTTGTTGGCTTCATTGTGTTTGGGTGGCCATTCACGCATGGACCACATATACAGTATAATAATGTTGGCACTGACATTCTCCTTTCACGGCGCCCTTTAATGAGGGCGAAAGGTTGGAGATATTTTCTCTTACATTCACAATGATCTGCCCTGAATGCAGGACAGAGGATTATATCCCTCCCTCTGTTGTTTACTTTTACACGGTATCACAGTCCTCTGCTCTCACACTATGTCATTTCACATCTTCACAAAATGTGTGTTCATACTCCTCCTCACCTAGAGCTTTATCTCTCTCTTTTTAATCCCCAATGTAGTTGTTATGTCGATCCCCCTCGTGTGTATAGTGATAGTCCCTGTCATTGTCAACCCCGATTGTTGGTCTGGAGAGGGTGTAGTGTAGACAACCACATGTCTCCTACCAGGGGCGTCACAAGGGGGGGGAAAGTGGGACTGAGTCACTAGGGCCCAAGGTGGAGGGGCCTTAATTATTTTATACTTTAGCTATTGAAAAATAGCAGATATACAAGCTCACGGTGCGGCACCGAGTGCCACGCTGCGAGCTTGTAGATGTGCTATTTTTGAAAAGCCGTGAAAATGCGTGCAAATCTTTGAATACATGTATTGTTTTTTTAAACAATATGTTTATTCTTTTTTTTTTTTTACAGACATACAAAACAACATAATACAAGACAATAATAGATCACATACAGACAAAACAAGCAAAAAAAGAAAATACAACAACATACAAAAAGAACAACCAAAAAACCTGACACTAACACGACACATAAGAGTATTAAATAATTCTGATACAAAGAGCACATATATTATTTACACTATTTACACCCAGAGTCCCACGCCACAAGGCCGGACAAACGACCGCAGAGGGAATGCAGCTACCCCACACCTGGTTCCTCCATTAAATACGAGAGATCATTGCCCTTGACATACTGGATAAAATTCCCCCATATTTTCTCAAATAGCTCTTGTTTGTTCTTGAGAGTGTATGTGATCCTTTCTAATGGAAGGCACAAAGACAATTCCTTAAACCACTGAGCGATGCTAGGTTTCCCTGTCTTTTTCCATGATAGGGCGATAACCCTTTTGGCTTGCAGGAACCTAAGATCCAGAAATTTAATCTCGTTGTTGAATACATGTATTTTTTAAGCGAACATTTGTAACTCAAATCTCAGTTTTTCAATAGTTAAAGCATTCATGGGGGGCCTGCAGTGAATCCTTGTACCCAGGGCCCAGAATTTGGTGCGACACCCCTGCTCCTACACATGAGGTTCCCAACAGCTGCCCCGAACCAACCTGTTGGAGTCGCTA
Organism: Nannobrachium achirus; assembly: GCF_963921795.1. Classification (NCBI taxonomy): domain Eukaryota; kingdom Metazoa; phylum Chordata; class Actinopteri; order Myctophiformes; family Myctophidae; genus Nannobrachium; species Nannobrachium achirus. The sequence continues at coordinate 36,830,009 of NC_137833.1, read as the reverse complement.
GACAGAGATGGCCCTCCTCTGCCGGCCTCCCAGCCGTATAAATACCAACAAAAATTGTTCGTATTTACAATTACTGTGTTTGCTGGAGTGCCTGTCCAAGCCAGAGGCACTGCAGAGGAACCTACACCCTGTTGTCGGCCTATTGTTTATTTGTGCTCGGCATTGCCCTGTTCTTTCTTTCTTCATTTATGTTTTGCTTCGAATCCATTTCTTTTCAATTTTTCTCTCTCCCCAGGCTTCCTTTTGTGTCATTTTCCTTCTCTTTTTAGCTGGTCAGCAGGACCAGCTCTTTAAACAGATTACATTGTCCTGAGACATTCAGGGGACCTAGGGGACCTATTTGCCGATTGGCTGTCCATGTCACATGGTCACCGAGCTCATGATCCATTGGCCAGGCCCTCCAGATCTGTACTGCTGTAATGACATATTTTGTCCAGCAGGGAGCACCATTCCTTCACACTGAGGCGGTGCCTGTGGCCAGCCTGCTTGTGATAAATGAAACAGAAGAAAAGAGAGGTCTATACTTGAGTAAAAGTACAAAAGTATTGGCATCAAAGTACAAAATGTTTGTATGATTGCTTGTAGATCGGCTATCATTCTTTGATTTTCACAAGTCATTGTTGACATCATCATCCATTTAAGCTTTATAATTAGCTTCATACTAACATTAACATTATTTTTCTTCTTTCAATTCTAAACGTAGAGATTAGGTTATGAAAGGAAGGTGATTAGGTGATGAAAACTAGCAAAACTATAGCAGCCATTCACTTTAATCAACGCGATGCATCCAATGTAATTGTGATGAGGATGTCAAACAAACGTTAATCACGTCGTATTTAATTATACTTCATCTGTTACAGATGATTGTCCAAATAAACCGTACGTTATTTAAACTGTGAGCCATTTATAGACAATATGCAGTGTTGCCCTGGGCATCGTTGTAGGCTGTAGTAGGTGATGTGTCACACCATCTGCATACCATCTGCATTAACATATGAACTGAACGAGTATGCAAGTTGTCAATGATTTAACTCTATGACCATGATATGGGCTTTGGTGTGAAGTCATGAAAATATCGTACCCTACACAATTTACAAAAGCAACACAAAGTACATTCATTGATGAGCTGCTTCTTCCTGTCATCTGATCAGTGTCCACACAGTAGATTAATTCGAGTTGCATTTTAATATCAAATGAAACAGAGCAAAAACGATGTGCTGAATGAACCAATGCGAGTCTTTGAGAATTACAGTTAGTATCTTCACAAATAATGAGCACATTTCTAGAGACACGGTAACACATTCATTGTACTAAATGACAAGAAAGCATATATTTAGAACGATATGTAGCAGTGAAATACCACAAGATTTTGGAAAATGCCTACAATCAATACACTTATTTGAACACCTTGGTTACATTAAGTTCTGCATAATGCGTACTTTCTGCTTTTGGTACATTTCAATACAAATACTTTTTATACTTGTACTCAAGTAAATTTTGAATACAAGTCTTCCACTTGTATGATACTTAAGTAAAGAATGCGAGTACTTTTCCCACTACTGCCTAATAAGCATGCTAGTTTTAGTAAAATCAGACATCACAGATAGATTTATAGAGTAATAGGCTATATGGCAACTGTAAACTTAGCAGGAGTCCTCCAGGCTATGGGGGAAAGTAGCTGTTGGAAAAAGTACTCAAATGTTTTACACTTGTTTTTTTAAAAGTATCTTAAAAGTATCAATACTGCACTGTAGATGTACTCAGTTATAAGTAAAAGTCACACACACACACACACACACACACACACACACACACACACACACACACACACACATACACGGGGGAGGGGGGAGTGACAAAATTCATAGATCTAGAACACAGACTTCATAGATATAGAACACAGAATATGTACAGTACAGTACAGTGAGGTACAGTATACAGTACAGTAAAGTACAGTAAGGTAATACGCAGTTATTACTGTTGTTTGAGCACGCCCGAGTTTTTTCAAAACTTTTTTTTTCCAAAAAACATTTTTTTCCAAAACTTTTTTTTTTCAAAAAACATTTTTTTTTTTTTTTTTTTTTCAAAAAACATTTTTTTTTCATCTGACCAGCTTATATATTGACTGTGTCAATTCTTGTTTCATTCAATCTATCTCTCCTTCTCTTGTCTGACAGTTCAAAGGGTTGTAGTATCACATGCGTTGGTTGGCCTGCTATTTCTTGTCCTTTGATGTTAGCTTCCAGTGCAGCCAACCCACTTTGTGGCCCCCAATGCAAGGCAATTGGTGGAACCGTTGACAATAGGTTGGGAGTTAACTTTAATGGTCTGGAGGATCGGGGGAACAACAAAAAAATATTTTATACTTTAGCTATTTGAAAAATAGCAGATATACAAGCTCGCAGCTTGTACATGTACGGTATATCTGCTATTTTTGAAAAGTCGTGAAAATGAGTGCAAATCTTTGAATATTTTTTTGTAACTCAAATTTTGCTTCTGGGGGGTCCCTGGAACTAAATATTTCGAGATGGGGTCCGTGGCCAAATACATATCAGTTTGGGGGTCCTTCACATGAAAGAGTTTGAGCACCACTGACAAAAAAAGCTTATATGTCTGCTATTTTTCAATAGTTAAAAGCACAAAATAACGCGTAATAATGCGGTCCCAGTCTAAATGGGTTAAACCCCCTCCCCCTTTGAAGAACATTGATGGGGGGCCCGCCGTGAATCCTTGTACCCAGGGCCCAGAATTTGGTGCGACCGACACCCCTGATGTGAGGCGTGGCATCTGTCTTCAGGCAGAGATGTAATTGGTCCTAATAACGGGGACCTGATGGATCTCTGTACATACAGTATTACTTATCTGTTAATGAGCATGAGCTTTGGAGACTGAGGTGGACCTGCACTCTGTACTGTACTGTACTGTACTTGAACCCATATTGTTCAGAAATAAATCCCCCTGCTGCTGAGTGATCTTGGCTCACTTAAGTCTCTCGTGGGAAGGACTTCATTATTATTCAAATGAAGCAGAAGAGTTGAACTATTGGACCAATGTTTCTTAGACTTGATTGTCAGGAGTACAAAGACACAATAACTTGTGAATTATAATAACTACTAATGAGTGAATGTTATGATATAAAAGTTTAAATATTTACCATTGTTGGTTTCAACAGTAAAATAATGTAAAAAAAAAAAAAAAAAAAAAAAAAAAATATATATATATATATATATATATATATATAGATACCTACTTCGTCCCGAGGGGGAAAATTACGTATTTTCAGCCCAACCCAGCTGATTCACTGCCCACAAGGAGCGTGTGAGCAATTAGGGGTTAAGAGTCTTGCTCAGGGACACACATTGACATTGCTACCCTGGCCAGGAATCAAACCAGGGACAACCAGGGGCTCTGGTTCCCCAGGCGGGCTCCCTAACATAGACTGTAGAAAAATATGGACGATGCGAAGCCATTGGTTTCTATGCAGCGCAAATGGCCCTTTTCTACCCCTTGGAATGGGTGTCGCCATCATAGAATTGTAAAGGCATCAGAGATGCTATTGGCTGCCAACGGTCACATGCAACCGCAGGGATACATGGGAGAATGTGGTCGGAGCCTCCCGAAATACAGCACACGAAGAAGAACACAGCCGACTGGTATCAGTTTAGTTGGCAACGCCCCCCCGCAACTTTATCATTTATTTTAAAATAAATTGGACCACATTTCGACAAAACGAATATGATGGTGATTGAAAGGCAATTCTTAACTAGCGATAGGAACCATACAGTATTCATGAAAATGTTAATTAAATCCACATTGGTACCTTACTGCCCAGGTCTATAGTCTCTCCTGGGGTCTGCACATTGTACATGCCTTTATGTGGTACTTCTGCCCTTTTGTGAGTGCAGTGTACATGTGTGTACAGTCTCTGTCCATGTTGTACACACTAGGGATGGGACGATAAGCGATATTATCGTTTATCGTGATAAAAAAAACACTCACAATAATCGTATCTTGGAGATTTAATTTATCGTGATATAGATTTAATTTATCGTGATATCGTCCTCACTGGGAACAATTCACCTTTTATTTGCCGAGCTCCATATCCGGTACCACTTAAACCCTCTATAATTGGTAAAAGGAACTTATAATAATTATATGTACTTTTGATACAGTCTTTTTTCACTCTCTATCAAATGTCTCTATCAAATAGCCGATCTACAAGCTCACAACGCGTTGCTTGTAGATCTGCTATTTTTTGGCAAATGTTCCGCCCCACGATAATGGATTTTGATTATCGTGATAATATCATAAATCGAGATTTCTTTTGTCACAATAATCGTGATATGAAATGTTCTTATCGTCCCATCCCTAGTACACACACGTACACACACACACACACACACACACACACACACACACACACACACACACACACACACACACACACACACACACACACAGAGTTTCAGGGATGGACCACGTTGATGGTGGTATGACGGAACAATGGGAGTGTGATGGAACGGCCCAGGGATCAGGGGAGTGGACCTCGTTAACCCATTTAGGCCTGAACACATTATGACGCAATATTTTATACTTTAAATATAAAAAAATAGCAGATATACAAGCTCACAGCACGGCACCGAGTGCCGCGCTGCGAGCTTGTAGATCTGCTATTTTTGAAAGATCGTGAAAATTCGAATTTTGACCCGATTCTATAAGTGTCTTTTGAACCCTTCTAAGATTTTTGGAAAAAAACCTATGTTTCTATGTCAGCAATCTGGCCAGCCATCGTCAAAGAAAAGGTCCTTTTCACTTAACTGGAGCTCAGTTAGTCTGTTCTTGAGAGACTACTATGTCAGTGGTGCTCGAACCTTTTCATGTCAAGGACCCCCAAAATGATATTTATTTGGCCATGGACACCCATTTCAAAATATCTAGTTCCAGGGACCCCCCAGAAGCAAAATTTGAGTGACAAACGTTCGCATTGAAAATACATATATTCAAAGATTTGCACACATTTTCACGACTTTTTCCAAAAATAGCAGATCTACAAGCTCGCAGCGCGGCACTCGGTGCCGCGCTGTGAGCTTGTATATCTGCTATTTTTCAATAGCTAAAGCATTCAATAATTCTAGGCCTAAATGGGTTTTAATAGCCCCGATAAACAAACAGGCAGGCGGGTGGCAGCAGGGAAACAATCACACTACAATAGAGCAGTGTTCATCGGCGGCACAGAGACAGAAAGGGATAATTACCGCTACCTTCCTAACTGGCTGTCTGCCTCCACTTCAGATCCTCTCCTCCCCACCACGGTTCCCACACAAAACACAAGCAAAATCCCCAGAGTTTATTCACCCCAAGACGGTGTGTGTCAAAATGTAATCATTCATCAGTCATTTTGGCAATCTGAGTTACCCCGAGCGCACGCACGCACGCACGCACGCACGCACACACACACACACACAGTCACACACACACACACACACACACACACACCTCGTTCCTCCTCTGCTCTGTGCTCATCAATCTTCATGTCACGCATTCTCTCTTTTAATTTAGCTTTATTGTTTATTTTTCCTCTCTTCCTTAGCTTTTTCTTTCTCTCTCTCTTTTCGGTTTCATTTCGTTATGACGACGTCCTTTACGTCCGCGCGTCGTAGATTTTGCTTTCACTTTCCTCCTCCTCACTCCTTGTTAGCTCGGTCATAATTAGAGCCTTTTCACTGTCGCCCTGTCCTGTTTTTCATCTGGGAAGAAAAAGAGAGAGAGAGAAGGGGAATGATAAGACACAAATGGAAAGAGAGGGAGACAGATAATGGCAACAGTGAGGGAAAGGCAGAAAGAGACTGCTACTCGTAGGGAGGAAAATACGCTGGAAGAAGCGATGTCTTTGACATTACAGAGAACACGAAAGGAAGGAATTGGAGGTTTGCGTGTGGGAGAGAGACACAGACAACAAGTGAGGGATGGTAGAGCGGAGTGTAGTGGTGATCAGTGTTAAGCAGTGAGATGATGAGAGGTTTTCTCTCCTACACCAGGGGTCTTCAACGTTTTCAGGCCAAGGACCCCTTAGTTGAGAAAGAGATGAAGCACAACCTTTTCATAGATTCCATATAGTTTAATCGTTTGACAGCACAATCATCATTATAATTTGGATTCATGTCAGTTTGTGTTTTCAGATAACCAGTTGAACCGTCAATACTTAACTTGACATTTCACTCATGTACCTAGTCTGCCCTTTTTCCCCTCTACACTAAACGTCTTGGCCGGAAATAGCTGAGGCGTTGTGAGCTTGTAGATCTGCTATTTTTGGATAAAGTTCTCAGATTATGGACACTAGGATTCAAGTGGGTAATATAAAAAAGTTTCTATCACACAAAGATTTGGAGGACCCCCTGTAGTAACTCTGAGGACCCCCTGTTGAAGACCCTTGTCCTACACGATAAAATCGTGAGTGTTCCTTTAAACTCTGCGAGTATAAAAATGTACCTGTACTGTAAATTGACCAGTAAGAGTAAAATTGCGTAACGTTCAAGATTTAACTGTGTGCGTATTGAAGAAGAGGTTTACCTTCATTAATCCCCATGGGGAAATTCTTTGGATTTACCCCTCCTCAGTCACATCCCATTTGCCTTTGCCCCTGCATTTTGCACGCACGCACGCACGCGCACACACACACACACACACACACACACACACACACACACACACACACACACACACACACACACACACACACACACACACACACACACATACACACACACACACACACACACACACACGCGCACACACACGCACACACACACACATTCGGACGCACTCTACTGCAGATACTCTACTCCACACGTTCAACTTTATCGTCTTGGACAGGTGAGGACTTAATTGCCAGAGCCAGTGGAGTGAGACACTGTGGCCAGACTTAAGTTGTACTCTGTGGCATTATCTCCAGCCAGCTGCAGGAAGCTCTGTGTAGTAGATTAGAGCGAATTTAAACAGATAAAGGCAGTGACAAGGCCAGGCGTGTTGTCTGATAGCGTCATCCTCGTACAAGCTGCTGCCGTCGGGTGAAAAGCTTGTGAAAAGTTAACTTTTCACAAGCTTTGTGCAGAGGTTGAAGGTAAGCCGCCTTGCTTTGACGTCACACCCGTCCCCCCCCTCCTCCTCTTTTCTCGTTTTTCTTTACAACTGTCCCACAGGGGTTGTATTTCACTGCACTCTGGAATGGTCTGGGAGGACCAACTGACATGGACGTCGCTTTGTCACCAGATTAATGACCGTGCAGGGGACAAGGCACATTTTCTTTCCTGCAAGTAAAGGGACATAAACTTTCAGTTTGAGCAGAAAGAAATTAAACACAAAGATTGGGGTGACGATTCTCAGTGCTGAGGTGTCGATGTCGTGGTGGGGGGTGTTGAAGAAGACGCATGCTGGGACACAGAAACCCAGGTTTTTCGTGCTGAAAGAACATAATGCCCAGGAAGTTAATGACCACCATAAAAACATGAATGGTTCCAATCTGAGAGCTTAGTCATAATTTAACTGTCCCTTCATTGACTTGAAGCAAGTCATTAGTCAATCATTTGGGTTAACTAATACCATCTGGTGTGAAATGAGTGTTATTAGTCTTTATTTCATATCTTCAATGCCCTAAAATGTCTCATGGAACATAATCTTAAAGCCCCTCTCCCCATTTTAGAGAGAAGCAATTGTTAAACTTAAACAGTTAAATACATGCATCTATAGGCATTAATCGTTAATAATTAGTATATTGAGATTGAGTGCTCCCCCCCAAGATCTGACGAGCATGAATGAAGATGCAACCATACAGTAGCTGCATTGCTTCATCATCACCCCGTCATGTTACTAACTTCACTTCTACATTTGTAAGACATCAGTATTCTTTCTAATCGGTCCAATTTCAGTAGCCACTGGCCCGCTGCGTGAAGTGTGGTCAGGTGTTTTTGTGGTGTTTTTGACCACAGAGCTATTACACTGTGTGTGTGTGTGTGTGTGTGTGTGTGTGTGTGTGTGTGTGTGTGTGTGTGTGTGTGTGTGTGTGTGTGTGTGTGTGTGTGTGTGTGTGTGTGTGTGTGTGTGTGTGTGTGTGTGTGTGTGTGTGTGTGTGTGTGTGTGTGTGTGTGTGTGTGTGTGTGCGCGAGCAGACTGGTGGTGTTGAGCACGTAAAGAGCAGACCGCAGGAAGCTGCTTCTAATGGTATAGTTATTGGCAGAATCAAAGAGTTAGCCCTGCGATCCTGTTCTCGTCGTCTTGAGCTCTCTCCTTTCGAAAAACTTGTGCTGAGACCCCTGCTGATAACTGATGTTGTTCAAGGAAGGATGCAGAGGGGGGTCGGTCGATATTTAACACTCTACCCAACACCCATCTCCACCTGACGCGATGGGAGACCCTTGTAATAGCTTTCTCTCTTTTACCTGCATTCTATCTTACTCCCTCTCCATGGTTTTGTGCATCCCTCCCCAGTGTGAGAGATCTGATCCAATTTCAAGTAGGAGGTAGCCCCCGCTACAGCCAAAGGAAGGGAGATTAATGGATGATGAGGTGTTGGGTCTGTGTATCGTTAACGTGATGCTTTAAACCACTTAAAACACTCACTTCACACAGGCTCAAGCTGAAACAGGATTTGGCTATTGTGTCAGAGTCTCTTATCTCGAATAATGTAATAATGTTTGTGCCTACAGAGTTGTTGGACTCTAGACACCCAGCCATCTGTAGTCTCTTGGAAACTGTCAGAACGAGGAATGCAAGCTGACGGAACATAATGTTGTGTCCTGCTTTCAAGGGGGCAGAAGGCATGATTTGGCAGCTTGAAAGACTGGAGGACTTAAGTCATGTTTCCATAAACATAGGAAGCGATCAGAAATGCGCATTAAGTCAAAGCGAATTTAGCCTGTTTCCATTAATTAAGCGGCAGGGGAAAGTGTTATCTTGGTGGACGATTGACCAGAACTTCATAATTAAATATATTCGCATTTATTGGCTGGCCCGTTTCCATTCACTAATGCGCATTTAGTTTTTTCGATAAAGCCTCAAAATCCACCTCCTCCAAGCGCATAAAAGTTGTTGCGGATAATGAAAGTTCATTTGAATTTTTAAGTGTTTCCATAAAAAGATTAATGCGCAAAAGCCTTAATACGCATTAACTCTTATACTGCTTTGAACGTTCCTGTTCGCCCCAATTCTTGAGGTCGAGTAGGGCCAATACGGCCGTTCGTTCGTTTGATGTTTTTTATGGATTATGATAAAAGACGTCCTTGCGCAACTTTTGAATGCATAATTGGTCGTGGTGTCGTTTTGAGGACAGCCGGAAACCGTTCATAAAAAAAAAAAGTAAACAGACTGTCCTGGCTCCGCCTGCCCAGAGCGACTCTGCGCCTGCCTGGCTGCCAGGGGCGTCAATTGGGTATGGCAGGGGTATGCAGCTGCCATACCTTGACAGGGGGAAATAATAAAAATGTACTTTTCATCGTGCCTGTTGCTAAGGTATGGCAACATGACTGGTGTCTTCACCAGACACCAGTCATGTTGCCATACCTTAGCTTGTTCTGAACTGACGCCACTGCTAGCTGCTAGCAGCCCTGAGGGACTATATTGTTTTATGCATCGGGCTGTTAGTAGAGAAAGAGAGAGAGAAACGTTGGTAAAAGCGATCATTTTGTCGGAAATCAGTTGTTTTATAGTATTAGTAGTATAGTAATTGTAGTAGGTAGTAGTATTTAGCAGTACTAGAATATTGAGATGTATTAGGCCAACTCAGCCTCAACTTGCTGGTATCATTCCGCCGAAGTGCGACCCTCCCCCCCTGGCCGGAGCAGCAGCCAGCAGCAGAGCAGATCCACGGATAGAAACAAACTTTGTTAGAATTAGGATTACAAACCTACCCGCGTTGGTGACTCAGGACCAGGCAGCGCCCACGAATGGTGGTGGTGGTCGTGATGATGATCATGATGATGATGATGATGAAGAAGAGAAAAAGATCACTGTAGCCGTTGGTATTGAAGATAAAAAGATTGAAGATGGTGCCAGTCGCGAAGAACCGGGGTCCAGAAGTGGATCAAGAGCCTCGTGATATTGTGGAAACCGATCCCGACGGAGCTCGACCCCCGTGTAGGATGGATCCCCCCGCCCGGGGGCTCACATCGCCGCAGCAGCAGAGACCCATGTACCGCCGCCACCGCCGCGAAGAGACAGACGAACTGGGCGATTTGGCCAATGAAGAATGGCTTCCGCGTAGAGACCCCTCGGAGAACAGAGGCCACGATTCTACTGTCCAAAGTAAGACTTCCAATCCAGTGCATGTATGTATTGTATAGTTGTATACTGTATATAGTTGTATACTGTGTGATAACAGAGCATCCGTGTGGAACTGGAAGCCTGGGATGGGGGGATGGTCAGTGATCAGTGAGATAGGGTAACGGTTTTCCATTGCGACGTGTTGCCACTCCGACATTGGGATCCGGTCTAGAGCCCGCCTACTGCATCCGGCTATTTACACGTACACATACATGCAAGAAATGTTTCCGTATCCGGACCGGATCAGTAACTTGATCCAAGCAGTTAGGATCCACGTGCTTGGTTTGTTTTTGTCGCTACTCAGGACACACGTGGAGTTCCTATCACGCGCGTGCACGTACCGCGTGTAGTGTACGTGCACTGCACAGCCTACTAGGATTATTTGATGGGAATTTAGGATTTATTGGCTTAGTTTGTGTGTGCGTGCGTACGATGCGTGTGTGTGTGTGAGAGAGAGGGAGAGGTTTCTTTTTATCGTCATCATCATCATCATCATCATCATCAGTAGCTGATGATGTAGCTTTTCAGTTCAATTCAAAGGAGCTTTATTGGCATGAGAAAACATACGTTTACATTGCCAAAGCAAGTGTTACAAATAACTAGACCAGGTCAACCTGGTTGTGCCAGACCCCCTGTCTGTCATCATCATTTATGACATCATGCCTTTTGTAGGCATGTCATCATCATGTCATCATCATATATACCCTTTATATAGAAAACCCGGACAGACAGACCGACATTTGCTTATGTAGGCCTACCCATTTCATGGGTCTGGCAAAAACTGTTGAAAATGGGGAACATATATACAGTTGGAGGGAGTACAGCTTTGTGTAAACAGAGCTATGTTGCATTGTGACATTTTATATAGGTATACAGGGTATAAAGGGAATTTCACTGTGACAGTAAATGCATGGTAACTATTTACTATAACTGCATTTTATGTTATATATGAACTTATTGTAAGTCATTTGCTAAATGTCAAAATTGTAAATTGATTTGTTTAGATATAAACTATTTGATATTTTCCTGGCTATGATTTTAGATGATGAGTCGACGATGATGATGAGCCTACTTCTTCATTTCCACATCGTGGAAAAACAAACTTTTTTCTGTAAATCAGACTTAGCACCATGCACATGCTCACATAGACATCAAAGGGGGCTTGAGCCCCTGCCCTTTTATCCATCTGTAAAAAGTGCCCTCTCCAGACCATGAATGCTGTTTTTACATAATTACTATATATATATATATATATATATATATATATATATATATATATATATATTTGTGTGGTAAGCAGGAAGTGCATAGAATGTTAGAGAGGCAGGGGTTGACATTTCTAAAACGGCCTTTTGATGAAAATAGTAGGCCCCCAACCTCCACGCATTCTGCTGTGACGCGTTGTGAGCTTGAAGGTGTACTATTTTTCATGTATTTTATAGTAATTATGTATTTGTATAATTTACAGATCGACCATGGGCTCGTGTACGAGTTCAGCAGACCCGGTGGAGCCCTTCCGGAGGAGCCTGGCTGGAGTGAAACAGAATGGAGCCCCAGGCCCTGTGCAGGCTGAATGACACACACGCACGCACGCACGCACGCACGCACGCACGCACGCACGCACACACACATATACACTCTGTACTGTAGACATGTAGTGTCACAGTAGTGTCACAGTGAGATAAAGAGAACCCTGAAAGCTGAAGCAGGATTCAGGCTGAAGCTCATGTCACTGTGTCAATGTTCTGCACTGCTCTTACTACTGCTCTTACTTCTCTTACACACTAAAAGTGTGTAAAAAGACACTTTTTCTTGTTTTTATTTTTTTGAATTTGTTTGTAAACAACCACTGATCATAGGTGTGATGTTACTGAAGCCAACAATAAAAGGCTAATAGTGGAGGAAAAAATAGGCCAGAAGTTGACCATACCCCTACCCGGGGTAGAACAAAATGCGACATAGTTTTTTCATATCTTTAGGATGTCCCTTTCATGAAATGGATTGTCCCGAGTTTTGCTTTTAATGCTAAAGTCATGAAATTGATCCATGAAAGGACTAACCACATAAGCAAAAAAACGCCTATCCTGAAAGATGGAGTTCCAAGTCAAACCTTTGTCATTTTCTACCTGCTGGTTGTTTTTACCTCATACTTGCACAGATGGTCTACAGGTAGTGTCCCTACATCCCAAAACAATCAGACTGCAAAAATTTGGTTCTGTTTTGAATCTGCAGCCTTTTATATAAGGACTTTCTATAGGCGGAAATGACATTCCTAAGGAGAATTTCCCTGTAATCCTTCTATAAGGGGTAGTACAAACCATGACAATGTTTTTTCATAACTTTTACTTGTCCTCTTCATGAAATGGATGGTCAGCAGTTTTGCTTTTACTGCAAAAGTCATGAAAATGATCCATGAAGGGACCACATAGGCAAAAAACGCCTACCCTGAAAGATGGAGTTCCAAGTCAATCCTTTGTAATTTTCTATTGCTGGTTATTTTTACCTCATACTTGCACAGATGGTCTACAGGTAGTGTCCCTACATCCCAAAACAATCAGAATGCAAAAAAGTGATTTACCAAGAAAGTGCAGAAATATCCCCACACGTTAATCATACACCATTTCTACTTACTGGTTGGGAAGGTGCTCGAAATAAGGGCCTACTACAAACTTGATATCCCGGTATCAATAAGGGCTTATCAAACTTGTTATTAAGCATAGCGGGCCATGACATCATGTTTAAATAATCAAGACAAGAGGCGATCAATACATTGTTACAGTACTATTCACCAGTAAGACTCCCTAATCGGGAGATAAGCGACCGTCAGGTCGCAGCGTGATTTTAGGGCAAAATCTGTAGGAGCAGTGTCCAAAAATGTGTTTGAAAAAATCGGCCTGATGGTGGCGCTATATGGGACAGATCCATGTTGATGACATGAGTGTAGACATAGTGTGTACCGATTTGTGTGATTTTAGGGCAAAATCTGTAGGAGCAGTGTCCAAAAATGTGTTTTGCAAGAATCGGCCTCATGGTGGCGCTAGAAGAGGGCCATGTGAGAAATGAGGGGTTGGGTCTCCGCGTTGCCTTGGCGGACGAATAGGTACCGGCCCCGGCTCTCCCGGACGCTCCTAGCCCGAGTTACGGCATTTTATGTGAGCTGCAGTGGAGGGGGTCCTCCACTGGGGGCGCCACCACTTTGGCATCCGTTCTGGAGCACCAGGAGTCGGTGGTCCCCGGGAATTCCCCGTGAGCAGCCCCGTTGGGGTGGTCATTTGGTCATTTTTGCACAATTGGTCATTTTTTACATCTGGGGGTCCCCCAGGGACCTGGGGGTCCCTGGAGCTCCGGGGGTCCTTGGAGGTTGTAGTTTGGCAGGCAAGGAGTGTGTGTGCAAAATTTGGCATGGATCGGGGCAACGGTTGTGGAGATATGAGCAGGGCAATAGTGTGACGTGTGAGGTGTGACAGACAGACTGACGGACGGACGGACGGACGGACGGACGGACTGACTCACAGTTTGTGGAGGTTTTGATAGTAAGTGCGACCTGACGGTCGCAATAATATATAGCCATTTAACACTTACTGCACACTAATGAATGATTTTTAAAAGATATTAAATGATAATATTTTTTACTTTTGTCAATTCTCATCTTCATTCCGACATGTCTCCTTTCCGACAGACACTAACCCTATCTCTTACCCTAACCCTAACCTCTATGGACGTGTTGCCACTCCGACAATAAGAAGTCACTGTCGGAGTGGCGACATATCGGAATAGAGAGAGCCCCCCACTCACAGTCACAACAACTGGCCAATTAAAAAAGATACCAGTTCTGTTCAGAATTTGTCATCTCACATCTTCCCACAAAATATTATAAAGCGCTCAACAGTGGGCTTGATAAAAGCCTGGGTCAATAAGCAGGATCGATAAGGTGCTCATTATCAATACAAATTAACGAGCTCCATTCAGATTGTCAATAGGGAATACACCAACAAACAAAAGAAACCAGAAGAATATGTCAGAATATGCTTGTATTGTGAATCAGGAGTTTTTTTTTCCTCTATCTATTAATACTGCCTCAAATACAACAAAATGTAGTGGGATTACAATTTGATACCATGTCTACACACTTCATAGTCATAGAATCTACGGATGGTTCTCAGGTATAGGTATATATGTGTGCCATTCTTACTGCATGCCAAATAATCAAACAGCAGCTTTTTCTCATTTTAATTTATTTCGTTTATTTATTTTTCAATATTTTCTAATCAACAACTATTTTGAGTGTGAGGGGGACTGACCAATTTGCAAAGCTGGTCAATGGATACAAAGCTGGGATCTCCCAAATTCTGACATAATTTTGTCAGGAGATTTCGTGACATAATCGGCTGTGTATTTATTGGTCAATGGCTTGTCAATGGATTAATTGAATTCCGTCTTACTATTTATGTTATGGTAATAAATATGGTATGATATAAATGGTAAGAAGGAATTCAGTTCCCAGTGGATTACAACCACAAGGCCACTACAATGCTCCACAGTCAAGGCTGGTCCACAAGGCACAAGCTGGTATAAAAGGATTGTGTCATTTCTTGTTTATTTGAGTTTACAGGCAATGTACTGTAAAGACAGGAGCAATATTGTGTACAACACAATCCCACAGAGAGACATTGAGGAACGTACTACTTTGACTGCAACAATCCTTATCATAGCAGTAGAGTTGGGTGAGGTGAGGTCTCTTACTGCTTGGTGCAGGCTATTTTTTGAACAGGACAGGCTGTAGTGATGTATCCTTTAGCATCCAACCCTTCCCAAATGGATTCCACAGAAGGGGTTTGGGGACATGATTGTGGCACCATATATGGCATGTCTGTCATGATGCAAGAATACAACGGAGCTCATCAAGACTAGAACACACCTGGTCCTTTGCTTTCTTTTTTAGGCCATAGAGAGTGAGGGCATATTGTGTTGAACATGCTGAAGCCTCTGGTAGACTATCTGTCAAGCCAAAGGTTCTCACACCCTGACCTAATTTGTACAGTACTATGGATATACTTGTGTTGCTCATCTACTGTCAGTCAACAACTCCTTGGAATAGCTGCCATTTTCATGCATGCTGGTCATGGGATAGACAACGATGCATCCCAATGTCTGATATTACAAATACATTGAGGGTGGCTTTGTGTGAGAGTCTTCCAGCATGGCACGCATTGACTGGATGCAATGCAACGAGCAGCATGTTCAGAATAAGCAAAACAACAGCTTTCAACAAGCTGGCGAAGCACATACATGAGCTTCAAGATCTGAGAATCTTTGGCTTACTGCATGCCAAATAATCACACATTGTGTAGTGTATTCTACTGAATATAGGCCTACATACATACTGCATTTAAGTCTGACTACCATAGACTGCTTATAGAACAATATTTTTGCTGCTTTTGAGGTGAAAAAAAAGCAGGTAGAAAATGACAAAGGATTGACTTGGAACTCCATCTGTCAGGGTTGTCTTTTTTTATGGTGAGTGCCTTTATGGATCAATTTCATGACTTCTACAGTAAAAGTAAAACTACTGACCATCCATTTCATGAAGAGGACAAGTAAAACACTGTCAGGGTTTGTACTACCCCTTATAGAAGATTATCTCCAGGATTTTCCTTAGGAATGTCATTTCCGCCTATAGAAAGTCCTTATATAAAAGGCTGCAGATTCAAAACAGAATCAAATGTATGCATTCTGATTCTTCTGGGATGTAAGGATGCTACCTGTACACCATCTGTGCAAGTATGAGGTAAAAACAACCAGCAGGTAGAAAATGACAAAGGTTTGACTTGGAACTCCATCTTTCAGTATAGGCGTTTTTTTGCCTATGTGGTGAGTCCCTTCATGGATCAATTTCATGACTTTTGCAGTAAAAGTAAAACTTGGGACAATCCATTTCATGAAGGGGACATCCTAAAGATATGAAAAAACTATGTCGCGTTTTGTTCTACCCCGGGTAGGGGTACCTCAAAAACTAAGGCTCTTTTTTATGTTTTTTTCCTCTACTATAAAGAGAGATTTCTGCCTGAAAATGTATTCTTCACAAAAATGCATTTTTCTCAGCTTTATGTTCTCAAAGAGCTGTTTTTAGGCCACATTCTGCAGCTTCTAGCTAATGAACAGAACAAGATAAAAACTCGAAATCTTTTTCTGTTGCAAAGTAGACATTCTATTCTTCGTTGCCATATAATTGTTGTCTTTATAGTCGAAACCAAATTTCTCCAGTAGGCCTTCAAAGATGAGCGACAATTCTCAATTTAGCTGGCAGTGGATTGAGCTTTTTGTTCAATTCTGTGGCAGTAAAAGAGTTAAGAGGCTTTATGGAAACGCCACTTTAGAGACAGACTGCCATCTTGTAGAAACCTAACCCATACAATGAATGTCTACTTGACATATTTCAACTGTCAATCTTTCAGTATTTGTATACCTATGTTCGATAGGGAATCACTGGTAATCCGCAATGGGGACTGCCTACAAGGTTTTACAGCTTTCTCACACTGTACTGTACCACACCTGACTTGAAAATGTTGTACAAGGTATAAAAGCCCGGCTGGAAGGCCCTAGAGGTGTGCTCCTAATGCAGCAGGTAGTTGTTTTTTACATAACCTTGCATTTTGGCCAGAGGAAAGGTCATGGGGTTACTCAAATGCTTAGGAATCTGGGGAGCACTCATCAAGTTTCATGAGATATATTACGTGCAAATGGAAATGATGGCCTAAGGGAAAGAGGAAAGGCCATGGGGTCATAATAATCTATACCCACCTGGTAAGAGTGCATACAGTACCACTTTCTGTAGAGCTCGAATCTGACTTGAGGCTCTCTGCTGCATGTCTCCCCCCTCTCTCCTGCCTTTCCTGTCTCTCTGTCACTATCATCAGAAAGAAAGACACAAAAAAATAACGATCTGTGGGGAGAATGGAGGTGCACAGCCATGGTAATTGAACGGTAGTTTTATTTTTTTTAGATACCATGTTTGAGAGTAAAGTGGGTGTAGGGACTGACATTGCATCCTTAGAGCCTAGTGGGTATTAAAAAAGTAGAACTGTGAAGGACATAATAAAAGTCGCCAGCAAACAAATCTACTGGCGTAACAGCACTCTCTGTCTCTCTGCCGCTTCTTTTTTAGAGTGCCATTAGACCAATGCGACGCGCGAATCGGACAACCGTGGATAAGGGGGAGGTAATGCCAGACACGGATACTCAGACGGACTGATCACAGTGTTGCCTGTAGCTCTGTTCTGGGGGATTGGAAATGCAATCAGCAGTAGTAGGTTCCGTTAAGTGCTGCCTGCCATTTCTCTCTCACTGGCACCGGCACCTCTCCTCCTCAGCCCTGCAGGGGAGCGTACTTTGGCTGCGATGGCACCTGCTTACTGTACTTATTTTGCTGTCGTCTGGTGGAAACCTTGTATGTCCAAAAACCGTTTGTTTTGTATTTCTCATTTTTAAAATGATTTTTAAGGAAAACAGCCGTTCTACAGCCGTTCTAAAAGCACACAACGCCTCGCACCGCGAGGCGTTGTGTGCTTGTAGATCGGCTGTTTTCACTGCTTTTGTGCGACGGCCTTGTGTGATGAAGCAGTGCTTCACTTTGCAAAAAAAAAAAAGTACAAATTTGAAACTTGGAGATACGAGGTTTCTGCCCGACAGTGACGATATACTCTTTCTTTCTTTTTTTCTTTGACCATAATCATCTATGGCTTCTTAATATTCTGATGCAGTCGTAAACACACGTCACCGGTGTGTGTGTGTGTGTGTGTGTGTGTGTGTGTGTGTGTGTGTGTGTGTGTGTGTGTGTGTGTGTGTGTGTGTGTGTGTGTGTGTGTGTGTGTGTGTGTGTGTGTGTGTGTGTGTGTGTGTGTGTGTGTGTGTGTGTGTGTGTGCGCGCGCGCGTCCTTCATGCTTGGGTGCCTGTATTTACTACTCGCAGCTTAATACTAGTGATGTGATGGGCCATGTGTGAGGGAGTCTGCCTGAGAGGCAGAGTGCAGATACACACTTGGGGGGGCAACAGTGTTTACATGTGTGCGCAATCCGCAATGTCAATGTCAGCACACTTCAACTGTACAGTCTGTGCTAAATCATTGAACCCAGGTTTTGGAATAAAAAGGAAGCAACAAACAGTACAAACAACAGGGTTGATGGGTTCGACAGTGTTCTCTTATTGTATGTTTCCTTGAGTCTGTATTTGCTTGTCTGTGTGTGTTTGTACTTACAGTAACACCTCGTGCATGGATATTTGTGTTCTAGACTGTTTGTATGTGCGCGTCTCTAATGTTATACAATGTGTGCCCAGGGTTGTTGCACTAAATTCTTTCACTCACATTTTGTGCTTTAACTATTGAAAAATAGCAGATGCAGAAGCTCACATGCCGCAATGCGAGCATGTAGATCTGCTATTTTTTGAAAAATAATGACAATTTGTGCAGACTCTGAATATTTCAAATCCTTCTAAGGTTTCTATGTCAATGGTGCACAAACCTTTTCATGTGAAGGACCCCCAAAATGATATGTATTTGGCCACGGACCCCCATCTCAAAATATTTTGTTCCAGGGACCCCCCAGAAGCAAAATTTGAGTTACAAATGTTCACTTAAAAAGTACATATATTCAAAGATTTGCTCACGTTTTCACGACGTTTCAAAAATAGCAGATCTACAAGCTTGCTGTGAGCTTGTATATCTTCTATTTTTCAATAGCTAAACTATAAAATGATGAAGGCCCCTCCACCTTGGGCCCTAGTAACTCAGTCCCACTCCCCCCTTGTGAAGCCCCTGTGTGTGTCTTATGTGTGAGCTCTCTGGCGTGTGTCGGCGGCATGTCATGCCTATTGTCGTTGTCTCTTTTTCTCTGTGCAGGGTGTGCTGGCAGCCCCCCTGCTTTCCCCGTGGCAGGCGCAGTACCAGGGCTCACCCCGTACCAGCATGCCCCAGCGCAGACAGAGTGAGTCACTAACAATGATTCTCCAATATCCCCGCTCTAAACACTTCTTATTGTACGTTTTTTTTCTGTAGCTTAATTGCTGTGCTGCCTCTGGCAACTAAATCTACCAGCTTCCCTGATTGGTTGAGCTTTGAGTCACGTCTGTGCCGCTTAGCCAATAGAAATGGCAGCATGTACAACGGAGGAAATGGTACGAGATATGTGCTTGTGGGTGAAGGAAGCCGCAGTGGACGGAAGTGGTGGCGCGAAGCAAAACACGATGCGCGTGGAGCTGACAACGGTTACAAATATGTCAGATAACAGGATTATTCCACAACGGGTGAGCCGTATATTCGTAGCCCGCAAGGGGAACGGTATAAAAATTGATACATTGATCGATGGATTGATAGATCGATAGATTGATTGATTGAAGACTTTATTATAAGTTTGCATAGGAAACTAAAAGGAGATCCTAGTAAGCTTTTCGGCTTATTTATACAGGAAACCTTTATTTATCTCATATAACATTGAATGACAGACGGATAGAACATAGTACTATGCAGTAGATATTGTCAGAAAGAAAACAAAAAAAACAGTGCAAAAAATATTAGATATTTACAATAGAAGGGTCAGGGGAGGGTAAGGCTGGGCTAGGTTTACGAGCGGCTGCCGCCTGTAAGTGGTTTTTCAGGGTGATTTTAAAGGATGGATTTACACTCCTTCAAGGCCTTCGGTAATGCGTTCCACATTTTGGTTCTATAACAGGAGAACGAGTTTGACCCTTTGTTTGAGTTGACTCTGGTAGATAGATATTACATACGTCATTAAGCTGCTTCTTCTGTTGCTGAGAACATGGTACACCTGTCCATTATATGTCATGTCAGGTCTATGCATCATCTTGATTAAGTATACAACATATTTTGCTGCGTCTGGAGTTTGACCAGCTCTCACGTTATTGAGAAAGACAGGCCCGTGGAAACAGTGACAGCACAATCAACGCCTCAGCAATCTCACCAAGACCCACAGCCGTTTAGAGTGCCTTTGTGTTCCTGATGGGCTCGGCTGGCGGGGGAATGCAAGTAACGAGAACGAGAAAGGGTAAATACACCGTAGTCAAAGTGAGAAGAGATAAGTGAGAGACACACAGAGTGATGCGTAGAGGGAAACCCATGGGAAGAGAGCATGCAGCAGCACTTTGATCCATATCAGTGGGGTTCGACATGGAATCAGGCACTGTGGCGGGCGGGCGGGGGGACAAGTTTCCGCATCAAGTATGTATAACACAGATGTTCCCACAGATTTTTGACAACATCATGTCTGCAGCCCGCTGTGTGCTGCCACTGTGTGTGTGAGAGAGAGAGAGAGAGAAAGAGAAAGAGAGAGTACATAGACTTAAGGTGAAATAGCAATGGAAGTGGAAAAATAAATTATCTCAGTTTGATAGGAAGGGGGGAAAAAAACTATTTGGACTATTATGCTTTCAGGTTGTAATTTCATAGAAAAATAAAATAAACAGCCAGGGGTTTCTTGCCAGTTGTATGGGATTGTATTTCTGAAATAAATAATTTGCTTTGTTTTTGTTTTTAAAGCTATTGCGTTATTCATGCCTGTATGCACGCCACGGGGTGTTTGATAAGGCTTGATTCAGGAGGATTGGCCTGCCCAACTTCTATTTGTATGTCTCTCTCTCTCTCTCTCTCTCTCTCTCTCTCTCTCTCTCTCTCTCTCTCTCTCTCTCTCTCTCTCTCTCTCTCTGTCTGTCGTCTTTCTCCGCACTTTCTCTCTACCTCGTCTGTCTCTTCTTCTGTGTAAACGTGTCTCTCGTGCTCTCTCTCTCCTCTCCCTCTGCCTCCCCGTGCATAATGCCTGTGGCAAGGAGTGGAAACCCTAGTACAGTACTTCACTGACAGAGCGTGGTACAGTAACCCTTTCTTTAACACGCCACCTCCCCCTACCCCCCCCTACCCCCTCACCCCAACACCACTTGCATGCTGGGGTGGGGGTTAGCATGATGTGATGTGCTAGCATGTACATTGTCCACTTGCATGCTTTGCACTGGGTGTGCGGTGGGCTTGTTGCTGTGGAGGTGTTGTTATTGAGTTTGTGACCTTGTGTAGCTACACTCGCTGCATTGATTCGAGTGAGTCCACTCTTCCTGGGGAAGACAGTATGAGGTCACCGCCATGTTTTATTTTTTGTTATTTTTCTTTCTTTCTTTGTTGCCTGTTGTTTGGTTGCTGTGACCTCGCTAAAGCCTTCATATATTTCATAAATGTACCTTTTTTTTTCTCTACAGTTTGTCAGGTTTTGAAAAATAGGTCTGAGATTGTTGTTGTTATGTGGTGTTCGTAGTGTATGTTTGCAGTTTTTGGTTGTTGTTTTTCTACTTAGTTTGGTTCCTTTCGTTTTTTTTTTTGTGCCTTTATTTTCAGTTTTTACCGGTGTCTATTTTTTTGTTGTTCCCTGCTATCAAACAAAGAGTTTATGAATTGCCGTGCATGCGCTGATATATTCCTTATTAAACATATTTCCATTCACAGGGCAGGTGGTATATCACCCTAGGTGTTTTGCACTTTGCGAACAACTCAGCGGAATTGCATCGGAAGGCATAAAGTTTACGAATGACCCCCTGTTATTGTATCTGAAAGCGTATTACCGGCGCCCTGAGCTATGGCCTTCATTCTAACTCTGCCATCACAAGCAGTTTAGCACGGCGAGCAGACAAATGTGAGCAATCTCGGCGCTCCGCCCTCGCCCCCTCTGGCTCTATCCATGACGCTTAAATTCACTCGCAATCGCAATTACCATTTCCACAACAGATGATATAAGATAATGCTATTAAGTCTAAATGTGCACCCAAATAGACGTGGCACTACACTGCCACTCTCATCTGTGTAGCCTATGTAAACTTGTACTGTATGTGTTTATAATCCTAGATATAAATGACGGTAATTCTCTCTCTTAACCAGGCTCTTTCCTGAAGGTATTGTTTGCTAAATATGTGCTATAATTAGCGTTGCGTTTCTATTCTGAGAGTCAGGCTGTGGAAGAAATGTATTATGATGGCCTCTGACACTTTCCTGATGCAGTGGCCGCAGTGTTGATTTCGTCGACTAAAACTATGACGAAAAATATTTGTCCATTGTGTTTTTTTTCAATGACGAAAACTAAATAAAAACTAAGCTGTGATGACTAAAACTAAGACTAAATATATTGACAATTTCGTCAACAAAATAAAAACTAGACTAAAACGTTAGAGAGGGACTAGTGGACTAGTGTTTGGTTGCTCACAGGTGCTCTAGTGTTTGGTTGCTCTCAAAAAAGACTATGACTATGACTAAAACTAGATAAAATTGTGCTGTCAAAAACAACACTGCGTGGACGCGTATTGACATCTCTCTGTGTTTGTTGATTATACTGACAGTTATGTCTCTCGTTGGTGAACTGAGACATCAAGTTCTTGTCAATGCACTGGAAAGGCCTAAACCAGGGGTCTTCAACAGGGGTCCGGGACCCCTAGGGGGTCCTCAGAGTTACTACAGGGGGTAGTATCCTTTTTATTATACATATTTTCGGCAAAGAGGTTTGGTATAGAGGGGAAAAAGAGCAAACTAAGTGTAGAGTAAAAGGTCAAGTTTATTAAGTATTGACCGTTGAAGTGGTTAGATATATCTGAAAACACAAATTGACATGAATCCAAAATACACTGATGATTGTGCTGTCAAACGATGAAACTACATTATATGGAATCTATGAAAAGGTTGTGGGGGGGGTCCCTGCTTCATCTCTCTCTCAACTAAGGGGTCCTTGGACTGAAAACGTTGAAGACCCCTGGCCTAAACAATTGTTGCAGCAATGAGTCTCTGAGGACAGTACACCTTGTTGTACCATGACTCCGTAGAATCACCCTCAATCAACCAGGAGTCACTGCAATGCATATCACCTTCAGTGTATTAAAAATGTATACTGATGTAGCCCTGATGGGAAACCCATAGGTCTAAAGTCCTGTTTATTTGCTTAAAGTAAGCAGTCAAATAGAAATCATTTAGTAGTTCATAATCTAAGCCTAAGTAAAACTTTAAAAGGTTGGTTTAATTCATATTAAAACGTTAGGCTAAATTAAATAAATAGGTTGTTAATTTACACTTATTTGCCATGTTAAAATGTTCACTCAGACTTGACTGTCATTGGTTATGGGGTGGGACATTCAAGTGGATTGACAAGGGAATGTGTGGAGAGAGGGGAGGAGTCAAGGGAAGAGAGAGGAGAGAGGAGGAAGTGAATGAGAGTGGAATGAAAAGAAAACGTTTTTGAGGACATTTTCTGTTGTTAAAAATAATCGTTTTTGGTAAAGAACATTTTTGCTTGTCAAGAGTATTGACAAGAGTCATATTCTGTTGTTTGAGTGAGTAATAGCAAGACAGAGTGTAAAGCTATTTTTCAGTGTAAACAATTTGGCCCTGTTTTGCTAAGTGGCTAACTGGAGTCAAGGACTAGCATTCATTCTTTAGCCTGCTACTAGCTAACAGCTACTGGACCTAAAGACTGTCATCCTTGCTGAGGGGTGTTGGAATGATGGACTGGGAGCTCCAGGTAGTCTGAGGAAGAAGAGGTTCTACTGAGCTGTGTTGCAATTCTGGACTGTGAGCTCCAGGTTGTCTGAAGAAGAAGTGGTTCTGCTAGCTGTGGAGTCATCATCTTTTCATCTCTTCAGCTATCTCCCCTGCTGAGTGACTATTGCCATCCTATTGAAGACAGAGGTATCATCTACTGCCACATCACCCCAACATCAACAGGCCTGCAACGTTTGTTATTTTGTGTGTCTGTGTGGATGTGTGTGTGGGCCCACATTTTGATGGTATCTGTATACATTTTATGTTAAGGTGACTACAGTGTGTTTGGTTCATTTCATAATTTAGATACAGGGCCTACAGGGAAGGTTTTAGTTTTACTATTTTCTTTTGAATATTTTTGGCTTCTTTTAAAGGGCTATACTGTAGATTTATTTTTGTTTAAAGTCAATATATTTGAGTAACACTGGTTAGAGGTTCATAATTTAAAGTGTACTACCAGTAGACCAATTTATTAGTTATAGGAAATGTTTCATGTTTAATACTGTCCGTTCATTCGGTTGACAAAAGTATTAACCCTTTATTGTCAGTTGGGGCTATTCATAATTCTGAACAAATCATTTCAGTAAAGCGTTTGTTTTTTATACATGCAGTGTCTGGAAGCACTTATTTACAGGTTGTGTTTGAATTTCATCACACACTACAGAGTTTGAGTAAAGGTAACACTTTAACTCAGGATATAAGAACTCAGAACGTCTCATCTTTTTTATACTGGTGTTAGTACCGTCCAGGGTGAGGCGCTACATAAATGGAGGCACTGCTGAGATCATTAAATTGTTTGATAATACTTTGATTATAAAACCAGACACTGCATTTCAAGTATTAAGGGAAACTAAACGCTAACACAGAGATTATAGAAATTTAAAATAAACTGCAGCAACTTGGTACTTCAAGAAGATGGCACAGCTCCTCCACTGGTGCAAAGGAGAGGGGATTAACCCTGAACACGCTATTCTTGTCAAAGATGTTCCAGAAGATACAGAAATCACTTTAATAGAAAGCACCTTGGAAACTATCAAAGCCCTTGGTCGTGTAAAAGTGAGGGGGAGGATGTATGACGCTCAATATCAAAACTTAACTGTATTATGTGAGTGTCGTGAAAAGGTGGACACCAAGGCCATTCCTTTGGATGTATTGCCAGAGGGAGGTGGAGAACCCTGGAGAATCTTTGGACAGGACCTTGGATCTCAGGCGTCTGCCCCAGAAGAACAGAATGAAAACACTGCAGGTGTTGTGACTAGCCCCCTACAAGCAAGTTCACCTGAAGCCATCATCCGAGCGATTGGGGAGCTGATGGATAAGACGGCAAAGCCCCCCAGCGACAGTAATCATTATAGAAGACTGCGAACATTTTCTGGCATCATCCCCACACCAGCTGGAGAAGAACAGCTTGACAGCTGGATAGAACAGGCTCGTTTCATGGTGGAGGAATGGGATGGCTCAGTCAAAGAGAAGCGGATGAGAGTCCTGGAGAGTTTAAAGGGACCTGCTCTGGAAATCATACAGGCTGTTCGATTTAACAATCCAGGTGCCACTCCTTTGGAGTACATTGAGGTCGTTGAGAACACATTTGGAACACCAGAAACAGGAGAAGAACTCTACTTTGCATTCAGACAATTGAGCCAACGCCCAGGGGAAACCCTGTCCCAATTTCTGAGAAGAATGGAGAGCGTCTTGAAGAAGTTGGTGCAGAAAGGAGGTCTTCTGCCTGCCAAGGCTAATCAATCACGCCTAGATCAGCTTATTAAAGGAGCCACCGGATCGGACATGATGATGCTCAACCTCAGACTCAGAGAGCGAAGGCACACCCCCCCTACATTCTTACAGCTGCTGAATGAGATACGCAGTGAAGAAGAATACGAAATCTCCAGACAAAAACTGAATCCTGCTAGAAAGTCAGTTCATGTAAAGGCTGTTGTGCCAAAGGAGGAGACTGAAATAAGTGAACTCAAGGCCCAAATGAAAGAGTTGAAGTCACAAGTTAAAGAGCTCACGAAACTGTCATCAGCCCAGTTTACACCTGTACCAGAACCAAGGCCAGCCCTTAGCACTGATAGTGAATCTTCAGAAAATCAAGATGTCATGGTTTTGAAGAGGGACATGGAAGAACTGAGAAGACAGTTCACAGTTATGGCGGTTAAGCCAGTTAAAGTCTCTGAACAGTCAGCCCCCAAAGAACCTATGTCTGCCCACACTCAGCAGAAACCACCACAAAGAGTCTCTCGTGACATGTTTTGCTATCGATGTGGTGAAGATGGGCACACTTCACCAAAGTGCACAGCTCCCGAGAACCCTCAAAAGGTCATCACAAAGCTCATTCGTTCACAGCAAGCAGCTCGGAGAGACACAAACTCACAAAATGTCAATGTAAAGAAAAGTACAGTGAAAGTTCAAACTGACAATATACCAGCAGGACTGATCGGACCACCATCTACTGTCCCTGTTAAAGTTGATGGGAAAACATGTACCGCTCTCCTCGACAGTGGTTCACAGGTGACCCTTATATTTGACAGTTGGTATGAAAGAAACCTGGCTCATGTACCATTGCAGCCTGTGAGTGGATTGGCCATTTGGGGTCTGAGTGACTCTGAGGACAGCTATCCATACAGAGGTTACATTCAAGTGGATTTGGAGCTCCCAGACATGTTATCTGGTTATTCAAAAGCTGTTTCTGTCCTTGCCCTGGTCTGCCCTGACACTCGCTGTACAGACAACGTTCCTGTTCTCATCGGCACAAATGTGAGTAGGATTCGTCCATGCACTCCTCTTAAAGAAGCCGCTGGGAAGGAACCCATCCATTCACTGAGAGTGAGCACTTCCGATCAACAGTTACCTACACAAGCTGACCCTGGCGATGACGTTGTTCTACTGTCCCTGTTAAAGTTGATGGGAAAACATGTACCGCTCTCCTCGACAGTGGTTCACAGGTGACCCTTATATTTGACAGTTGGTATGAAAGAAACCTGGCTCATGTACCATTGCAGCCTGTGAGTGGATTGGCCATTTGGGGTCTGAGTGACTCTGAGGACAGCTATCCATACAGAGGTTACATTCAAGTGGATTTGGAGCTCCCAGACATGTTATCTGGTTATTCAAAAGCTGTTTCTGTCCTTGCCCTGGTCTGCCCTGACACTCGCTGTACAGACAACGTTCCTGTTCTCATCGGCACAAATGTGAGTAGGATTCGTCCATGCACTCCTCTTAAAGAAGCCGCTGGGAAGGAACCCATCCATTCACTGAGAGTGAGCACTTCCGATCAACAGTTACCTACACAAGCTGACCCTGGCGATGACGTTGTTGCTGATATACGATGGTCAGGTCCTGGTCCCCTTATTATTCCAGGTGCCAGTGAGCACATAGCAGTCTGCAATGTTATGGAGAGGCGAGCAATAGGAAAGACTATCCTCATCACCCAACGCTCTCCTACTCCAGCTCTCCCCACAAGTGTGCTGGTTCAGCCAACTGTTTTGTTCTCATCTGCCCTGGATAAGAGCAAGTTCCTTGTCATGCTACGTAATGAGTCTCTCAAGGACACTGCCATCCCAGCAGGCACAGTGATTGCCCAACTGCTCGTTGCTGACACAGCAATTGTGGTCCAGAGTTCTGGGAAAATGTCTAGTGCCAAGATCGATCCAGAGCTTTTTGATTTTGGAGATTCTACCGTTCCAAAAGAATGGAAAGACCGACTGTTACTAAAGTTGTCAGAAAGAGCAAATGTATTCTCTATTGATGAATGGGATGTTGGACTTGCAAAAGAAGTGGAACATCACATACGTCTTACAGACAACAAAGCATTCAGAGAGCGATCCCGACGTATTGCACCTGCTGATTTTGATGACCTGCGTCGCCACCTTCAGGGGTTGTTGGCTGCAGGGATTATTAAAGAGTCCAGAAGTCCCTATGCGTCACCGATTGTCATTGCCAGAAAGAAATCTGGACAACTGCGCATGTGTGTGGACTACAGAACCCTGAACCGCAGAACCATTGCTGATCAGTATGCAGTGCCGCGGATTAACGAGGCATTAGACTGTCTCACGGGGAGCAAGTGGTTTTCAGTGTTGGACCTGCGCAGTGGGTATTACCAGATTCCGATGGCTGAAGAGGACAAAGAGAAAACTGCGTTCATTTGTCCACTGGGATTCTTCCAGTTTGAGAGAATGCCGCAGGGAATCACCGGGGCTCCGGCGACCTTTCAACGGCTTATGGAGAAGTCCGTTGGAGATATGCATCTTTTGGAAGTTATCGTCTATTTAGATGACATAATTGTGTTCGGGAAAACTTTGGAGGAGCACGAGGAACGTCTCCTCAAAGTTCTTGACCGACTGGAAGAGGTTGGACTGAAGTTGTCGATCAACAAATGTCAGTTCTGCCAACCAAAAGTGACATATGTGGGACACATTGTGTCAGAGCAAGGAATTGCAACAGATCCCTGCAAAGTGGAGGCAGTGGCACATTGGAAGGAACCCACTGATCTACAGTCCTTACAGTCCTTTTTGGGCTTCTGTGGGTATTATCGTCGGTTCATAAAGAACTATTCTATCATCGTCAAACCTCTCACTGAATTAACCAAGGGATACCCCCCGACTCAGAAAGGAAAGAAAGGAAGAAAGCCTATGAAACAAGCAGAGAAGTCCTATTACAAGGTGGGGGAACCCTTTGGTGACCGGTGGGACCAGTCTTGCACTGAAGCTTTCAAGAACATCATCCACTGTCTCACACATGCACCTGTGTTAGCTTTTGCTGATCCTAGTAAGCCCTATGTTTTGCACACAGATGCTAGCCTACAAGGTTTGGGAGCTGTGCTAAACCAGGAGTACCCGGAGGGGTTGAGACCAGTGGCTTTTGCAAGCAGAAAACTCAACACTGCGGAAAAGAACTATCCAGTCCACCAACTTGAGTATCTGGCATTGAAATGGGCAGTGTTGGACAAGTTTCACGATTATCTGTACGGAGCAAGCTTCACTGTGAGGACGGATAACAATCCACTCACGTACATCCTAACCACAGCCAAGTTAAATGCTGCTGGACATCGTTGGCTCGCTGCTCTTGCCACTTATAACTTCACGATCCAGTACAGACCTGGAAGCAGCAATATCGATGCAGACTCCCTGTCACGTAACATGTTCTCTAAAGAGCTGGGTGAATGGCAAGATATTCCACCTGAGAGCGTCAAAGCCCTATGTAAGCCTGTTCACTGCAAAACATCCCAGAAGCAGATCTCAAATTGTGCAGAGGTTTTAGGTGCTTCTCCTGATGGCATTCCGGAGTGTTATGCTTATCCAACACGGTTGGATGTCGGATGCCTGGAGCAAATCAGCAAAGAGGATCTTGTCAAAGCCCAAGACAATGACTCAATTATCTTCCCCATCAAGCAAGCAGTCAGAGATGGACGCTCACCTGCGGGGATAAAGGGCGAGAGTCAGGAGAGCATGCTGCTAAGGAGGGAAGCACCTAAGTTACAGATTGAGGAAAAAGTACTAGTCAGAGTAATACAGCGACCATATGGTACTGGAGTACACCAGCTCGTCCTTCCTAGGGTGTACATTCCCATGATTCTCAAGTCTCTTCATGACGAGTGTGGACATTTGGGGGTGGAAAAGACAACAGAACTCATTCGAGACAGATACTACTGGCCCAAGATGGGTACAGAAATTGAACAATATGTCAAGAACTGCGGCAGATGTATCACACGTAAGACTCCACCACAGAGAGCTGCCCCTTTGAATCAAATCACAAGCAAGGGCCCCCTCGATCTAGTGTGCATTGATTTCTTGTCACTTGAACCAGATTCACAAGGATTTGCCAACATACTCGTGGTGACGGACCATTTCACCCGTTATGCCCAAGCTTTTCCTTCAAAAGACCAAAAGGCATCAACAGTTGCCAAAATCCTGTGTGAAAAGTACTTTGTGCACTACGGACTTCCTGCTCGGATTCACTCCGATCAGGGCCGTGACTTCGAGAGTCAACTGATTAAAGATCTTCTACAAATGCTGGGAATCCGCAAGTCTCGAACAACACCTTACCACCCCCAGGGAGATCCACAACCCGAGAGGTTTAATCGTACACTCCTGTCTATGCTGGGGACACTGGATCCGAGACAGAAGCAGAAGTGGAGTCAAAAAATCAGTCAGCTGGTGCACGCGTATAACTGCACACGTAATGAGGCAACGCGTCATTCCCCTTACCTGTTGATGTTCGGTAGGGAAGCGCGTTTACCAGTGGACCTCTGCTTTGGAGTATCTCCTGAGGGGGGAAAGGACAAGGACTACCAGAGGTATGTCACGACACTGAGATCAGACCTCCATAAAGCCTATCAGTTAGCTACGGACGCTGCTGATAAACTCCACCAACGGAACAAGAGAGCACATGACAAGCTAGTGAAAGATCAAGTCTTAGAAGAAGGCGACAGAGTGTTGCTCAGGAATTTTGGCATTAAAGGCAAGCACAAGTTACAAGATAAGTGGAGACCTACTCCTTATATTGTGATCGGCAAGATGCCAAACCTGCCTGTCTATCAGGTAAAGCCAGAGAAAGTAACTGGACCTGTTAAAACAGTGCACAGAAACCATTTATTGCCCATTGGATATTTAGTACGGATACCAATGGACACTGACCAACCAGACATGCCACAAAGGCGTGTGACCAGGTTTCAACGGAAGGAAATGGAACAACAATCAGGTCACAGCACAAGGCCTGATCAAGAAAGTGATGCCATATCATCAGAGGACTCTGACGTCGACTTAACTCAACCAACTCAACCACCCCGTCAGGACTGGAGGGAACTTCTGCTACATTCTGAATTGGGCACAGGAAGACAAGAGGCAGCTCCTGAGGAAACTGCTGCGGGCTTGTCTGTTTCAGAAACAGAGGAAGTTGTAGTAACTCAAGACATCAACAATGTGGAACTTGTTTCAGATGAAGAGCAGACAAACACAGAAGAAACTGCTGCAGCCTTGTCTGTATCAGACAGGGAGGAAGTGGGAGCAACGCCAGACATTAACAATGTGGAACTAGTTTCAGATGAGGATCAATCACCTGTTCAAGAGCCTGTTACAGAACTAGGTTCAAGAAGAGGAGCGGAGGTTGATGACTCTGGCTTAACTGTTGAAGAACCTGATACTAAAAGGTCTCCGAGGGCAAAGAGGCCAGTTGTCCGTTTGAGCTACGATGAGCTTGGAAAACCCACCGATCAGCCATTGGATATACTGAGCCGAGAAGTATTCTTGGGAAATGGAACTGAAGAGATGCAAGATGTCCTATGCCCAAGTTGCTGCAGTGTAAAATCCTTTACAATTAGTTAAAAGCTATACAGTTTGATCGGGGGCTCA
The DNA here is from genome assembly GCF_963921795.1 of Nannobrachium achirus. Classification (NCBI taxonomy): domain Eukaryota; kingdom Metazoa; phylum Chordata; class Actinopteri; order Myctophiformes; family Myctophidae; genus Nannobrachium; species Nannobrachium achirus. The sequence goes on along the minus strand of NC_137833.1, from coordinate 36,798,772 downwards.
AACATTTTCAGAGGGGGGAAGGTGTAGCCCTGATGGGAAACCCATAGGTCTAAAGTCCTGTTTATTTGCTTAAAGTAAGCAGTCAAATAGAAATCATTTAGTAGTTCATAATCTAAGCCTAAGTAAAACTTTAAAAGGTTGGTTTAATTCATATTAAAACGTTAGGCTAAATTAAATAAATAGGTTGTTAATTTACACTTATTTGCCATGTTAAAATGTTCACTCAGACTTGACTGTCATTGGTTATGGGGTGGGACATTCAAGTGGATTGACAAGGGAATGTGTGGAGAGAGGGGAGGAGTCAAGGGAAGAGAGAGGAGAGAGGAGGAAGTGAATGAGAGTGGAATGAAAAGAAAACGTTTTTGAGGACATTTTCTGTTGTTAAAAATAATCGTTTTTGGTAAAGAACATTTTTGCTTGTCAAGAGTATTGACAAGAGTCATATTCTGTTGTTTGAGTGAGTAATAGCAAGACAGAGTGTAAAGCTATTTTTCAGTGTAAACAATTTGGCCCTGTTTTGCTAAGTGGCTAACTGGAGTCAAGGACTAGCATTCATTCTTTAGCCTGCTACTAGCTAACAGCTACTGGACCTAAAGACTGTCATCCTTGCTGAGGGGTGTTGGAATGATGGACTGGGAGCTCCAGGTAGTCTGAGGAAGAAGAGGTTCTACTGAGCTGTGTTGCAATTCTGGACTGTGAGCTCCAGGTTGTCTGAAGAAGAAGTGGTTCTGCTAGCTGTGGAGTCATCATCTTTTCATCTCTTCAGCTATCTCCCCTGCTGAGTGACTATTGCCATCCTATTGAAGACAGAGGTATCATCTACTGCCACATCACCCCAACATCAACAGGCCTGCAACGTTTGTTATTTTGTGTGTCTGTGTGGATGTGTGTGTGGGCCCACATTTTGATGGTATCTGTATACATTTTATGTTAAGGTGACTACAGTGTGTTTGGTTCATTTCATAATTTAGATACAGGGCCTACAGGGAAGGTTTTAGTTTTACTATTTTCTTTTGAATATTTTTGGCTTCTTTTAAAGGGCTATACTGTAGATTTATTTTTGTTTAAAGTCAATATATTTGAGTAACACTGGTTAGAGGTTCATAATTTAAAGTGTACTACCAGTAGACCAATTTATTAGTTATAGGAAATGTTTCATGTTTAATACTGTCCGTTCATTCGGTTGACAAAAGTATTAACCCTTTATTGTCAGTTGGGGCTATTCATAATTCTGAACAAATCATTTCAGTAAAGCGTTTGTTTTTTATACATGCAGTGTCTGGAAGCACTTATTTACAGGTTGTGTTTGAATTTCATCACACACTACAGAGTTTGAGTAAAGGTAACACTTTAACTCAGGATATAAGAACTCAGAACGTCTCATCTTTTTTATACTGGTGTTAGTACCGTCCAGGGTGAGGCGCTACACTGATATGAATTCACTGTGAAAAGCTCTTTAAAACCCATTTAGAACGGGTACACATTATGGTGTATTATTATTTTATGCTTTAACTATTAAAAAATAGCAGATATACAAGCTCACAGCGCGGCACTCGGTGCCGCGCTGCGAGCTTGTAGATCTGCTATTTTTGAAAAATCGTGAACATTTGAATTTTGACCCGATTCTATAAGTGTCTTTTGAATCCTTCTAAGGTTTTTTGAAAAACCTATGTTTCTATGTCAGCAATCTGGCCAGCCATCGTCAAAGAAAAGGTCCTTTTCACTCAACTGGAGCTCAGTTAGTCTGTTCTTGAGAGACCACTATGTCAGTGATTCTCAATTCTTTTTCATGTGAAGGACCCCCAACGTGATATGTATTTGGCCACGGACCCCCATCTCAAAATATCTAGTTCCAGGGACCACCCAGAAGCAAAATTTGAGTTGCAAACGTTCGCTTTAAAAATACATATATTCAAAGATTTGCACACATTTTCTTTTTCAAAAATAGCAGATCTACAAGCTCACAGCGCGGCACTCGGTCCTAGGCCTAAATGGGTTAAGAATTACTCATATAGCCATGGGCTTTTCAAATACAGTACAGTATCTGCAAGGAAGTGCTTTGTTCAAAAGCGAGATGTTATACCAGTACAGTACACAGTAAAATCCTCCGTGTTCATTTAACTCTGAGAGTGTAGAAATGTGACCTTAATGTTTAAATTAACACTGATGACTTTACAGTGTATACGTTGCTGCAGATTATGTTTATGCTGATTCCCTGAAAATTATCCAGCAAAATTTCCTCTGTCACCATTTCTCATCTCCTCCGTGTAATTCTCCGTGGAACTCTGTAATCACATATTCATAACTTGGGGACAAATGATTCTCTATGGTTTTTGGTTATGAATGACAAAAGCTGTTCTCCCTATCACAGACAGAGCTGTCATGGCTCTTATTGGGATGATGGATTTTAGAGCTATATTTCAGTGACGTATCCTTTCGAAGTCTTTTAATAATTTGTAATGTAATCTCTGTGCTCACAGCTCTTTTCAGCACACAGACTATATTTAGCTGCATGTTGTGGCCCTGCCTCGCCCATGGCAAAACACTAGAATGTCTCTGAAGATGCCCAGTGAGAAATTAAAACCAAGACTTAGGGAAGGGTTACTGTCATAGGCTGGTGAGTGCCTGTGGTGGTGTGGAGCCAGCAGATGGCGCTATGGTCTTGTCATCCACCACCACTCCCACATACTACATGGGATTGACACAGCAGTAATGGGAGAGTAGCTAAAACCTGTTGAAATACATATCCTTTTTCTTTCTTTTTTACACGGTCTGTCTTCATTCTTAATTATGTATTCCAGTCTTTTCCTGAATCTTTTCATGTTCATTTCCTCGGTATAGGCTTTGTGGTTTGTACGCACCTGTATGAGTGCATAGCCTTTGAAGTAGCCTTTGACTTGTAATTGGAGTCAAAGCTGTAACCCTAGGGAAGAGTCTTTTTTGCAGGTATTTCAGTCCGAGTGTATCAAAAAGGCATATTATACAGTTGTCATGACTGTTGTTACACACTGTGTACCAGGAGGGACTGATGGACGGACAGACAGACAGACAGACATGACATGACATGTCCCCCCCCAATCGTCGTCGGCTAGTGCTGCCTCTGGTAGCCAGCTTATACCCAACTAGAGCTAGTTAGCACATACATCTGTGCCAGGAGCAAATATTAAAATAATAGTCCATAGCATATAGAGCTACATTATGTTCCAGACTGGCTGGATGGTGGATACCACCATGCTGAACTGGTTAATGTGAAAAACATGTTGGTCAAGTCTCCTGTATTACACATTGCACATACAGTACAGTACAGCCATAGCTATTGCAAATTACTATTATTATTAGCAATTATTATTACTTTTTAGGGTGGAGCAGCTATGCAGGAAGCATTATATTCAAGTACTTGCGCATGTACACCGTTAATGACTTACTCTACCAACCTACCCCAGAGCAATATTGGCAATAAATGTAATGTTGTGTATCTTGTTAAAAAAATAGAAATGCCCCCAAAACAAATAAACTACAAATTCCATTGCCAAAATGTGTTTAATATATCGCCCATTAATATACTGCCAATATTTTTATCCTTTTATTTAACCTCCATTTAACCAGGTTTGACCCATTGAGATCACAGATTTTTTTTACGAGGGAGACCTCACCAACAATAGAGGGTATGCGCGTGACATCACTGTTGCTGGATGTTATGTGGGAACACGCCTACTGAGTGGCAAAAAACTCATTTCTGCTATTGACAGCCCATACATCCAAACAGAAAAGTCCTATCTGATTGTATTAAACAAAGTTAACTCACCAACATTGCGGCTGTACTGAAAGCTTGAATTATCCTCTTTCTATCTGCAAAGTTTTTGTTTCATAAAAATCCACCATAGGCATGTTATGAGCTACTTTCTGTCAAGACATTCTGTGCAGGTTTTTATTTTTCCAAGTGTAAGAGTTTGGAAGCACTCGTTTTCAACAACACAACATCCTGCTGCCTCCTGCATTATGTGCAAATTAGAAACAGGTGGTATGCAGGGCCGTTGAGTGATTTGCAACTAGCACTTCCAAACTCCAATGCTCCATGCTGCTCAATGTTTTGCCACTCAGTCTAGATTAGGGGGGCGGGTCCCAGTGGACGTGCATACCCTCTATTGTAGCAACACAAAGCTCAACAATAAATCCCTGCATGCATGTGACACACAGTGGTCCATCATACCATGTGCAGTAGCAGTAGCTGTAGTCCTTCACGAATAATGACTTACTGTACCAAGCTCCCCCAGAGGCAGCAGACATCTCAGGTCTAAGACATGTCTTTGAGGACCCTGTAAAGCAGCGACCAACATCTAAGACCCAGAACCCAGACACGCAGCCAGCCAGGTTATCACTGCGTGCCTGTCTGACTCAAGGGCTATGTATCCGCACCTCTCATTCGGGGTAGGTAGGTTGTGACTGGCTGCCAATGCTACGAAAGGAAAAAATATTGTAAGTCAAATCAAAGACGGAAGCGTTTTCCTTTTCTCGTTTTTATCCACTCCAAATTCAAAGGCTTGGTTTTTACCCGGATCAAAGACACTGAAAAAAAAAAGAAAAAAGAATCTGGGACATGATAAAGAGCAGCTCCAGCTCCATCTTCATTATACTTCGAATTTTTACAGCTTTTCATTTTGAAGAAACACATTTTCGGGGAAATATGATTGACATTTTCTTTTTTTCCGTCCACAGCCTCAAATACTACAGCCTTCCAGCACCTGCCTCACAGAGCACCTGCGCCAGGAAAAACTAGTAAGAACTCCCCCCACAGAGGTCCACAGTGACCCCACACCAAGCAGCGCTGGAGAGGGCGGAGCCAACCTAGACTTTGGGCAGGCATCTGGAGGCACCATGATGGATACCTCTCGCCTGGTTGGCCCTCCGGCCCCAAACCCAGATGAAATCAGCCTCCTCGTCAGCGGCCACCTCCGCCTCCATGACTACTGGGGCTCAAGGGTGCCACAGGGGGCCACTACCAGGCACCGCCCAACCTCAGCTGCTCAGTCTGGGACCAAGCCTAGTCCTCCAACCGAGATGGGGCTGGTCGCTGGCACTTCCGAAGCAGTTGCATCTGCTTGCCCCCGCGTGCTGCAGGCCCCCCGCCTCCACAGGCGAGTGTCGGTGCCAGCGCTACCACGGGGGGGCACCGGTGGCTCTGTCCCACGTAAAGCGGGGGGCTGCTCTGCGCCACCGGCTAACCTCAGGACCAAGCAGCTGCCCCCTCCCTCCAGAGGCCTGCCTTGCTTCACTGCAGGGTCTCCGGGCTGCTCTTCGCTCCCTCAGCCCCGCACAGCGTCGGGGCTCTGGAAGGATCCAGGGAGCACCAACACCACAGCCCCCAACCCAAGCCTGGAGGAGGAGTATGACCCCAGGGCAACCAGGGTCCTGTCCACCCCCAGCCTTTCACGCCTCCCCAAGCCAAAGATCATCTAAGGAGCTGCCCAAGTTCGTTCATCACAACATGAGACTGAGATCTCAGCTCTCGTTCCTCATCCAGCCCCAGACTTAATAAGGACGTGTGGTCTTTGTGTGTCGCATAAGAACATACACATAACACTGTGTGAAGGTCACACATTCACGTGGTCACACTTCAGGGACTCCCTGTGTTAGTGGCTTTGACATTGTCTAGGTCTGAAAAGCCCTGCTTTGCCGATCAGAAAGCAATATGTAGCACGGCCTCGTCTTAACCACAATTCAAAATGGTACTTTCTAAATCCACACGGTCTGCTGAAATAGTCCTAGCAGAAATTAACTTGAGGATGAACTGGGGATGATTTCCTGCTGGGAAAATCAGACGGATAAAATGTCCAGTTTATTTGCTTTGCACATTTGACACGCACATTATTGTTGTTCATCGTGAAACATGGGGTGTTACTATTCAATGTGTTACCTTTCTTTTACACGTACTATATATATACAGTATATATATATATATATATGCATTTCCCTCAAGGTTTTACCTTTCTTTTCAAATCTTTTTATTGAATTTTAACATAGAGCCCAGGGGGCGAGTATACAATTACATTCACATACAGTATGACCTGAAGGTATTGCCAGTTTATTTACACTTTAAACGGCAGATGTCAAGTCCAGTTGCCCTCACATACTGTAGGGTTGTACGTGCAGAGGTTACAGGTATGTGAACTTTGCTTTAAGCCGTGACATCATTTTGTAGGCAGAGGAGAATCTGCCACCAGAGCATTTTCTGTCCCTCGCTATTTTCAACAGATCCGATAATTCTAACACTTTCGTTTCAACAACAAAGAGAAGAAAAAGGTGTAAATAGTAAAAATAGTAAAAAGATTCACGGAAACTGGGGGCAGAAACTCTCCTCTGCCTACAAATGATGTCATACTTAACAGCCCCATAGAGCGCATGAGGAGAAAAAGGAAACCAAAATCAGTCTTTGAAGAGAGAGAGAGAGAAAGAAAGAAAGAGGGAGAATAAAAGTGACATAACTGCAAAGGTGACAGGCTGCAGATGTGTGTTTTTTTTTGTAGCCTTCCTATTCAGAAAGAAAAAAGAATGTGCTTGTGAAAGATTATTCGTCCTCATCTGTGTGCATGGCCACGAAAGAAGGACATAGGGAGAGATGAGAGGCGGAGGTGAGAGGAAAATAAAAAGGCAGCTTTTCAACTTGCTCCTTCAAGAGAGGGTTTCGTAAAGTCTGGTGCACTGTCCATTTCAATTCATGTAGCCTCAAAGTGAACCCCTGTGAACCCTGCGAGCACTTGGCATCTGTGAACTTGACTGAGTGGGCAGACCTTGTTGGAAATGGAAGAGAGATGAGAGAGGCCTATTATAGTGGAATGAAGTGGAGTAGCCATCAGGTGGTGGTGGTCTTGGAGATACTTTGGAGAAGTGGGAGGTTAGATAGGAATTAGCTTTCATTATGTGCCAAGAAAGAGTAGCCGGAAAGCATGCACACATGCATATTGTAGGTCTGTGCAGACAGAAATGCAGGAAATAATTCTACACACAAAGGTCCTTGAAGTACCACACTGTCTGAAACAAAACGGCTTGTTTTGTGTTGTATCTATACTATACGTGTGTGCTTGTGTGGATTCGGTCCCGTCCCAGTGGGCTACAGTAGCTGACATTTATTTGGCTTAAGGACTTGGGAATAATACTTGGGTATTTGTGGGCCATTTTTCCTTCAGGTTAGGCAAGGGAAGCCTTAGGGCTTTGTGGTGTTTCAAGTCAAGAGATTTGTGGGGATCGGGTTTATCACTCTTTATCACTCCTCCATGGAGAGTTTCTGCCCACTGACAGCAACACTGCCCCCCTCCTCCCCTTACTGATATCTTGCCACTGTCTGGTGTACCCCTCTGGCAAGGTCCGGTCTGTTGCGTCTAATAACCATGCTTAGAAAAGAAAGACAGAGGGGTGGGTTAGAGAACGTCTCAGAGGGGGTCACGTGTGCATGCACTCACTCATGGACACACACACAACTTGCACGTGCAGCTTGGCAACTTTCGGAGGCACACACACAACTCACAGGCACATGCATTCATTCAGTAATACATCCATAGTATACTAGTAAGACACCTCAGGGTGACTTGCGACCTCAGGGTGACATGCAACCTCGCCCTTGGCCATCTGGCCAACCACAGCGTTTCTCTGACGATTCTAGTTGTCATTCTGGGGGGAGTTTGTTCATGTTTTTGTGAGGGTATCAACTCTAGGAGACACGGGGAGAACATGCAAACTCCACACAGAAAGGCCCTATCGCCAACCCCACCTAGGGTGTGGGCGCTGATGATGCGGAGGAAGGAACATGCCGCCCATATATGTCCTTAATATTGATAACATAATATCTTTAATAATGTCCTTAATATTGACAATATAGGAATCTCCATATATGGGTATAAAGCGTACTTAAGTAATGCCAAGCAGGGCCTTGGTGAGTTAGGGCCTTGGTTTGATGCCTGTGGATCTCCATATATGGGCATAAGGGGGTACCCTAACATTCTCATTTTCAGCCAGGGATTTATGACATCAGAAATCTCCATGTATGGGCATAAAAGGTTTTTTCTTTTTCTGGGAATGACCATATATGGACTTTTTATTTTATTTTGTCCTTTATTAATGACGATGATACACGAAAGAAGAAGAAGAAGAATATGTATCCATATACATACAATATATGTTATGCCCATACATGGAGATGCTCATAAAAAACTTACGTTAATTAGTAATGCCAAGCAGGGCCTTGGTGAGTTAGGGCCTTGGTTTTTGATGCCTGTGGATCTCCATATATGGGCCATATATGGTACCCTAATATTCTCATTTTCGACCTGGAATTTATGACATCAGAAATCTGTATGGACATAAAAGTTTATTTTTTATTTTTCTGGGAATGACCATATATGGACTTTTATACCCTGAGAAATCTCGTAGCTTGTCTGACTGTCAGTACAGAAAGTGATGTCACGTGACATCCTTTTTATGAGTCATTCTGTACCACATCACTGACTCACTGACATCACACTGACATCACTTCCTGTACAGACAGTCAGACAAGCTACAAGGTTTTTCAGGGTATAATGCGACCTTCGGTCGCAACAATACACATTCATGTATTGTACTGCTAACAAAACTCCTAACAAAAATAGAAACCGATCAATTCTAGGATGTAATACATAGAGTGCGTGGCTGTGTGTCTTTTAGTTTTTCTATAGAAAAATACTTTCTAAGGACCCTGGCCATAGCTCCATTATTGAGGGTTAAAGAAAAACAAGATGGTTGCCTCTAGATGAATAGGACACATGCTTGTGTGTGTGTGTCTGTGTGTGTGTGTCTGTGCATGCACGTGCCTGCATGCATGTGTCCATGTGTAATATGCGTGGTAACGATAAAGCATGTTTACCTATTCTGCGGTAAGATGGCATGCCAATCGACCCAAGCAGTCAGCAGTGCTTTGTGTAGCCAAGAAAAACCCATTTCTTTTAATGAGAAGGGAAGGGAGGGGGGTCGGATACATGGAGGGGAGGAATGCAGGGGAAAAGATGCACAATAAGATAATGGGAGTGGGCAGGGAAGAAAAGAGGACAGATGCGGTGATGAGGAGGTGAAGGCAACGCAACAAAAATGAACAGGTTGTGTGTGTGTGTGTGAATGCGTATTTAAATCTGTGTCTGCGTGTGCGCAAACATGAGAGGGATCAGATGGAGGGAGAGACAGAACATAGACTGCAGCGTGTTTATTTGTGTGTGCTGCGGTCCGGAGAATGGCCCAATCCTCACAGCGTGTCACTCACTGCTTAGTAATGCCAAGCAGGAAATCAATGCAGCCGGCTGTGTGCATCTCTCCAGACACCTATGGCTGCCAGGGTTTCTCTGTGTGTGTGTGTGGACATCCAAGACGGAGGTGTGTCTGCCCTCAGGCCAGAGGGGACACCATGCCAGGTAGAGCAGGGCTCCATCTTTCCTGCCACCACCCGCCTCTGCTCGACTCCATCTCCCAATCAATGGCTCTCTCCGTTCTGCCCAGATAAGCAGCAAAGCCACTCGGTCTCGCTAGCCTCAGCAAGCATATAAGAGTGCTCAGAATTCCTACCGCCCAGCTAAACTGGATCAATCCTAATGTGGAGTTTTGACTCACTTCGTGTTCCAATGAAGCTATAATGATACGGTTTTATTCCCATCGTGCAACCGGAAAGACGCTACCAAAGACGTTTTGTTTGAACGTTATTTCGAAGTGCATTGAACTGCACTGTGGTACTCCTTCCATATTACCTTCAAATTATTATGGTTGGTGGCTGGTTTAGTCAGTGAGTCGCAGGGAGAATCCAGCTCCCGACATGTCTAGCATATCTACTCTCCCCTCTCTCTGACCTCGCTTCCAGTCTTGACACTATAGTACTATACAACATCTAATTAAAAATACACACACACACACACACACACACACACACACACACACACACACACACACACGCACACACACAGTACCGGTATATGTAATGTAAAACGTATTTAATTGTGTTGGAGTGAAGCTGCTGATCAATTGAGACAATGTTCTCCTCCATTGCTTTATTGTGTCTCCAGGGTTTACCTACTGTAGTCTCAATTGCATTTTCCACCTAATTTACCCATATTAGCAACAGAGATCGTAGCCTACAGTCTCATGATGTAATGTAATTTTGTTGAAACTACCCCCTTTTCAAATCTCTTATGAATCAACATAATATAATTGTAATTTCAGCAATGACTGAAATCGTTTGCCTTTATGCAATGTATTTATGTATTTAAGATGTTATCCCATCCAGTGAAACGTAAAGTAGCAGGTCATATTGTCTTCACATAACATGTAAGGAACGACTTCGTTTCTGTCTCTGCATTTTTCTCTTATGTATTTTACCAGAGATGCTGTGATGCAGTATTGTTGGAAACTAACATTAACGATGTCAAAATTAAGTGTAGGTAGGTTTTGTGGCTTGTCTATATCAGCCAAGATTAAAGTAACTGCACTGTATATTGACTGATCTAATATGCAAGTGAGGAAAGAAAACGGCTTTTTATTAAATCAAAGCTAATCAGTTATGCACTTTAAACTTGATCATGTGTTGTCTGTGTCACGTGAACGCTAGAACTGGATTTGAATGCGAGTGGGGGTTCCTTTGCTTTGTACGGATTCGATTTTCTTAAATTCTCCCCTTTCCCTTCCTTCATGTCTCTGTCAGCGGGTGACACAGCCCGCCGTGCATCCTGTTGTCCCCAGAGGCTGGTATGAGACTGCAATAATAAAGTCTATTTGGGCTTATCGTTCTTTAGGGTCAGACAGGGCGCTGTCACGTTCGTCAACACGGCATACTCATATCCAGCTAGACACTGTCGGAGATGCTGATGTCTCGATGCCTCCGTCTCTCCCCTGCCACTTTAAGTAACAAACAAGCCACAGGTGTAGAAGGGACATGTTGAGCACGGACCGCTGTGACGATCAATGCCGTTCATTGTTCTGGAACATAGACATGGACGCACACAGACTCAGGCTACACATACAGAACATGCTGCTGTTGACTCCAAAGTGGTGGGTGTGCTCTCCTCGTTGTGATTACCTGCTGTTTGCTTTTTCTCTGGATGAAATAAATAAATGGTTGTGAAAAAAAGAAAAAGAATCCCTCCTGTGTAATTTTGCACTACACCCACATGATCATAACATTACTAATCAAATGCAGCTTTTTGGGACTAACAACACTACATTACTTTTCTAGCTATGTACCTGCATTTGATTTTGTCCAAGTTACGAAAGGGGGACTAAAGGCCCTTTTCCACTGGGCGCGATAACGATAAATAATATTGTTTTACAATTGAAATGGATGGTAGCGTCCACACCACAACGATAAAGCCGTCATAATGAATGTGAATGCCTTCGCCGACATATCGTTATCGCGCCCAGTGGGAAGGGGCCTTTAAAGCTACGAATCTCCAAAGGACTGTTTTTGGTCCGGGAGAAAGACTTTGTCAGAGGTGAAGGATTGAGCTTTTTGAAGGCCAGGTCCTGGCCCTTGAAGGGATATCTGAAAATGCCAGTTATCCCATTCCCAGCTGCTGTGTTGACCAGAGGTGGCCTGCATCTTTGACTAGATGAGAAAGAAAGGGCTAGAGGAAGGAGAGGGCTATAGAAAAGCAGGAAGCAAAGTCAAGCAGAAAATTAAGGTGAATGACTGCAGCGGAAACTGAAAGCGGAGGGTGAGGTGAACGGTAGTAGAAATATCCGTGGTGAAGATGTCACTGTATACCGTGGATACCACAGTCCTGTGACTAATGAGAGTTAGAATGACTCAGAGCAGATGGGTGGCTATCACAGCCTGCCAAGTGTACTGCAGTTGACCCCATCAGCTTGGAAATGTGTTGTGTAATATATATGGAAGACATATAATGGTTTAAGTTGAAACAGAAGTAGTCAAAGAAGTCAAGAGGTGCGTGCTGAAAAGTTTGTTGGCTTCATCATCAAATGCTTTTTCTTCTTACTTACGATTTTCCTGTGGTGGAAATTCAATAAGGCAGGCTTTTTAGCATAACTTTACAGTTCTTATTGGAAACTACAGTGTCTACAGCAGATATGATGCTTAAATGTCTGTGATGAAAATACTAAATGGAGTAAATTGGATAGGATTACATAATGAGTGTTGTTTTGGAGTTTATCAAAGGATTTCTGATATAGTTTTTCTGTTGTTAATAACAGTCTCCGTTTATTTCAATTCATCATGTATTTTTCTTTGTTTCGAAATGTCTTCATTCACCCATCCCAGGAGGAATGTTATGCAAACAACAATTCTCCTTTTATTCATCACATCATGGAGCGAGTAAATGACAAGCAATTACTTTCCATTGTCAAGTACATTTTTGTGTGAACTTACCCTTTAACTCATCCACTGCCAGAGTAAAAAGTAACTAAAGACATTAAAAATCCCATTCTGCCACGCAGATTTTCAGTTTTTCTTGCCTGCCAATGGCATCATCGATGGGGCTTCTAAGCTAATAGAAACTACAACCTTTCTCTTTCTGGAAAGTTAGCATGCTGAAATAGAAATGTTCTTGCATTCATATAAAAAAAGGCTTGAAATCTTGTTTGAAATTACAACACCATTACAACAGAAATGTTTTGGTCAGTATCCTGGTGTCATTATCATGGTCAGTATCCTGGTGTTTGTGAAGTACAGAGGCAGCTCTGTGTAGCAGGGCCGGATCTCCCCATAGGCAAGGGGGGGCATTGCCCCCCTAAATGCCCTGTCTGCCCCACCAAACAAGATGGCATGAAAAAATAAAAATAAAAATATATATATATATATATATATATTTTAATATTATGCTACAGCTGTCGCACCACCAAAACCAACACCATTTCATTATATATACATTTTAAAAACTCCGATCGCCAATGCCATCTCTCTCCCTCTCTGCACCTCAAAATAAGTAAAACAAATAATAATGTTCCAGCCAGGCCAGCAGCTCCGCCCCCGATATGGGTTGAATGCGTAGGAGGGAACAGCAGTCAGTCTCGTCTCGACAGACAAGTACACGCACCACTTCTGGTTGCCAACTAACTTCAGTTTTGTCCAGCGCATTAAGGAACTAATCGAGAGAAGGAACAGTTTGTTTTTTAGTTGTGCTTGCAGCTTGTTTCACTTTAACTTCTGTTCTCTTTCTCTGGCTCTTTCGGTCAATATGCGTCGATTTCTGGTTTCTAAACCTCGCGACGCGAGTAGCACTGCTGCTACGGCTCCAGTCAGTCCAGAGGCAGGCTCCGAGCCGTCGTCGACTCGGGGTACAGCTGCTCCTCAACCCGACCCAAACCCTAACCCCCAATTGAGTTCCACAAGCACGGCAACAAGCTGAAAGCGTCGCCGTTCGCAACGCAGCAGCGGCCGCCGATAACAGCACACAGGGAGCAGGAGGTAGAGCTGCTGCTCCTCGACCCGACCCAAACCCTAACCCCCAATTGAGTTCCACAAGCACGGCAACACAAGCTGAAAGCGTCGCCGTTCGCAACGCAGCAGCGGCCGCCGATAGCAGCACGCAGGAGGGTAGACCTGCTGCTCCTCGACCCGATCCATTGAGTTCCACAACCACCGCAACACAGCCTGAAAGCTTCGCCGTACACGACGCAGCAGTGGCCGCTGCTAACAGCACTGGCTTAAGCACAACACACCATCACAGCCCGCTAATCTTGTGTTTCCAAAACGTCATTTTGGCAAGACGGCACGCGCATTCAGCCCGGGCTGGTACCGTGGAAGTCCATGGCTGGAATATTCAGTGAAGCTACAGTAGATGCGTGCTTTTGTTTTCCTTGTCGCAAATTTGGAGGAAATAATGACAATGTCATTGTCTGTCTAGTGTCATGTCTGTCTGTCTGTCTGTCTGTCTATCTATCCTATCTAGTGTCATATCAATCTATCCATCCAGTATCATATCTATCATCCATCTAGTGTCATCTCAGTGTCTCAATCTATCCAGTATCATATTTATCATCTATCAAGTGTCATATCAGTGTATCAATCTATATCTATATCAGTTTATAGTATCATTTGTCAATCACATCAGTTTATATAGCTATCACACCAGTAACATGTCTGCCTTTTGTCTATCACATTATTTATCATTTCTTTAACCTTTTGTTTTTTTTTTTGTTTTTTTTTACTTTTTTGTGTATTTTATTTCTTAAGTTCTGTGACTTGTACTGTACACAGCATGGTGTGTCATTGGTATAAAGCCCATTTTCCACAGGCCCAACACCACACCACTCCACACCACACCACCCACTTGTGCCAGGTTTTCCACTACAAGGACCTGGGTAGAGTGGTGTGAAGGTGGTACTAAACGTGGTACTAAAAAGTATCCACTCTAGAGTAGGTCTGAGCTAGGCCAAACAGGGCCAAACACTTCATAATGACTGATCACTCTCTGACCTTTCATTTAGACCACCAGGATATAGTTGTAATACATGATAATAGATTCTATTGTGTTATAACCACTATTATAATCTATAGTGTATTATAATTCTCATAGTAATACATTAATACTTTATAGTGTATTATAATCTCAGTTATAATCCATTATAGTGTATTACTGTATAATTTAGGATAGTTGTAATACTAATTTATATTGTATTATAACCAGTAAGACTCCCTAATCGGGAGATAAGCGACCGTCAGGTCACATGTATACACAAAGAGGGCTGTAACTGCCATTGCTTCCTAGTTGTGTGGGCAAGGTATAGTTTAGGTTGGCAGAGAAAATGTGGGGTGAGCTGTGACATGGTTGCGTTTATGTGGGCAGAAAACGTGTAATATGTAGCTGGTATTATAATCACAGTTAAAAGGGTCCATTTGTTTCTTACCAATAGGGGTACTTTTGTGTAATGGAAAATGTAGATATTTTTATGTGGTGCGGTGTGGTGTGGTGTAGTGTGGTGTGGTGTGGTGCTAAAGCTGCAGTCGAAAAAGTGTGCCAAAATGCATAGGTTTTTATGCATTTCTGGCGTTATGACCCCCTAAAAAGGTTGCCCCCCTGGCATTTCCTCTCGCCCCACCTACTACTAGAGCTTACATCCGGCCCTGCTGTGTAGGATTGTGAATTCAGTCTCATGCGTTGCCTTCGTTTTTGTTTAGCTTTCAACGATAACAAGGTCACTCTGGCCTGCCCTCTCATACATACTGTATTGGTAAGCATTTTGGCTGCTACTCCAAACACCTTGAAAAACACTTAATATTTGGCAATCAATATATGAATTTACTAATCATTGCATCAGTTTTTATAAAGTGTATTTCCTTTTATTTTATATTTGCATTGATACAAATAATATTTTGTATTTTCTTTTTTTGTATACTTTTTGATGTTCTTTTGCCCATCTCTGAGAACAGAGCATGGTGGCTCACTGTGTTTAGACATTCTCTCCATGTTCCCTGCATTGGCAGTCTAAACCCCACCACGACTGTGTGACTTTTGACTCTGAAGCATGTTTTGAAGGCTAAAATGCAGAAGAACACTTAACCACTTTAAACCCTCTTGACTTAGTAAATGACCTGAGTTGGCGCTGTGCTTAGACTGCTTTTTCTGTCTCACCCGTTGCAATGCAACGTGTTGTTGTGAGCTTGTAGATTGCCTATAGTTGGCTAATGTTGGTTAAATTAGTTAAAGGACTATAACAACTGTGATGGAACAGCGAGCATGGTGGCTCACTGTTTTTCTCTTTCCATTTTTATCAGATGATTTTGTTACCCATTTTTCACCCGGTGCCTGCTAATTGCCTAAGCGGGCGCTGCTCTCCCTCTGCCAACCTGGGGAGAGCCCAAAACTGAGCTCATGCTTCCTTCAGTGCATTAGGAGTGAGCAGGCCGCTTCTTATCACTTGACAGGGGGAAGCTTCCCCGGTAGGACGTAGCGCGTGGAAGGAACACGTTATTTATTCCAACCAGTTCCCCTCCATCAGGATGGCCAGGGGGAGGCATTATAGAGACCAGGATTACTGCATGTTTTTTGTGAGGGTACTACCTACCCTAGGGGACATGGGGAGAACACATAAAGGCCCTTTCGCCAACCCCACCTAGGGTGTAGGGCGCTGAATGGTGGCTCACTGTTAAGACAATCACTAGCTGATCACAAGGTTTTAGGTTCAAACCTAATCAAGGATTTCAATCAAGGCTTTCCTACTCTTGACTTCAAAGCATGTTTGAAGCCCATAATCCAGAAGAACACTTAAAGAACTAAAGAATCCTGTGCTAAGTGTGAAAGTAGTACCACAGAGGCTGATACCGCAGGCTCTGCTGAGTCAAAAAGGCAGGTTCAAGCCCCATGTCACCTATCTCCAGGATGTGGGACTTTTATTTTGAGTGGTGGTCACACTACAGGAACCGCATTATGTCCAAAACCATTATTATTTTTTGGTTATTTCAAAAACAAATAGTGAAAATAGGCGATCTACAAGCTCACAATGCGTCACATCATCAGCCTGTAGATCTGCTATTTTCACTACAGTTTCGCGACACTCTTGTATGAGGAAGTAGGACATTAATTTATGAAACGACTAAAAGTAAAAAATATATATATATCTGGTTTCTTCCTGACAGCAACAAAGTACAGTGTGTTTGGCCGTCAGAAAAAGACAAAATCTTTCATTATTGAAAATCAACTGTAATTGAACTTGTTTTGTCCATATTTTCATTCTGGCATGCTCTCCAGAGAAAGATTAGAGCCAGTGAAAACTTAGTTTTGAACTGTGGGATTCGTCTTACATGCTGTTTGTAATGTTGGACAGATAGATGGAAAGATGTGATCACTGACACTGTGGTGTATCGGTAAGAATGCAGTAAGAGGCTTCGGCCTTCTCTTCAAGGGTGTTTATAAAAACTAGTTCACAACTTAACCTACCATTACAACGTATAAAACCAAACATAAAGTGGCTTCAATTATAAAAGAAAATCACACATCAAACTAAGAATAGCTCTACTTCACTAATGCTGCCAGAATATTGAAGGTTTGTAAATGAGGGTCACCCACCTCAATGATTTCTCAGAGAAATAAATATTGAATAAACAAAGCGACGTCTTTTGCTTTGCCATTTTTCTCATATAATAAAGTCACCTGGTAGAAGAACTACAACACGCAATGACAAGAATGAACACATTCACCGTCTTTTAAGAATACCTTCGTACTCCCATTTGCCATTCGTCTCCATAGACTTCCATGTAATTCATAGTGCACGGATCATGCACACCCATGCCTAGATAATGCACCACGTGTGTCCACATTGCTCACAGCTTTCAAACAAAAACATCCGAATGGAAATCCGTTCAGGCATTCATGAGATAGCAGCCATTATGTTTTCCTAAAATGTAAACAAAGATGGCTGCCATGTTTGAAAGATGGGGTTGCTATGGGGGTTAAACATGCAATTTCGCGATTGCTATCATGCCTACTACATTTAAAAAAAAAAAAAAAATGTTTTCTTTCAAAAACGGGAAATTCTCGGGACTATCGGGCCTGGCAGGTAGAGACATTGAAATATTCTCGGGACTATCGGGCCTGGCATGGAATGAGTTAACTCTTTGACTGCTTCAGACGTTCCCGTTCACCCCAATTTTGACCCAAGCGCGCTGCCAATACGGCTCGGTCTTTTTACCTTTGATGACTGTAAGCTGATGAGGGGTCGCGCCGCCGCGTACAGTAAAAACATCTCCCGTAACGCTGCTCTCAAAAATCCACCGCCCGTAAGCACTAATGGAGTCCCAAATCACTTCCTGGCTGTCTTCTGTGGATCTGATCTAGAAAATGCATTTCTATGCTCTGAATGTATGGCAAGCGGAGCGGCCCAATTCACATTAATTCTTTGCATAAGGCTGCCCTCTGCCGCCAGCCTGGCTAAAGTACACATATGAGCGTCCATTGTAAAAATAATTAGTTTGGAAATAATCAATAGATAATTTTCTATAACATCGCAAAGGTAAGCTGCTTTTTGCTGGCACCAGCCCCAATAAATAAATAATAAATCTGGCAGTAGAACTGTTTTAAGCTGTGTCCAAAACTGAAGCTATTTGCTTCTATCGCTTCGTGCAGGTCCGCGTTGGTAAAAAATCATGTCCCGTTGGAATCAAGGCGAAACACCCGGAAAAACTCCAACTCCAAACACCAAAAATATTTCCGTGTCTCCGGACAACATCAACGCTGATTGGCTGTCAGGACGCGATGGGTGGAGTGGAGGTGAAGCGAAGGTCGCTTCAGTTGGATTTTTCCAAGTGGGCAAAGATACCGAAGCAACCGTTTGCGCCGCACCCATTCGCATCGTACCCGGTCGCGCGTCATCTTGTCTTTGCATTGACTTTGTATGTAATCGCGCCGCTCAAACCATCCTGGTTTGAACCCAGCTTTATGAGTCTTCATGAGGACAGTCAGGTGTGGCGGTATTGAGATTAAAATCTCAAAACATATTCAAATATGTTTTGTCAATATGATATAGTTGTCATTAGAGGCTATCTTTAAACCATTTCAAACCTCATTCTCAACAGCTTTTATGTGACACTCGATTGTTTCCTCACAGGTAAACTCTTCTTTGTAGTCTCATAAACCTAAAGCAATGGTGTTTGTTTCATGCTTCTGCTCAGTCCACGACTCAAAAAATTGCTTTCAAGTGTGATCTACACCATGGAAATTATTTTGAATCCATTCTCTGCTCAATCTTTTCGTTATTTCTGCCACGGGAAAGGAAACAGTGTGACCATTGGTTTTGTTGCATTCGGCATTAGATCTATTTTCCTCTCCATCTCTGTGCACTTCTCATAATGGAGGAGCTGCAGGAGATTTAAATACTTCAGCTGGGATACAGAGCCAAAGGGGGGATGTGGGCAGTTGTTGTGTGCAGGGGCGTCACATTTGGGAGTGGGACAGAGTTACTAGGGCCCAAGGTGGATGGGCCTGGAATTTTATACTTTAGCCATTGAAAAATTGCAGATATACAAGCTCACAGCGCGGCACAGAGTGCCGCACTGCGAGCTTATAGATCTGCTATTTTTGAAAAGTCTTGAAAATGTAACATGCAAATCTTTGAATATATGTACTTTTTAAGCGAACATTTATAACTCAAATTTTGCATAGAAACATAGGTTTTTCAAAAAAAAACTAAAACCTTAGAAGGATTTGAAATATTCAAAGACTTGCACAAAGGTTATGTCAAAAATAGCAGATCTACAAGCTCTGTGAGCTTGTATATCCGCTATTTTTCAGTAATGAAAGCACAACATAATGCGTAATAATGTGTTCCCAGTCTAAATGCGTTAAACCCCCTCCCCCTATGAAGAACATTCACGGGGGGCCCACAGTGAATCCTTGTACCCAGGGCCCAGAATTTGGTGCGACATCCCTGGTTGTGTGTGTGTGTGTGTGTGTGTGTGTGTGTGTGTGTGTGTGTGTGTGTGTGTGCGTGTGTGCGTGCGTGTGTGTGTGCGTGCGTGCGTGCGTGCGTGTTGGGAGGGGGAGGGGGAGGGTCTGCCTCACCACCCGCCCCCAGTGTACCCTGCCGAATCTCTTGAAGGAGAAATGCCAGCTTCATTCCCTTCCTCCCGGCAGTGCTTTCAAATATTCACAACAGCTACGGGCAAGGCGGCTTAGCTTTAGCATGGGGAAAACGCGACAATACCCAACACTGTGTTGCCGGATGGCAGTTGAACATATTCATAATGTGATCCCTCGATAGCTGACACATTTCATATACGGCATACTATAGGACACAACCTTCTCATTGCTACATTTCAACTTTAATCTAAAAGGTTCATGGCTTTGCATAATGATCCAGACCAGTTTGAGTACCACGGTGGAACAGTGCATAATAACCTCTGCTGTTAGTATGGTTTTACTATGAAGACTGCAGAAAGGCCACAATTATAACCATGTAGTTGATGCCAGTGCAATCTTTGGGTCCAAAAAGCAAATATTATTAAATGCATGTGTAGTAACTGATACTGAAAATATGCCTGACTATTCCCCCTCCCGTTTAGGGGGGCAGGAGGAGTGATATTTGGACTGGGGAAATCTCCCTCTTTCGATGTGTCATTCTTTCGACAACTAGCGTCGGCAGGTTAGCTACTCACCTGCGTCACGGTTACTGAGGTTAGGGTTAGGGTTTGGGTTAGGTTTAGGCATAGAGGTTAACATTCACCCACGTCAGCAGGTTATCTTTTCAGCATGGTTAACATTCACTGGTGTCGAAAGAAAGAACCATCGAACAGATGCTATGTTGCAAAGTGACAATTGTTCCTCATGGTCATGAGGAGACACATAATTATGTGTATTGAAGTTTCATGGCTGTAGGTCAAACAGTTCATCAGCTATATGCCTGTTCAAAGTTTGCATTTTTCAATTGATTGCCACAATGCCACCCTTTGGCCAATTGTTGTGAGTTTCATGTCTTCACAGTTTGGCATATAGCCCTCAACCATATTGCAGTTTCGGAAAAAAATGACTGCACGGTTGAGATAATACTCTGATTATGTGTAAAACGGCCTAAGAATAAAAGGTAGAGAAACAAGAAGGGACCGAAGGCCCTACGGCCATGGCTACTTAAATATATGTCTACCATCTGCTTCAACTGAGCCTCAAATGCCAAAACTAATAAAATAAACAGCAAGCAAACCAAAAAGGGTAATAGACATATAGCACATTAGTTGCCAGCGCCAATATAACAATATGATGCACAAACTGTATAAAAGAATACACACAGCCGAGCGCTCCCTACGTCCATCTCACACCATTCGCCTGGAAGTGTTTTAAACTATTTTTTATTTGGGTACCTCTTCCACCACTACCCAAGGTGATGGGCTCCTCCAAGGTGATAGGTGTACGATCATGTGCCACAATTAACAATTCACACGGCACAACAAACAATGGAAGGGAGCACAAGTTGATCTTGCTTGCAAGATCAACCCATAGTGCACATGCAGCTCAAAGCGTGTGTGTGTGTGTGTGTGTGTGTGTGTGTGTGTGTGTGTGTGTGTGTGTGTGTGTGTGTGTGTGCGTGCATAGAAATTCATTGACCTTGCCTTGCTTGTACTCAAAGCACAAAGGCAGCAGTCTTATGCATGCGAAAACACTAGAATGTGACTAGAACTATAATGGCAGCAGCTCAATCCCTTTCTGGATTGCTGCAGCCATTTCAGTTTTGGTGACGAGGGCAAAGGAAATCCGAAAGGATCGCTAAGAATGTTGATAGTATTAGGCCTAAGTATTGATCAATTCAAATCAAATCAAATCAAATCAAACTTTATTTATATAGCACATTTAAAACAACAGAAGCTGACCAAAGTGCTGTACAGGGTTAAGACAAACATCAACAGCGCCCATCGGTCAAAAGAAGGGTAGGGCCTATGAGTTGAGTTATTTAATATTATATTTACATATCTTTGTTTCGTTTTTTTATGGTCTTCGGACAACAAGGTTGCAGGGATGTGCCAGATGTACTAGACAAAAAAACAAACTCCTATCACCACTGTAACATCCTGGAAAAGTATCACCTTCTCAGCTTTGAAAATTTTAGGAAATTTAAAAATGCATGTCTAATATATAAATGCCTTAATGATCTGGCTCCCCCTCCTCTTATGGAATTCATCCATAAGAAGAGGGATATTGGACGCAGTACTAGGTCAACATCCAGGGGAGACTGTGAAATTGATTTTAGAAAAACTACTTTTAGTAAAAAACGTTCTCTCCATAAATGGATGCCAATATTGGAACCAGATCCCTACCTCAATTAGAGAGATCCCCACATTCGGTGCTTTTAAAGGGCAGTTGAAGCAATGGTTAAAACGCTCACAAACATGTAACCACCTATAAGAACTATTTGATGCCGGTACGAATTACTCTGCCAGGTTAGTTTCCCCTGTGTGGTTTTTGAGCGGTGGTCACACCGTCTCCATAGCGTGGCCGTGTGTGTATCCGTGTGTGTCTGTCTGTCTGTCTGTCTGTAGCCTGAGGTGTATGTAGCCTCAGTATCTCTGGGTGACCAGAGAGGTGCTGTTGAGTCTAGCTTACCCTGAGCATCAACTGCAACCAGTTGGGGCCTGAGTGAGCAAGTATGGCTCACACTCTCTCTCTCACGCACACGCACCCCCTCCCCCCCCACACACACACTCCAGCTGGGTGAGCAACGCACGCACGCACGCATGCACGCACGCACGCACTCACACACACACACACACACACACACACACACACACACACCTCTGTGAGCAACACACACACACACACACACATGCACGCACGCACGCACGCACGCACACACACCCCCACCCCCACACACGTGCAGGCACCACCGCTCACTTCAAACTTGGGTTTGATTCTTTAGCTTACTTCTGGCACTAAGCACTTTGTCGCACTAGGCACTCTCTTGCGCCAAGCACCTTGTTCATGTTGTGTTTTGTTCGCCCTGTACTGTTTGTTCTTGTTATTGTTAGTCTTGTTTTGTTTCTTGTTTTATGTGAGGACAACGGATGAAATTTAGCTTTAAGCTAACTCCGGCTGGTTTACACTGAGATTTTTGTATGTTTGTATTTATTATGCAACATGTCAATGTCAATGTGTCCATTAACTGGTACTGTCCTGTCCAAATAAATAAATAAAGTAAAGTAAAGTAAAGATGTACCAGTTCTAGCCAGTGGCTAGAACTGGGAATTCTGATAACAGTAACAAAGCTTTCATGGTTTTTGGCCTATTCTACAGCATTCTAATTTGTCTCAGAGACGATACAGAAGAGAGACGATACAGAAGAAGGAGGAACAGATGGCTGTGGGACTATCTGTACATAACAAAAGCAATCAGACAAAGTAGTCACAGACAGGGCCAAATCTCCACACTTGTCTAAAGGTTTCCACAGTTTTCTTTCTTCTTCATTGACTTGTAATGTAATGGTCGAGAAAGAAAGTCAATATTAATAAGCTTGTCCATATACTAGCTTTAAAATCAAGTGGAAACAGTGTCACTGTTCGATGACTTTACAAGTGAGCTTGCCTGTTCATATGATTTATTATTCCACTCACTGGCTAAATGCTGAATTTATAATCTCTGCTTTACTTTCGAAAGTAATACAATGATGTATTGCAAGGGATTCTGACCTGCTATGTACTGACAACAGCGTCTTTGACGGGAATCAAACATAATCTACTGTATCTCCAGCCCTTCATGTTCCAACACATTATAGGTGAGACACATCTCAATTACCAAAAAAGAAAAATCAACAGTACAAATGATAGCCTCAATCAGAGAGTAGAAAACAAACAAGCATGCAGGAAAACAACAAAGAAAAGCAGAGTGAACCAGCAAGCAAACAAACCACGCGCACTGAGCAATGACCAGAGCTTCTCAGCAGGCCTCAAATCGGTTAAGACGAATGTGTTGGTAAGCCAGGTCGAATACATCAAACAAGCATATCAAGGGCTTTGAAGTGCATTCTATGAGATTGCACCTCATGTTCTGAATATAAAGAAATAGTGCCAGCAGCAGCAGGCCACGCTTCCATCTCTTTAGTTTACACCTTTACAGAGATCAATCGTGGAGCTACACTTTACAACCCATAGTGTTAATTTAACTCTGAGAGTGTACAAATGGAACCAAATGTACACCTTACGGGTGCACTTGGTTCCATTTGTACACGCCCAGAGCAGGGACGTGCAGAGAATGTTATAGAAGCAGGGGCTGACATTTCTGAAAGGACCTTTTGGTGGCAATAGCGAAAATAGCAGACCTCCAAGCTCTTGGAGCTCGGCTCTTTTCGCTATTTGATACCACACTGAACTAAGCATAATCAAGTGAATACTGGGATTTCTACCCCAGAGAGGGCAATTCTTTTAACTTAAGATGCTGCATTCAAGTTCAGGAGAGTTTGGACAAGGCAATTTTCTTGAATGCTGTGTTCAGGTATGGCATGAAAGGAGGGCATTTACATTTCTTTCACCACAGTAAAAACTGCATTCATGGCCTGGAGAGGGCACTTTTTACAGACGGATAAAAAGGCAGGGGCTCAAGCCCCCTTTGATGTATATGTGTGCATGTGCCTGGCCCAGAGTTAAGTTAACACCCAGGATTTTACTGCACAGCTGTGAAATAAAGGCGGCTTTCTCTGTAGGAGCGTCTGTCGCCACGATGAGGATGATGGTCTTGTGGGTCTGTGTTATTGCTGATGTATCATCACCTCCCCATCACTCCCCCAGGACTGGACAGATTTCACACAGCAGGCCCCCGAGGCTAATTGCCCAGAAGTGTACAGCACACAGTGACTGTGACGATCAAAGATTAATGAGGAGAGGTGCTTCGATTCAAAGGATGATTCAAAGTGATGATTGGCCCTGCAAAGTCAAACACAAGAGTTTAAGGTCCAATTTGGTAAGCACAATTTTGTTTTGTATCTTTTTCTTCAAGTTCAATAGCTCTGACTGGGCTGTTTAGATATCACACTGACTATATATCAACAATCAAGGATGGCTGTTCCCTGCCTGCTTGTGATGACCTGAATTGAAACTGAATTTAATCAGCACACTTCAACACGCACGCACGCACGCACGCACGCCCACACTTATAGCTATCATTATTATGTATAATGATAGCTATATAATTAGGCTATATAATAATACATTTATTACAAATCCATATTTCTATAGATTATAAATGAATTTACTTTTGAGGATTGGCTTGTGTTCTTTGTCTTCAGCCAGAGCCACGGTTGTCACCATTGCTAACCTAGAAAGGTCTGTAATTAAAGGGCCATTTATAGTTACGTATGGTTGATTTTGTGTACGTTTGGGGGTGAGACAGTACGTACGGTAATTGCGTCGACATACATAGTTGCTCTCTCCGTTATTTATGTGCCGACCCGCTCTCCGCTCCAATTCTGCTCCCGTTTGGGCCGCGCGCCACATGGAGGTGTTTTTTTTGCCAAAATAGCCTATGTAGAACCACAGAATTTCTTGACCCGACGACCGACGTGATGTTTGCTGTCGGCAACGGCAACGTTATCGCGGTAAATGCAACTCTGCAAGGGACCGAAGTACAGATTGAGATTAACCACCCGGACTGAGTAATTATAACAAAACACACTGCACCCCTCTTGCTGTTGGAGGACAGGCGGTGTGAGTGTGTGTGCGCGCGCGCGTTTGTGTGTATGTTTTCTCATGCCAATAAAGCCGTTTCAGGCTGTGACTGTGAGGAGTCCAGACGTCCTCTTCAGTGATTGCAATGATGTTCCTTTTTTCACGTTTCTTGCTAAATTATATTTCTTGTTGGGACACATAGTTTCAGAACCACTGTCATAAGTAATTTTCCTAACTACTGCCACGGTTGACTAAAGTTCACCACGGGTAGTTCAAGCGTACGTGCGTCTTTATCGGTTTTGATCCGTCGGGTTGAGTGCTGTCCGTAAGGTTACGGACAGAGTCAATTATGTACGGAGCTACGGAGCAACCGGATTTAATGACTCTCCCCCTCCGTTTCTTGTGTATTCCTGCGGTCCTTATGTACTACTATGCATGGTACTTAACTCTCACTCAAGGTGACTTCCAAAACATAACACATAAAATAAGCAGTAACTGAACATAACCCAAGGGCAATGAACACATAAATTCCTCCCAAACGCATTCCCATAGTAAACAACAATTTAATAACATGACAATAAAAGAATACAAATAGCGTCTGCGCCCTGAGGTGTGCTGGGAAGTCCTTCCCCTTTCCAATGAGCACCCCAGGATGCTGCACGGCACCCACCTCAAGGGTCATGCTGTCCCCAGCGACCCATACACTCAGCACAGTCCGGAGGTACTAGGGCAGTGGTTCCCAAACTTTTCAGGTCGAGAACTCAACAGGGAGATTAGATGTTTGCCCGGGACCCAAACTAGTAAAAACAGCTGATCTACAAGCGCACAACCCGTCGCTTCGCGCCGGGTTGTGAGTTTGTAGATCGGCTGTTTTCACTACTTCCTAAACATTTGTTTTCTAGTTTATGGAATATCTTAGATTTTTATTTTATTTATTCATTAAATTACTATAATGATATATACAGGCCTAGAATTTCATCGTTTTAGGGGCACGGCCATTTGGCCTTTGGTGTGGTCAATTCTTAGGGCACAAAGGCCAAATGCTAGGGCAGGAAGGCCAACAAATAAAACAAAGTTTAGTCCATTGAAATAATTCATTGAATTTAAGGGTGAAGGATGATTTTGAAATATAGACTGAAGTGAAAAGAAAAAAAAAAGATAGTAAGTACGAAAGCTGAGAGGGAGAAGGCGTAGATGGAACAATTCATAACCCATTTTCCAAAATTGCTTTAAAAGTCAAGTGTAATTATTGTTATTATTTCTATGGCCATTTCTGAACTTTTGTCTACTTCCTTACCTTCTTCACTTTCTACTTTTTCCAAATGATGGCTTTGAACTTTACAAAGCACACAAGATAATTAGAGACAGTGAGAATAATTGTCACATTGACATCATCCACTGGTCAGTATTCATTTGCTTAATGTCAGTGTTAATAGAGCTGCGAAGTTTGACGTCATTTACACATCCTACCTGGTTCCAAGCTCACAACGTGCCTATGTAAATTTGAAGTATTTAAAAAAAATGTTTTTCAAAATAGTAAAAAGAAAAAAGGCAAAGAAGTTTATAGCGATAAGGGGTAAGGCATGGATAAAGATAGAGAGCTGAGAATCTCAATGAAAGACACTGTTGTCTACATGACAAGAAAGAGACACTGGTGTCTACATATCATTATTGACAAGAAAGAGACAGAAAGGAGAAAGTGGTACAGTCACCTGGGGCATTAAGGCCACTGTGGCCTCAGGTCATGCCATTGTATTGAGGGGCACAAGGCCAAACTGAGGGGCAATGGCGGCCATGGCCTTCATGGCCTCCCTGAAATTCCTGCCCTGGATATATATATATATGATATATATATTTTTTTATTAGTTTTTTGAAAATGTTTTGACAAAATGTAGGAAACAAAACATTTTGGAACCCATATATATACATATATATATATGTTTTTGGGCTTTTTGCCTTTATTGGATAGGACAGTAGACTGACAGGAAATGGGGGGAGAGATGGGGGTCGTCCGGATCGGGAATCGAACCGGCGGCGCCGCCAGGCATCTATGCTTATGTGGCAATGCCTAAGTGGTATGCGCCTGGACCAGTAGGCCAGCGGGCGCTCCCTGAAGGAATGTTTAATGAAATGGACCCATAAAATTGTGTCCGCGACCTACAAATGGGTCCTGACCCAGTGTTTGGGAACCACTGTACTAGGGCATAGTCCTACTGTACACCTACTTCATTGGTGTCCCAAGATGAGAAATATCTGGTATGGGGGGATCGCCATTCTCCTCCATGCATACCAGAGGCTGGTAAGGTGCCAGCCTGTTTCAATGGAGACCGTCGGCCCCTACCGGCTGCACGATAACTTCAGACCAGTCCACACGGCCCAATAGATTTGCTTCAAAGTTCCACCGACATGTCCTTTTCCCTAGGAGGGATACACCCTGGTATACCCTGGAGCGAAGTCATCTCCTGCGCATTGTGAATCATAGGCGCATTTCTGGAGAGCCCCAACTTTGTCCGGCATTTCCACTGCTCTCACAGTCTCTCTCACAGCTGTGTGAAGTAATCACACCCTGTGCTAGTGACTAAAGTGATTTCCATGGTTTGTGACTGGGAAGTGGCCCCACATATTCCAGTAGCATGTGTGAGTGTCAGGGAGGGCTTATCTGGGCAGTACACAGCTGGACTCACAACTCAACATCTTGCGTGCAGTTTGTTTGTCCACTTAAGCCCTATTTTATACTTGGACGGCTATTTGAAGAAGAAAAGAAAAATACTGCGAAGCAACACAACGGGTTGTGAGCCTGTAGATAGGATATTTTCAAAAACATTTGACACATTTTGAATGATTGGGGGAGAGGGTATTTCTACAGTATTTCTTCTACCACTGCTCAGTTACTACTGGACTGTTGTTGGTAGTCTACCACAAGTAGATTAGCTACTGATGATGCCTTTGTGCTCTGTTCCTCTGTTTGCTGACAGTACAGTAGGTCACAGATATTCTAAAGAAACTGGCCCACAGAGAAATGTATTGGATATGGGCCTACACACTCAATACAATGACACCCAATGGACTTGGACTGAATGATTATAGCGTCTAATGCTTTTTGGTTTAAGACTGTCTGTGATGCCCCTGCACTGTTTATTGGATGTGTATATTGATGTAAATAATTGAATGAATCAAATCAGTGTTTGTTCTAGCATACAAGCGATTGGACCTTCAGATTTCAGCTGTAGGTTAACTCTGAACTTGTGTATAAAGTGAGTTGAATCTATGCAATGTGAATGCTTTGATGA
The DNA here is from genome assembly GCF_963921795.1 of Nannobrachium achirus. Lineage (NCBI taxonomy): Eukaryota > Metazoa > Chordata > Actinopteri > Myctophiformes > Myctophidae > Nannobrachium > Nannobrachium achirus. The sequence goes on along the minus strand of NC_137833.1, from coordinate 36,770,386 downwards.
AGGCTCTCAGCCAAAACACGTGAGTGTTCGTTTAGCGTTCGCCAACTCTTCTGAGTACTTCCACTGATTTGAAATGTTGCATGTGCTACCCTTTTGGGATTTTTCAATTCCTATTTTTGATGTATATTGGATTTTGGGTCTAGCACTCCACTGAGAAAACCCAATGTTGATGCGCAACCTTTTTTTTCTTATTTACTGTGGGTCACAGTGATCGTAATGCCATTGGCGTTTCCATGCAGCCATTGCTCAGTGGCTGGCAAATGGGCGACCGCAGTTTTCCAGGTGAACCTAAGCGCAGCGGTGGGGGCGCGGGAGTGTGGGGAACACAATACCACTGACTATTGCCGATGATGGAGAGGTTATAAAGTTTATGTAATGAGAGGCACTCTTGACGATTTCGTAAGAGACTTGTCGCCAATTGCAAGACATTTAAAAGTAATTTGGGGCCATGATGATAACCCCTTCTTCCCACTACTAGACTAAGGATTTATATTGTCTGTGTTATTGTTTACAACTAGCCTTACATTAAGGGGAGCGTCTTAATGTAAGGCTAGTTTACAACCACAATTATTCACGTGCGACAAGATCGCGGTTCTACTCGTTTTAGAAGCCTTTTCAGAAGTTAATTTAATGTTTTCCATTTAATGATTTCCTTTATCCTCAACTAATCTTGCGCTAATTTACGCAACTGTTTTCGCCAGGTTTTAAGGCCTTTTAGGCTTTTCAGAAGTTAATTGAATGTTTTCCATTTAATGATTTCCTTTATCGTCATCTTGCGCTAATGCACTCAACTGTTTTCGCCAGGTTTTAAGGTCTTGTTTTAGTTTTTTCTCATAAGCTCGCAACCCTCCTTGCCCATCGGCCCCCACCGTTGCGCTTAGGTTCACCAGGAAAACTGCGGTCGCGGCAAATGGTGCAAAGTTCTGGACAAAATGGTGATAGATAGTATGATGTATGATGCAGCGTCTATCGCAGTTGTGATACGTTGTGAGCTTATACTGTAGGTATGCTATTTATGGCATGCAACACCGTTGCCTTTTTTAATGGAACTCAAAGGTGACTTCCAAAACATAACATACAAATAAATGGTAGCAACATAACCCAAGGAAAACATTCTGAGCCAATGCATTCCCATAGCAAAATCATAATAACATAACAATAAAAGTACAAAATACAGTGTGTGTGCCCAGAGGCATGCTGGTACGTCCCTCCCCTGTCCAGTGCACACTCTAACAGTACTGCTGCTGTTCAACGTAATGCATCCAACCTCGCCAACACAATCCTTGGACAGTATGTGCAAACATACTATTCCCTTTAATGCATAGTTACCTGAAAGAGTTAATACCGAACGCCTCTCCCAGGCAACTGGAATTCCGCATTCCTGGAGTGCGGATGTCCCGAAAAGTCAACATGACTTAGTTATTTTATCATTTACCCCCCACCCCCTCCAAGTCACATGTTGACTTTGGTCAATAACAAGTAACAATATGCCTTTTGGGGGTGAGACAGTTTATTACCTCTGCGACTTTTTTGTTGTTGTTGTTGTTGTTTTCTGTCTGAAATAAACAGAGTGCTGCAGTATGTGGCTCTTCAAAGTAGAATAAATCTCTGCCTGCACCTGCACTCCTCCAATAAATATATTTATTTTCTACATCTTACAATAAATGCGACAAATCTCTGTGAGCTTGTGTGCATGCGTGTATGCGCAGATGTAATCCACGTATCTCGAGAACCGTTTGTACCACCGGCTTCAGATTCGGCACGGGCGTTCCCCGCCGCGGCGTGGAGTGCCGTGCCCGGCCTCGACCCGACACGACGCACGGTTTTCCCGAACCGGCGCAAAACGTTCGGAATCACCGTATGCAGAGCTGATTGTTGACATCAGGCTGTCAAGTGCTGACTCATTGTGACATCACTTCATAAAAGACTCTGACATCACGTACGCCACATGAGTCAACAAAAAATGCCATGGTTACGTATTGAATGTCATCAGTATGACGTGTTCTGATGTCACAGATCTAGCTGCTGACATCTGCGTATATATAAAATGGACGCAGACAGACAGATATCTCCATATATGGGCATAAATGGACACAGGCAAACAGATGGTCAAAACGGGTCCTATGACAACAGGTATAATGAGGTTTGCATTAAATTATATTTACATCCTTCCCGAGTTGGCAGGTCGCCGGCTAGACGCTCGGCTGCTTCCCGAGTTGGCCAGGTCGCCGACTAGAAGCTCGGCTGCCCTTCGGGGCAGCCGAGCTTCTAGTATAGAATAATTCTGATGTACAAGCTTGTAGTAGTGGCCAGAACTCACTGCACTGGTCTGCTATGGGACATGGGACACACACTGGTTTTGCACTGTTTTCCAGACTTTACACAGATTCCACTATTTGTTCATAACAGTTATGCTCCTTTTTACACATGCCTCACTTAGTTCTACAGTATGCCTACATCAAATGAATACATCTTAATCTGTCCAAACAGCATTAGCACCACTTTAACATTTACTTGACATAAAAACGAAGATGTTTTTGGTTCACTCTCGAAGTTACTTAAGCCCGTCGAGGTATCTGAAACTTCCTACGCACGCACGCACACACACACACACACACACACGCACGCACGCACGCACGCACGCACGCACACGCACACGCACACACACACACACACACACACACACACACAGATATTTAACACTCCATGATGTACTGTAGATCAGTTAAAGAGTAGCTTAAGTAATCATACTACTAAGAAATACCATTGAGCGTATGCGATGAAAATGAAACCCTAATTAAATTATTCATCAATCCATCCAAATGTTAATATGCACAATGGTGTTGAATGGCTCAAATCGACTTTTAATGGCGAATTCAAATGAATCACAGATTTTCTCCACTTCTGCAGGACATCCTCAGTAACACCAAAAGCTTGGGTAGCACTTTACAATAATGACCTGTTATAAATCATTTATAAACATGTATAAGCAGTTTATAGATGTGTAATAAACATGAACAAACTGTTTATTGACATTTGTAAATGTTTAACTAAACATTTATAACTGTTTTAAACATCATTTACATCTTATTAGTAAGGTATTAGTAAGTAGTAAACTAATCATGAATAAACCATTTATATACATTTGTAAATGCTTACTAAATCATTTATAACCAATGCTAAAATTCACATAATGTGTAGGTAGGAATGCATTTACAAATGTCTGTTAAGGTGAACTCCATGTGTTGTTCATGTTTAATATACGCTTTGTAGATGTTATCAAGAGCCCTAATGTAAAGTGAAGACTATTCATTGCGACCATCAGGTTGCAAGTTACTATGAAAACCTCCCCCGGCTGTCTGTCAGTCCCTCCGTCAGTTTGTCCGTCACGTCACATCACGTCACGTCACACTTTTGGCCCTACTCTTATCTCCGGCACCGTTTCCCCTATCCATGCCAAACTTGCCAAACTGCTAAACATGAACAAACATGGAGGCCACATTAACAGACAGTTGTAAATAATGAATAGTCTTCACTTTACATTAGGGCTCTTGATAACATCTACTAATGATTTATAGATATTTAAGGAATGTTTTACAAAGCATAACCATGAACAAACAAGGAGGCCACATTAACAGACAGATATAAATAACCATTAAGGAGATAAGCAACCTCATGGTGGCGCTAGAAGAGGGGCATGTGAGAAATCAGGGGTGGAGGTTGTGGTTTGGCAGCCAAGGAGTGTGTGCAAAGTTTGGCATGGATAGGGGCAACGGTTCCAGAGATAAGAGTAGGGCCAAAAGTGTGGCGTGGCGTGGCGTGGCGTGGCGTGACGTGACGTGACGTGACGTGACGTGACGTGACGTGACGTGACGTGACGTGACGTGACGTGACGGACATCCGGTGGAGGTTTGTATAGTAACTTGCGACCTCACGGTCGCAATGAATATAGTCTTCACTTTACATTAGGGCTCTTGATAACATCTACAAAGCGTATATTAAACATGAACAACACATGGAGGTCACCTGAACAGACATTTGTAAATGCATTCCTACCTACACATTATGTGAATTTTAGCAATGGTTATAAATGATTTAGTAAGCATTTACAAATGTATATAAATGGTTTATTCATGATTAGTTTACTACTTACTAATACCTTACTAATAACATGTAAATGATGTTTAAAACAGTTATAAATGTTTAGTTAAACATTTACAAATGTCAATAAACAGTTTGTTCATGTTTATTACTCATCTATAAACTGCTTATAAATGTTTATAAATGATTTATAACAGGTCATTATTGTAAAGTGCTACCTATTTGGGTATCTACTGGCATTAACATTCGTTTATAGCAGAGCTTCGTTGATTTCTGGTTGATACATGACAATATTCTTGTGTATGTGTGCTTTTTATTAGTGGTACACACACACGCACGCACGCACGCACGCACGCACGCACGCACGCACGCACGCACGCACGCACGCACACACACACACACACACACACACACACACACACACACACACACACACACACACACACACACACACTACTAATTACTAAAAGGATAGTCATATTCTCCAGTGAATTCAACTTGAAAATGTCAATTGACTTGATTTGTATGTACTGTATAGTGTAAATGTTGTAAATTGTTGTGCTTTCTATAGCATGAAATAATTCCTCTCTCTTCTCTGGTTCTTTTTCTGACCTCTACCTTCGTCCTGGGAAAGGGGTTTTAGAGTGGGCACTGGGTAATGGTGTATACACGTGTGCATTTTTGTATGTTTGCATGTGTTATTGCAGTATGCTACATGTGTGTGTCTGTTTGCACAGGTCATGTGCAATGTCTTTCTGTGACTCTATGCGTGAACACGTCAGCATGTATGTGTGTGCAAACAAATGAAAGGTAAAGATGCTGAATACAGCCCCACAACAGCAAAGATGGAAAAGATAGAAAAAGTGATGCAGAGAAAATAAAAAGAACACATCTAAAAGGAAGATTTGGCTTGCAAAAGAACACATTGCAGAGCATGCACCCTTCCAAAGGAAGCCCTCTACATTGTTTTCCTTTTTTCTTTTCAACTCCTGTGGTCTATCTTTTGTGCATTGAAAGAACAACACAACTTAATAAGAGAGCAGGGAAAACACCTGACCATGTGCATTTCAATGATGAATGAAGCAGTGCTTGTTCATTTTGCACATTACTCCTTATCAAAGAAAAGAAGGTGTTTAATAACACGTTCACTGCAGGAATCTTCCCATGACGACCATTCAAAGCACATCTGACCTTGAAAGTATGACAGAGGAGGAGCAGGAGGAGACCATAGCCAGAGACAGTCAACTTTGTTTTCCTTTTCTTTTTTAATTCACATTACGCTGCCGGAATGATACGTTGGCCCCTCCATCTTCTCCTCACTCTTTCGCTCTCTCTCTCCGTCTCTGTCCCAGCTCGGTTGGGGGCTTCGGGATGAGATTCATGTCCCGGGGAGAGTATTTGTCAGTAACGGATCAGCCGGGACCTCGGCGGTGGCAGGTATCTCCATCACCTCCACAGTGCTCTTCCCTTCCCGCATTGATCAACTTCCCGCGTCTGGCTAACTGGGGTCCGAGACGCGTGCACATCTGCAGCATGAGAGAACCCCGTCAACAACTGGGGCCTCGGTGGAGATCTCTACTTAAAGGACTGCGGTAGTTTGGTCCATAGCTCACACAGAGTGCAGACACTTTATCTGTGGCAGGGCCCCTGCCGGGGAGGCGGGGGGCATCCGCCTGAGAAAAGTGAATGCACTCCAAAGTAACGGATCGGAAATGGGTGCAAACATCTATTGCCATAGATGCCTTCCCCTCCCTTCTGGAGCCATGCACCAGATGTCATTGCAATCCTCTTCTCTCACCGGAACCCTGTAATAGACTTGTCCAATATTCAGGGACACGCTCACCGTATCAGCCCTGGCTCCCAGTAACTCTCTCAGACACAGGCTCTGCTGCTCTCAAGTGAGGCCAGGCAAAGTTTTGTGATGGACAGACTCAATCAGACAGTGTTTTCCTGCCAATGCACGTCTCCCAGGGCCCTGTTCCATTTTTTAGACACGTCGGAATATTCTGTGCGACAGGAGAAACAGATACAGATTCGACATACCGAAGGAAAACATAAAACCTGTTATTTTTAAACATGCTATTTCTGAAGAACTGTGTTGTCGATGCTCAGCGATGATTGAGAGCAGGCTTCTTGCAAATGTTACTGTACAATTTGTTGCTTGTCGTTTTACAGAATAGTATTAAAGACCTACTGTAGATAGGTTAACGTAATGACAATCAAATGATGATGATTAATGCTTAACTGATGTCAAACAATTGTCCTGTGTACTTCAAAAGCAAGGAATTAAATCAATCAAGCTTTATGTAATTGATATAGTACCTATACCATACTTTATGATAGGTAAATATAAATAGAACATTATCATAAAATAAGTCTTGATAAAACAGTTATTCTGTACCTATTTAGAAATGGTGCAACATGAGCATCAGGATGCGGAAACTTTAAAAACATTGCAGAACCAATGCAAAGACTTTATCAGCTTATCTGTTTTTGTTTTTATTTATTTATTTTTTATTTATTTTTTCAGAGCCTATGACTATGTGGTATTACCGCAAGGCCAGCAGGCACACAGTGAGCTGGGCGAGGGGCCTGGAATGAATGCAGGACTGAATATATCAAAACTTCCTTTGGGAAGCACAAACGTATGGCGCACACAATTAGCAGGTGGTGTGATTAATTACCCCTCACCAATCGCAAAGCACCTGTCAATTGTGTGCCCCATACCTTTGTGCTTCTCAAACACACGTGTTCTCAAAGGAAGTTTTCATATATTCAGTCCAGCAGTCATTTCAGGTCGGGCACAAACACAAATGTTCTGCCAGAACTTTCAAAGTGATATGAAAATAGAGGACTCCAAGTCTTAGGAAAAAATGTATTGGGTGAGTACACAAATTGCGCAGATCCTTAAAGTGCATCAGAGATCAGTCTGCTAACCGCAAGTGGATGGACCGATCTATTGCTGTGTATTTGGAATATTACACAAAGTGTTATATTAAGATCACAGATATTCTAGGGATATACCAGCACAAGGCTCCTTGAAGTAATGACTAGTGATAGCAGCAGTCCTTAGTGAGATGGGTGGGACAGGGGGTCAAATAATGAGAAAACCTGAGAACAACAGAAACAGAGATACGGATGGGAAAGAATCTAAAGATGCTAAATATTAGTTCTTTCATCTATAAAATAAGTAAGTTTCACTCAATGGTCTGTATAGCCCTGTCATTTAGAGCCCAATGTTATACACATTCTTGAACACAGGTTACAATACATTTCTTGTGTCTGACTGAGAGTCTGTGTAAATGGCCTTTGAAGGGAAAAGACTTTGCTTTGCCCCCATCTACTGGAAGTTTTCCTGGAACAATCTCATACACAGTCTAATCTTTTCAATTTCCAGTGAGACAATAGCATAGTTCTGACTTAGCTACTGGTGGCAAGAGAAAGATAAGGAAGAGTAAGACATTATGAATCAAAACAAGTTTTGTTGTGATTTTGCATCCAAGTTTATCTAAGCTTATTATCGCTCAAAATGTAAGGTACTTCCGTAGACATACACCATTTGAAACAAGAATGAAAAAACATTCAACAATAATATGTAGGTCGTCTCGTCATTGAGATCCATGACTAGAATACAATGGAATTTGTTTCCAGTGTTTTCGACCAAAAGATGAATTCTTTTGCCGTTGCCGACTTCACAATGAACACATTTCTACTCACAGAGAAGCCAGGAGCTAGCCTTGGATAGGCTACGAAGGCCATGCTTTGAATCAATGCTGATTTGCATTTGTGGTGGACAGCTGGGTCTCTGCCACTGACTCTCTGTTCCAATACATCACAGGCACAGAGTAGCTGACGGCACAACGCTCAAAACAGGCTACAGATGTCTAGAAATGTCCATGTCAATTGCCAATTGGTTCCTTGTGAATGTGTAAATGCACAATTCAGCCAAGACTACCAAAAGTTTGAAATGAAAACTGCAATTGCTAATATTCAGTTGCTATCTGTCTCCCAGGAATGCAAGGTCTTAGATAGCCAATAAAGGGTTTAAGGCAACTTTTCTTGGCTGCCAAATTGGCTATTGGGAAAACCCCATCTCTGTCAATTACCTCTCACAGGACTAAGACACATTGGAAATGTAGAGATGGGGATTTTTGTGGCAAAAGCGGAGCCAGAGGCCAGGGTTGATGTAGACTGACGCTTGGTCTAAAGTGCCCACTGGCCGAGCTGTTGAGGAATGTCAACCCCATCAGACAATTGAGGAGATCCCTATCGTCTCAATTTAACATGTTTTAAAATCCTTTTCATTTTGCATCCGAAGTGACGGAGTGCTCAGTCAGCCATTTATAGCCTTCATCGCAGAGGTCAAAATGATTCTCTGACGTCTTCTCTCCATATTTCTCCTCCTCACTCTCTCCTGTCATGAATACAAACACCAAGCATCCCTATTCTGGGATGAATATTTGGCGGGGGGAAAAAGTTAACTTAATATATAATTTCAATCTATTTCAGACCAAGGGATATCCACAGTACAATAAAAACACAATATAATAAAATGTAATAAAAAACTGAAAAATAAATACAATGAAAAGACTTCCACAATGTTCAGTTTTGAACATACACCGCCAGTGGTTCCACAGACTAGAGGGTTAGTTATGACAGCAATGATGTAATTTACTGACTCAGATGCCCTACACATAAACCATAAGATTGCGCAGCACAACTGAGCAGGTGGGCACTCCAACATTTACAAAGATCTGGCTTACAAGATGAACTTGAATTTTTGTTTCAAATATTTGTATTGTCAGGCACAGGATAAGGCATACATTTTCTTTTGTTGCGAAGCGCCCCTTGAGGGAAGCAGTCACATCTCAGTTCGGCTCTGCAGTTATTTTCCTACTTTCTCTTTTTCTTGCTTTTTTTCTGTCTTTTTTTTTTCTTGTGGTGACTCATCACATTGGCCAAGCAGGGCATGCTTTGAGGAATGTCTTGTCGTCGTGAAAGCCCGTAACTTGGGCCGGAGGCGCACGCCGCGCACCGGAGGAGCGGAGCCCTCGCCGCGGAGCCCTCGCCGCGGAGGCTCGTGGCGTGGACCGGAGGATGTGTCGCTTTGGACGATTGCAACACGCACACAACTCCACGATATTGTTCCAAACTTCCATCCTGGGCCATCCAAATTCCCCCCCCCCCCCCCTCATTGCAGTTTTTCTGCGTTTTTTCTTTTTCTTTGTTCTGACTCGACTTCTTTTTTGCACAGACTTTTGGACACTTTTTTGGCTCTGCACTTTTTCTTTTATTTAGGCTAAGCATTATTATTATTATTATATTATATTGTCTTGGTGCCAACACTTATGCATACTGTATGTGTATATATTTTTTTTGGCACTACCAATGTTTGCAATATGCTTAGAAAAGTCCCTTAAAATGGCAATCCTTTACAGAAACGTTAGTACTACTTTTTTGTTGTTGTGTTGTGTTCTGTCTTGACACTTTATGTGTATATATATATATATATAGATATAGATAGGTATAGATAGATACCTTTAGATAGGTATAGATAGATACCTTTTTAATAAAGGTATAAAGGTATCTATCTATCTATCTATCTATATCTATCTATCTATCTATCTATTTAGATACTTAAACAGTGATTCCTTATTTTCTTTAACAAACTACACATAAAATAAACAGATACAGTGAAAGAAATACAGTAAAACAATTTCAAATGTTCATATGGGGTGAATTCACATAGCTGTATTTTGGTAGAGAAAATTGTATACTGTAGCTTGAGGAATCATTCAATGGAGTTCAATGGACAGGTGGCGCCATCTTCGGAGGTTTTCGCTATAGCTTTCAAAATGGGGTGATTGAAGGAAAAGGTAGGGAGGGGGCCTTGAGGACACCGGTCAACAAAGTAACAAGTAGGGTGTAAGTGGTAAAACGACCACTTCAGGACTATTATGATTTACTCCCTTCTGTTCATTTTCATTTCTTGGTGTCTTAAGTACCAATAAATATTGGTACTTCGAATGACCCTGGGCCATTCAAAGCGATGCTGAATTATTTGAAGTGCTGCAATAGCAGCGAACATTTACAGTATAACACAGTTAGGCTGTTGACTACAGATCTCAGTGGGCCTGTCTGTACCCAAGACTGTGTGAGAGCATCTTCCTATGTGAACCTGTGAGTGTCTGATTTAGGGATGGGACAATATGAACATTTCATACAATGATTGTGACAAAAGAAATCACGATTTACGATATTGTCAAGATAATCAAAATCCATTATCCTGGGGTGGAACATTTGCCATAAAATAGCAGATCTATAATCTCACAATGCGTTGCGATGCGTTGTGAGTTTGTAGATCGGCAA
>NC_137833.1:36542416-36754916 GCF_963921795.1 Nannobrachium achirus | reverse complement strand
GCGCCCCCACCGTTGCGCTTAGGTTCACCGGGAAAACTGCGGTCGTGTGGCATACAGTGTTAGGCCAGTCAATCTAAGCAAAAAAAGGGCCTGACTCAAAAGAAATTGCAATAGTATTAGTTCAAGCCAAGGTTTTTTTTATGATCCTTAGAGCCAAAAAACACAGTAGGAGCGAGATCATTTAGCGACCTCCAACCTGGTTGCAACCTGGACGGTATTTTTCACCGACCGGGTCGCTAAATCTACCGACCGGGTCGCTAAATCTACCGATTTAGATCTAGATCTAGTGACCCGGTCGGTAGATTTAGCGCCCCGGTCGGTAGATTTAGCGACCCGGTCGTTAGATTTAGCGACCCGGTCGGTGATTTTGCGGCCCGGTCGGTGATTTAGCGACCCGGTTGGAAGATTTAGCGTTAGCGACCCGGTCGGTGATTTAGGGTTGCGTCGGCAGGTTAGTTACTGAGGTACGGTTACTGAGGTTAAGGTTAGGGTTAGGGTTAGGGTTAGCAGCCCGGTCGGTGGATAAGCGCCCCGGTCGGTGGATTTACCTACCCGGACGGTGGATTTAGCGACCCGGTCGGTGGATTTAGCGTCCCGGTCGGTGGATTTAGCGTCCCGTTCGGTGGATTTAGCGACCCGGTCGGTGGATTTAGCGTCCCGGTCGGTGGATTTTGCGACCCGGTCGGTCGATTCAGCGACCCGGTCGGTAGATTTAGCGACCCAGTCCGTGATTTACCGGCCCGGTCGGTAGATTTAGCTACCCGGTCGCTGAAAACTACCAACCAGGTTGCAACCCTGTTGTAGGTCGCTAAATGATCTCGCCCTCTCTCAAAAAACATGTTAAAAAAAAATGTTCCATTCTATTCTTAGTGGATCAAGGTGAATTCAGGGGGTTCAAGTTTGGGTCCCCTCACTTACTATACAGGAAAAAAGACCCCCCAAAAATCTTCTTTAAGTCGCGTCTAACTAGGAGTTTTTCATGATTCTGAATCCATTCCAAGCATTTGTTTTGCACGAAAAACATTCCTTGGGCTAAAAACTGACCCCCAAAACTATGGTTTAGTGATGAATCATCATTTCTGGGGTCAGCTCAGTTTTGTTGTGTCACTTTTTAGCCAGAGGAATGTTTTTCGTGCAAAACAAATGCTTACAATTGATTCAGGATCATGAAAAAGCCCTAGTTAGACCCCTCACATGCTACTTAAAGAAGATTTTTTGGAGGTCTTTTTTTCCTGTATAGTAAGTGAAGGGACCCAAATTTGAACCCCATGAATTCACCTTGATCCACTAAGAATAAAATGGAACAGTTTTAACATGTTTTTTGGATGACCCTAAGGATCATAAAAAACCTTGAACCGTTACTATTGCAATTTCTTTTGGGTCAAACCTCAGATTGACTAGCCTATGTGTGGCTCGGTAGTTTGCTGTGTACACATTATTGTAGCAGCATGTGCTGATCTGTGTAATAGTAGCGGTTCACTGTAGAAGTGTGAGCCTGGCTATGATTGGTCAACTTGTGTGGGGACATAGACAGATATATACAGTACATATACATACATAGATACAGACACATTCTGTTAAATATGGCTAGACCCATTTTGTGCCATGATGTAAAAGGAAAAGGAAACTCACTTGATTTGAAGCATCAAGTCAATCACACCGGTACTTTGAGCTGACTATCCCAGATTCTATCAAGACCATTCAAACGAGAGACACAAATTGGGGGTGTTTTTTAATTGAGAAGATTAAAAAAAAAAAATGCACTTGCCTGCCTCTGTAGTGTGCAAAAGGACCTTTTCTTCTTAGAGAAGATCACTGTAGAAATACATGTGCGTCCCTGTACCTGACATGGCTGCCATTTCTCCTATCACCAAGTAGTCTAAAATCACTGTTGTAGCGTCACAGAAATTGTGTTACATAATGTGGAAAATTGCACCTTGCTTTTTGTGTCCAGGTTTGATACATATTGAATATTGTACATATCCAACAGGAGGAACCATCATGTCTTTCTTCCTGCCACAATCTACAAGCCACTTCTGTCCCCTGTAACTGACATATGCATTCATCTTCCGTCATCCTGGCTGCCTGTGAAAGCTACATGAATGCATAAAATGAGGGTGACTTTGACTGCTGCAGGAGCAGGCTATGATTCCCCAACGGAGGAACCCTTGATGATCACGATCAGAAATCCAAACCATGCACAAGTCTAGCTTCTTTCCATGATTATGTTCTCCATAGAATTCAATGCCCCATTCTTTGGAGAACATACACCAATCTAATTGAATCTGCAGCAAAATAGGTTGCATCACCTCAGGGCACTCTGCCAGACACCTTTCTGAATGGATATTGCTGCCAGGTTTAACACTGCCACTGCCACTCATTCTCCTGGGGAACTAGGTTAAAAAGGAAGGCACATCTGGGGTAGTGAATGTCACAACCGTCAACCTTGCGAGATAGGGAGCAATCCTCAGTAATCACCTGTCATTTCAATGACTGGGAATTGACTGAATTTCCTGAGGGGACACCCTTTACGCAAACAGAACTTTAGCAGTGCCGCTAATGCCTGCCATTTGAAATTACGGCATAGTACATGTGTGTCACTGGGCTCTACTGAACCAGGAGTCTTTTCATCTCACAATAAACAGCAAACATTAAATCATTATGGCAGGTGTTAAGTAGTGTTTAGTTGTTGGCCATTATGACTCTGTTACACACATGCACATACTGTACACAAACAATTCTAATATTTTCCACAACAGCAACTGGTGGTAACCAGTTCTATACTGACACATACTACCCAGAACGTCCTTGGATTTGTGGAAATATTAGAATTGATTGTGCACAGTATGTGCATGTGTGTAACAAAGAGTTATAATGGCCAATAACTAACTTAACAGAACACCTGCCATAATGATTTAATGTTTGCTGTGTGTCACTGGCCTCTACTGAACCATAAGTCTTTTCATCTCACAATAAACAGCAAACATTAAATCGTTATGGCAGGTGTTCTGTAGTGGTAGTGGGTAGAAGGGAAAATCAATTAGTACAGACACATTGCAAATGCAACTTCTTATCATTGTTCCACTCTAAATGATAATCCACAATGTAAATGACATGATAATGCAGTGCAAGATCACAGATTTAATCCTGTGGGATGTTATGAACCCTTTGCTTGCAAATCAACAACTTGAGCATAGCCATGTGGAAGAGGTAAATGGACAGATCAATAGAATGAATGTCTCCTTGATCAGGTTCATTTTTCGTGTTAATTCAGTATTGATATTGGCTAATTACAGCAGCAAATGAAACTTGCTTCAAGAGTAAACAATTAAGCGATGACAATAAATTAGAGGGGCACTAGGTTATAACCAATAAGATCATCGTCTCCCCCTCCCTCTGTTCTCTACAATGATCCATTTGTCTTATTTAGGAGCTGGCCTGACTGCGTGTGCCCATCAGGCCAGTGCATTGAAAAAAGTTCTGTAAGACCAACCTACAGTATAATGATGATCAATGCATACAGGCAAACCTATACCACTCAGGACCACCATATTCAGAGCCGACCTCACCATCTTTCTATGCTATCATGACTGTCTGTGTTTCCAACAGAAAATCAAAATCAAGTTTGAAGTGAGCGGTGGTGCATATATTTTATATAGATCTATATATACATATATTTGTTCTAGATCTATGAATGTGTGTGTGTGTGTGTGTGTGTGTGTGTGTGTGTGTGTGTGTGTGTGTGTGTGTGTGTGTGTGTGTGTGTGTGTGTGTGTGTGAGAGAGAGAGAGTGTGTGTGTGTGCATGCATGCATGAACATTTCAAGGCTGCTCAACAGCACTTCTCTAGTCACCCATCGGTACTCAGGCTACATACGGACAGACAGACAGACAGACAGACAGACAGACAGACAGACAGACAGACAGATAGACAGACAGACAGACAGACAGACAGACAGACAGACAGACAGACACGCATACACGCATACACACACGGCCACGTATAGGAGGACGGTGTGACCACCGCTCAAAAACAATAACACATAATAGGTGTTTCTTTGTGAACGGATCAAATCAATTATAGTAGCTTTGTATTTCATCACAAATGTATAATACTGTTATTATCAGGAACAGACCTGTGTGTTTCTCCTTTTGCATTTTTTTCCTCCGTCCTGAAAGCTCTACACATTTATTCCCCGCAACTATTTCCTTGCTGTGGTATGTTTTCCTTTTTGCTTCCTAGTATGACTTATTTTGCAATATCTCAAACTTTTAAGTGTGCTGTCAGGGCCCAGGCAGTCATCTGTCTTTCTGGAAAAGCTTCCCATGCATTGTCTGGTGTCTTTGTCTCTTAAGTCTACAGTTTCAGAGCAAAGCCTTTCTTTATTTTAAAAGCCAACTCCGAGAGCTGAGCAGTTGTCCTTTGCCAAATGGGCATATACGCTCCAAACTACCATTCCCTTAAGGGCGACACTGATTGTGATGGAGGTTTTGTTCATTGCGGACTTCTACAGTCTGGTATGGACACCAGAGCTAACCCAGAGTCTCTAAGCATGGATTGGAACATGCTAGAGTCACAGGGGAACAGCATGGACACTGACATTGACAGAATGGTTGACTGCACCATTGACTACATTAACTGTTATGCCAGCAAGGACTCTACAGTAAACTGTTTCCCCAATATTAAACCCTGGATCATCAGTGACATCCAGGCATGCCTGACGCCTCAACAAGGTTTATTGAACAGCACCTAAAGACTTGAGTGGAGAAAAGTGCTTTTAAAGTGCTCAATCATTTCCTTCATGTCTGTGCACAGGACCGAGTTGAGACTCTGTATGGTAGCTCTTTGAAGCGTTGGTTGGCATTCGCCTCGTTGCTAGTTCATTCAGATTGCAGTTTGGTTGCCTTTTTAAGCTATCATTTTAAAGACAAGTTCAAGAAATCCAAATTACGTGAAGCTTCAATTAAGAAACAGTGTGAGCCACTTCTGCATGTGTCTCCCTTTCAACTAGAAGTCATAGTCCACATTTCCATGCGAGTTTCAGTCATTAAATGCCATATCTGTTGCCGGGCTGCACTGGCAGATATGACAGTGATTGCACCGGTGGAGACTTTGTTGAGTTTTGAAAAGAACCTTTAAAAAAAAAAGGGGAAAAAAAAAACCACTTGTGGCTTTAGATTCTTCAGGCAAAGCTCACAATCAGCCTCTGCCAGGATTGTGACATTTTCAATGAAACTCACCCCAGAGCATGTTTTCATTACAAAGAGCTTAGACTCAGCAACCATAACCCATTTTACAAGGATGTGTGGAGCATTTACCTAATTAACGCTGAACATGGTTCATTGGAGAAGCTAATCCAAAGTTAAGGTATTACTTTCAGTCATCATAAAGTATGTAAATGGAAACTTAATGATATGCCATGGTGTCTTTAATGAAATTTGAAATGGTAAATGGTATCACATTTAATTCCATATGTAACGGCTGTGGCAACAGTTGTATTAGTGCAGTCCCTTCATAATCATCTATGACCAGAAAATACTGTTTAACATTTTGGTGCAACGGTGTACATTTAATTTTACATAGAGGTGACTGATCTTATCTCAACATTTGCGGAAAATATACGTTGATCTACAAGCTCACAACATGTTGTGGCGCGATGTGAGGGAATGAATTAGAAGACCAAGGACAGAGCAGACCCCAGTCAACACACTATTAATAATTTAAGTATAGATAAATGGAACAAGCCTGCAGTGATTATGTAAGCGTGTAGTGTACCTAGAAATACCTAGAATACAAAACTAAAAGTCCCCCTAACCTCACCCCCTTTTTATAATTACAGTGTTTTTTCTTTTCTTTTCTTTTCTTGAATCTATAATAAATCTGTATCCCCACGAAAAGGTCTCAGATTGCATACATAAGAAGCAGTTAAAAAGGTATAGAAATACATATGTATACATCAACTATTCTGAGAGGCATGCTTTGCTAATCGGCTCCTTTGCCTTGGAAAAAAAAGACTTCAAAAGAAATTATCAGCATTCAAATTAGAAATATATGCTGTGCAAAGGTTTCTCATCTCCCTTTGGTTTATATCTTTCTATAGTTCATTTAAAATGTTACTGCATGCTTATTTGGAGGGAGGCAGTGACATTCTTCCTGCCCCGTTGGAATTTCAACTCAACTAATATACAAGAGGTAAAAAAACAAAACCTAAACAAATAAACTATAAAAGTGAGATTCCAGAAGTCTACTATTTTAGTCTGTCTGACTCTACAGTAAAGGATAAGCCTGTTTTCTATGCAGTTATCCCTATATCTCAGCGTAATACATGTAAACCTGCCTGAGGATCATCTCTGGGCCTTAAAACCCCTTAAAACTTTCTTTTGACTCCTTATTGTTTGAGCTTTGCCTAGCACAGATGAGAGGTGCTGTACAATTTTGAATGTATTATTATTTACAATCCACAATGCTACAATAAATGTCTGCTGTTCTGAGCTTGTGACTGTAAAAAGGACAATATTCTGCCTTCATATCCCCTGCTATACTGAAATAATGTACTGTACTATGCAGCATGATACACAATATCAACATGCTGATGCATTTTCACAGCCACTGCAATGCACCATTGAAACGTTTGCATTTTTTGAAGGGGCTAAAGCATAGCCTGGTTCCAGACCCTGAATAGCTAGCCACACCCCTTTAAAATTTAGTTTCTGCTATTCAGGGGTCTGGAAGTGCTCTCATTGAAGAGTTTTTTCTTTCCTCGTTTGGAAATCCGTACGGCGAATCAGCGTCGCTTCAACTCGATGCACCGCACATTCCCAAACATAAACATTGCGTCGCCCGCCGTGGTAACATGCGATCGTATCGATCTCGCTATGAAACATCAGTAGCAGACATGTTGTGTTTGATTACTAGTTTGTAGCGCTCCTATTCTGCCTGTTTCTTTGGTTAGCAAGTAGCAAGCAACAGGCTAGCCAGCCACATAACAACACTACGTCATCTGCTTTGCTTCTGTTGTGATTGGTCAGGCGGTGAACCAATCGCAGAAGACTGCCTCTTTGGCAACGCCCATCCCAGAAACTGTTGTGGATGAAAGCACGTTCAGACCGAATAATGGAGTGTCAGGCTAGCTAAAGCAGGTAAAGGACCTATTTGAAGAAGGGTTTTTATGTCCATTAAGCAGTTGGTAGGCAAGAAACCGTGTACCGTTCCGCCAGATAGACGCCAGAGGCGAATGGCCGAGAGGGCAAACAGACTGGTATTCTTTATCACTTTCAACGTGGCATCCCAATTTTGGTAATGCCATGGCGAACATTTCTCTGTTTTTGCCCCCATCAAATAGAGTGTCGCAAAGCAACGTGTTGAGAACCTTGTAGATCCACTATTTTCTATCTTTTAGAAGTGAACTATTTTTTTCCACCTCCTATTTCTTTCTGAAATTATGCCTCTGAATGTAATATTCAAGAGATGGCATCCCCATCACTCGACCATATTATTATGGAGTCATGGTGCAATGATATGGGACTTGAAATCCCAGATGATTCTTGGCAGCTGGCAGTTAAAATAATCCATTCATCATTTGTCTGCATGATCAGACATGGACTACTTTATTTCAAAGTGTTTCATAGGTTACATCTCTCTGAGAGCAGACTTGCTGAGATCGTGCCCGTCATTGTCACAACTTGGGCTTTCTGTTTTTGAGTACCTTTCTTTTATCTGTGATAAAGAGATCAGCCCTAACCCCTTGGTTGAGGCATTTGGAGTGGTCCCTGGTGAAATGACAGTATCTGTCGCTCAATCTGATGCTATAGCCTTCTCCTCAACGTCTTATTTTGTTCAGTTGGAAATCAGCCATTTCTCCATCACATCAACACTTGGTCGAAGATGTGATGGCACATTATACAACAGTTAGTTCAGACGAATCTGATTGGTTGAAATAGCTCTCTACCCGTGCAAATAATGAGCATTACCAGTTGTGCTGGTTGCGAAAGAGCTGAAGGCTCCCTCTTCCCAGTTTTCATGTGAAGTTCAGAGACATAATAGCTAAATGTGGCATTAAAAAATTACAAATTTCTATCGAATATATTAATTACAATGAAATTAAGTTGACGTTTTTTATAGGCAACTGTTGTATAATATGTTTTATTTTATACAATGATTTAAAACTTGAGAAGCTTAAATATTGTGGGACTTGAGACGAGACTTTGACTGCTGAATTGTGCAAGGTGGGTGGGGGGGGGGGGGCATGTGCACTGTGCACATGGGGTGATCACTGCCTGCCTCCTGTGAATTGTTTTATTTTAATTTTTGTTTATTTTCTTTTTATTTCGTTCATATTTTTTTTTTTGTCATAGCAGCTTTGTCCAGACATCTTAACGGGATGGAGGTACCGGAGGTATGGGACGTTGAACCACTAGATGGACAATTTTTGTATGGCAAGTGAAAATTATGTATGAGAATGATGTGATTTTCATTACTTTTTAATTTTTCGGTTTTGTATTACTGTCTCTTTATACAATATTTAAGGTATTGTTAATATAATGTGTGGTTATATGTAGTCCTGTGATGTTTGCTGTTGGAACCTAATAACGTAATTATAAGTAGGAACAATGTTTTTATTTCCAGGTAATTATGAGAGTGTGTCTGAGAGAGTTATCTCTCCTAGAAGAGATAATTATAGAGAGGTTCTGAAAAGCATTCTTTGAGCATGCTGTTTCTTTGTCCACATTTCTTGTTGTTCGATTTCAATCAATCTTACAAATGATGGCATTCATTCCCCCAGGTAGAAGATTGAAGGTAAATAGAGGATACCATTTAT
Organism: Nannobrachium achirus; assembly: GCF_963921795.1. NCBI lineage: Eukaryota > Metazoa > Chordata > Actinopteri > Myctophiformes > Myctophidae > Nannobrachium > Nannobrachium achirus. The sequence continues at coordinate 36,746,098 of NC_137833.1, read as the reverse complement.
TGACTTGGCTAAGTAAAGACAATAGGGGATAAAAGACCATTACTTGGGACAAACTAGTAACAGACATGCTTAATAGATAGACAAAGACAGACATAGAATGATAATCAGTTTTATTTATACAGCACTTCATACACATACATACCGTAAATGCATCTTAAAGTTCTGTACAATACAGCAAGAATAACCTTTATTGATCCTGTGAGAGAAATCCAGTTGTCATAGCAGCAATGCAGTATGAAACACAGGACACCCGATAAGACATAGTAATAACGTAAGGTATTTCACTCACGATTAATAAAAACAACTCCTGTAAATCCTAGTTGTTATTTGAACAACATTTAGAATTGAGGGAGGGGGCATATACCGGTACTGTACAGTATTGTGTAATCCAGCAGTTCCCAAACTTTTTAGACAATTCACCCACTTCTAAATCCTGAACTTGATGCACCGGTCTCTCTTTTTTAGGTTTTCCTGATTAAAAAAAACAAAAACAAAAACAAAAACAAACAGAACATTAACATTCAGTGGATTTTCTGTGGTCTGGGGTTTTCTGAATAACTAGACTCATAAAAGTTAAACGCTTGGCCCTCTTGATGTCACAGTCACTTAATCCCACCCACTCTCCGCCCAGCCCCTCCCCTCTCTTTCTTCCCCAGTGGGGGCGGAGCAGAGGCAATGATTGACAGGCAATGTTCTTTTCCACAGCAACTGAACAGGGCTTAGAACACAGAGAGGGAAAAATGCCATGATGGAGTGTTTTTTTTCAGTTCACCTTTTAATACTCGTTTGAAGGACCACGATAAAGACTTTTATGTTTTGTAAAAACAGCATGTCTTGAGACCTTTAAAGGAATCACATTTAATTGTATAAAGTAATTAGAAAACGTAACAATCTGCAATAGGCCTATTGAGCTCACACAATAGGCTTATTGCAGACACACCATACAGTAGGCTATCATAGCAGCAGCTATTCAAGAAAATACAACACCAGCAAAATGTATCATGATGACTAATAACTTTAGATATCCCACTTTCGGGCAAATTTCCCTGATTTTAACCAGTTCGGCATGTTTGCATGAATGGCCAGGTAGTGCACATGATAGGCTGGCACAAGCTATATGCCAGCCAGGGCTGCTGGCAGGAAGACAAGAACAGTATATTATGAGACTTGGTCTGGACTCATTTTTATCAATACATGGGGCTAATAATATACCCCAAGATGACAGACTTTGCCTCAAATATACTTTGCATGTTTGGGATAACAGCCAATCAGTTATACCCAAATAACATTGCATTTTCCAGTAAGCCATATGCAATGCCCTCACCTTAATTACTTTGTTGTTTCATGTAAGCACATCAAGATGAACAGAGATGCTGCAACATTATTTCCTTTGGTGGATGGATAATTTCTGCCTTGACCTATTGTGGTGACTTTCTTGTAAATTAAGTCTATGGCTATTCGGAGGTCCTTGACATGGACACATTTGGGAACAATTCCTTTAGATCTCCATATCTTCATTCTGTATGTATGCTCTGTCAAAGTTGGACTTGTTGGTAAATGTAGCATTTCCTGTGGAACCCTATGTTTGCCAGAACCTTCTGATGTTTGTCTAATCAATATTTCAGCTTCATTTTCTTTCTTATCTTTTGCTAACTCATTCTGTGCCCACAGAATACATTCTGACCATCTGTTTTGAGAAAGTTGTGGGCCAGTTCAGTTGGACACTCTACTGTAGGCCTACTGTAGAGGAATTAAACACTTATTCATACTAGTGTGAGCACGTATTTCTTTTTTGTTTGGGTGGGAGAAATGAATAGTCTATACATCAGGCCAGGGACGTGCTGGGCCCCTGATTCAGCCCGGGAAAAAGAGTTGGAGAGGCCCTCATTGCGTGCTGCTACTCAAAGATTTGCCATTTCAGATCATGTTAAGTGACAAGCCAGTATATTTCGTCTTTGTCGGGTGGAAACCTTATATGTCCAAAACCGTTTGTTTTGTATTTATCATTTTAAAAAATGATTTAAACTAGTGAAAACAGCCGATCTACAAGCACACAACGCCTCGCACCGCGAGGCGTTGTGTGCTTGTAGATCTGCTGTTTTCGCTACTTTGGTGCAACAGCCTTATATGATGAAGCAGGGCTTTGCTTAGCCGCCCAGTCCCCAAAATGGAACGAAGGCCGACATTTTATTTTAATTTGTTTTACTAATGGCCGGCCTGGACCGGCCGGGAATGAACCGGCCGTTCGGGAGTTGTCCCGCTTTTCCCAATGGCCAGCACGTCCCTGCTATACATGGTAGATGCCTGAAAATCCTCATGAAAGATATGATAGAATGTACGCACATGCATACTTGCACGCATGCATGTGATGCACGCACACACAAGTACGCTGTACTGTAGAGACCAATATTTCTATACTGCCAGTCTCTTCTCAATAAAAGACAATAGGAGTACACAGAAGTGTTGGAGGCAACTAGCACATAGTGAAAAGTTGACACAAGTGCATATGATATTTGAGACAGTGTGTGGAGGATTTTTCTTCATCTTTTCACAATCTATTCGCAGTAACAATCACCTTAATACATTCAAGATGAGCCTCCACTCTGTTGCCTGTCTGCCTCCCACCGTTGTCTGCTCATCATATTTAATAAATTCCTCTTATCCTCAGCAAACAATTCCAAGAAAATGGATGTAGCCTCAAATCCCACTCACACCAAAATGAAAAGTGTTTCATATAATGCATTTAATGGCTTGCCACACGGAAAAATCCTGTGTGTTCATTTAACTCAGAATGTACAAATGGAAACAAATGGACCCATTTGTAACCCTCAGCATTTTACAGTGTAAATGTGTGAATGACTCCTCTTGTGACAATGTACACACATTAGATTGTCCACAAGATTTATTTAAAATGTACTCATGTCATCCACAGACAAGTGACAAGTGTATTGCTAACATGTATTATTTAAAAGTGTATATTATGCAACAACAGGTAGTTCCGACAAAGCAATCTGATTGGTTGAAATAGCTACTGTATCTACCTGTGGTGATATTGAGCATTATGGAACTACAGGTCTCATCAAACAAAGAAATCAGCTGTGCTGGCCGCAAAAAAGCTGCCGGCTCGCTATCATTGTTTTCGTAGGCGATGCCCTGTGGGAGCGTTTCGCTGTTACTACGTGTCATCTGTTCGACACCCAACTTTAACCCTTAGCCTAAACCTAACCTCCGTGGGGTGAGTTGCTAACCCCTCCGTTCGAAAGAGCAAGATTTCCCCATGCCCTGTAAGTGGCTACGCTAACAGTTTCATGTGAAGTTCAGGGACATAGTAGCTAAATGTGGCATTAAAAAAAAATTCTATTGAATATCTTAATTACAATGAAAGGAATGTTTTTCTTTTTTTAACCCTGCAAGACCCGAATTAATTTCTACAAGCAAAATATATTTTTCAACCTTTCAGATGGTGTTGTAGGAGTAGCCTACTTTGGAGAGGAAAATTAATTGTTTTTGTAAGGTTTTATAGCCATAAATCATAATTCATGCTCTAATTTACATTTGGGGGATAACTGTTGTATAATCGCAAAATATTACACTTCTGTGCTGCCGACGGAACTCGCCTTCGTCTCGTTCCTGCAGCAATGCAGGCGTGCCGATATTCACAATAACACACACAATCTTGTGTAATATTGCTTATTGTTACACTGATGACTCAAAAGTCTGTTCAGTTATTAAAGGTAATAATTAAATCATTTTATAAAGACTATAGTTTATGGCCAGTATCGATCAGCTAATGAGAGTGGGTCAGAGGCAGAAATAAATAAGTAAATATAGCTTTCAAAATATAAGGTTTTAACTCTATCAACTGCCATCTTGCCCTAAAGAGTATTGATATTTGAGAATAAATCCAATCATCATATTTAATATGTCATTCAGTTCAGTGCAACGCCAGTAAAACACCAGTATTTTATGTTAAAATCAAATGCAATACCTTTGTTTTGATTACAAGAGAGACAAAAACAAATATCAAAAGATGAAGTTAAAGATAGTGTCATAGATTTTTATTATTCAGTGTAAGACATCTACATTATAAAGATACTGTGTCTTATAATACCTTAAAATGCCATAGCCATTCATTACAATGGCTGCTCCATTAAACACCATCCTCTGTTTATTACAAGGTGTAGGATGAAACATTTCACAGATCAGGCCTTTCTGCACAACCTGGCTGCAGTTAATTGGGAACGAACCAGCTTAATCCCCACAATCGAGGAGACTTGTGCTTACTTTAAGAGCTCCTTTATTTGTCATTGAGAAGCCCCTCTTAAGAGAAACTGAGTCAGAAACAGACAGCTGTGTTTTAACATTGCGTCTGTTTCGAGGGACAGCGAATACACTTCCCGGCTCCGGAGCCTGACGCGATCCTGCTGCGACCTGCCGGTCCGTGTGGCGGCTACCGGTCCTATTGCCGGTGATGCAGCGCTGCCTGCCGCGGCAGCGTCATGGCAGGCTCCAGTGCCGGTGATTGTATTCGCTCCTGTCTGTTTCACAGCACACAATTGCTGTTAAACCTTGCACATACACTCACAGTAGGCCCAAAATTCTTCACATTGGGCTCATGGTGGTGCTATAACAGCCTACGTTACGTTTTGACAAATAAACCTTAAGTTGTACGATAAAACTATTTTCACTGGACTCCTTCAATGGATCCTCAATGCCCATAATGGTCCCATGCAACCATTTGTGCCAGATTCCTTGATTATTCCAACAGATTTTGTCCAAAACTCAAACAAATTGGTACACATCTCTGGGGTAATTTGATCAAGATGTATACGTCAGATTTGTCAGATCCCATTCCAAGTGGCTATGACTGACTTCAAAAGTTTTCAGGCCCTGGGTAGGCAACCCGGTTTGCCGGAGACCTGTGCTCCGAGGAGCACACTTTTCTAGTTACGTTATGATTGTAAGTTGGGATAGTGATGGGTTGTGAACACGATGAGGAAGCTATTTAGCTCAATTGCTAACATTGTGTGCTTAAACTAGCCACTCAACAATAAAAAGGCTTTTAAAAATATAGCTGCTCCTTCCTACTATCGAATGGCCTTCGATGGGTGACATTGTGTCTTTGAGCTCATCCAAAAATATAGCTGCTCCTTCCTACTATCGTATTTGAGTGCTATTTTCTAGTTTGCACAACAAATATATAGGCTGCATTAAAAGCCCATCATTCTATAGCATTGTATTGCTGCAAGTCCGTTCTGTTGTGCTCTGTTGTACATTGTCATGGCAAATATTTATATGGGACTGTATGCAAACGTTATCCAATCCAGTCAAACATTATCAAATAATTTCCAACGTTCGGCTGTTAAGTATGACATCATTTTGTAGGCAGAGGAGAATTTCTGCCCCCAGTTTCCGTGAATCTTTTTACTATTTTTACTATTTACACATTTTTCTTCTCTTTGTTGTTGAAAGGAAAGTGTTATTAATTGGCACACTGTGCTGAAGAGCAGGGGGTAGAGATCCTGGGAGTCCAGGAACACAGAAGAGTCCACACTGTTGACCCCACTGATGACCAGATAGTTGACCAGATAGTTTACCGCAAAGTGGAGAAACGCACGTTCATCACTGCATCTGCGTGGCGAAACGGGGCCCAGGCTGCAACAGGGGGTGTAGGACTAATGCTGGGTTCTCTGGCGCGCAGGGCCCTTCGACGGGTTCACAAGCACACCGAAAGGATCCTAATGGCTGAGTTTGCAGGTAACCCAGTAACAACAGTCTTAGTGGTGTACTCGCCCACTAACACGGCATCGCATGAGGATGTTGAGAAGTTCTATGAGGACCTCACAGCAGCAGTCCGAGGTGTCCCAGCGCACAACTTCCTGGCAATCCTTGGCGACTTCAACGCCAGGATTGGACAGGAGGACGCTCCATTCCCATACCATGAGTCTACCAACCGCAACGGCGCATACCTCACAGCCCTTCTCATGGAACACCAGCTCCTGGCAGCGAACACCATGTTCCGGAAGAGAACAGGGAAGAGATGGACCTTCCGAGACCGAGCCTCAAGGCCTGGGGAGCTACCTAGGCTATACCAGTTGGACTACATCCTAGTGAGGCAAAAGTGGAGGAATTCCATCCTGAACGCTGAGCCATACAGCACGTTCAGCTCTGTAGGCTCTGACCACCGTGTGGTCTCCATGAGGGTACGACTGAGCCTCAGGGTCCCCAAGCCAAGCCCCAAGATTCGGCATGACTGGAAGGCATTCACGACCAATCCGGGCCTCCAAACCAGGTACTCGGAGGAAGTCAGGAAGCGCTTTCGGCAGCTGGATAGGGGAGAGGAGCCCAGCCGTGAATATGGGAGATTCATCACAGCGAATGAGGAGGCGACCAGACTGTGCGTGCCAGTGCTGAACAGAGTAAGAGCACCACCACGGTCCAGACACCCGAAGGTTGTAGCAGCACGAGGCAGGATGGAGGAAGCACGACTCAACTTTGAGCGTGAACCAACAGAGGAGGGTCGCGAGACACTGAACGAGGCCAAACAGTCTCTCTTCAGCACCTACGACGCCATCAAAGGGGAAGAAGTGATGGAAAGTGTGCGAAGAGTGCAGGCAGCGCAAGGTGAAAGGCAATACGGGGAGGCCTGGAAGGTAATAAATGAGATGACAGGGCGGAAGAGGGCCAAGGAGGGCCAGGTGGAGGGACACAGTCCAGAGGAGAGGGTGGCAACATGGTTCGACCACTTCCAGAGGCTCCTGGGAACATCAGTGGAAGAGGGAGAGGAGGAAAATATACCGACAGTCCTCCAGGGCCTGAACATCGACGATGGACCCTTCACAATCAGCGAGCTCGCCAGGGCAAAATCCACCCTAAGAGAGGGAAAGAGTGCTGGGCCGGATGGCATACCCCCAGAGGTCTTGAAGAACTGCGACCTAGACAACCTCATCCTAGACTTTTGCAACAATGCTCTACAGCACAACAAGCAACCTGAAATATGGTCTCTGTCTAATATCATCCCGGTGCCTAAAGCTGGAGACCTCTCAAAGCCAGACAACTACAGAGGCATCAGCCTGACATGTATCACTGCTAAGGTCTTCAACCGAATGATACTGAACAGGATACGGCATGCCATCGACCCTCACCTGAGAGAGAACCAAAATGGTTTTCGAGAGGAGAGAACAACCGTAGCACAGATCCTGGCATTAAGGAGATTAATAGAGGAGGTGAAAAAGAACAACCTAGCAGCTGTACTGTGCTTCATTGACTTCAAAAAGGCTTTTGATTCTATCCACAGAAGCAAGATGGTGAAGATCCTTGAGGCCTACAATGTCCCTCCCAACATTCTCCGGGCTATCGAGACCATGTACGCAAAAACAAGGGCCAAAGTGGTGACCCCAGATGGCAGCAGTGAGGTGTTTGACATCCGAGCTGGGGTAATGCAAGGAGACACCCTAGCCCCCTACCTCTTCATCATAGTTCTAGATTATGCGCTCAGGAAAGCCATAGGGGGACGGGAACAAGAGCTTGGCTTCACGCTAACACCAAGGAGGTCAAGACGGCATCCCGCAGTAGTTCTGACAGACCTGGACTATGCGGACGACATCAGCCTGCTCTCCGACAGCATGGAACAAGCACAAGAACTCCTGAACAGGGTGGAGATAGAGTGTGCCAAAGTTGGTCTCAGGCTAAACGCTAAGAAAACTGAGGTTATCACCTATAACCTACCTGATCACTCACCTCTGACAACAACAGAAGGAGCTGTGTTGAAAGAAGTCAAGGACTTCAAGTACCTGGGCGCATGGGTCGACTCAACTGAGAAAGACCTTAAAGTAAGGAAGGCACTCGCTTGGAGGGCCCTGAACGGCATGAACAGTGTATGGAACTCTAACCTCCCCCGCCAAATCAAACTTAGCTTCTTCTTTGCAACGGTGGAGTCTGTTCTCCTCTATGGCAGTGAATGCTGGACCCTGAAGCCAACCCTGCAGAAGTCTCTAGACGGGTGCTACACTAGAATGTTGCGTGCAGTACTCAACATCAACAGGAGTGCACATGTTACAAACGAGAGCCTGTATGAGGGAATACCAAAGGTAAGCGAGAAAATTGCCACCAGAAGAATGAGACTAGCAGGACACTGCCAAAGACACCAGGAGCTTCCAGCCAGCAAATTGGTACTGTGGGAGCCAACACACGGGCACCGGCCGCGAGGACGTCCCACAAAAACATACGTGGACATACTCAAGGAAGACGTAGGGACACAGAACACCAATGAGCTGGCCAGATGTATGGAGAACCGAGATGACTGGAAACAACGATGGAGGGCTCGTCTGAGGACGACCTAGATAGAAAGTGTTAGAATTATACTTTAGTCGTTATTTTTGTCTCGGATCTGTTGAAATAGCGAGGGACAGAAAATGCTCTGGGGGCAGAGTTCTCCTCTGCCTACAAAATGATGTCACGGCTTAAAAGCCCCATAAAGACATGCCCCCTCCACTAAGTCTATCAAAGACAGCGTCATAAAAATAGCAACAAACCTCTCCAGTCAGCAAATCAAGGACATCAATTTAGTGCCATGCAGCATTCTCAATTGCCTGTGATGTGAACAATATTGAGCAGACAGCGCCGCTATGCAGGTATGTGAACTCTGATGGGTCAAAGGAAAAATAAAAATGGAAGTGATACCGCTGAAGGCCAAACACAGGGAGGGAGAACATTTGTGAGGCTATTATGAACTATTTAAATGTCAAAGAAATAAACACCAGCCACGTGGTGTCTGGCTACAGATGGGGCATCTTGCATGGGAGGAACACTTTATTTTTTATTTTTACTTAAAGGAGTAGTTCACCTCCAAAATGACTTTTTTCTATTGATTACTCATGCCATGGAAAGTAGAGTTCAATAATATTTTTTGGTTTTTGTCACATTCCTAAGACAAAAATTTGATTAGACTAAATTTGCCCCCATTGATTCCGGATGGTGACCCGGGTCACCATCCGGAACGAATGGGGGTACATTTATTGTTATCACATTTTTGTCTTAGGAATGCGACAAAACACAAAAAATATTATTGAACTCTACTCTCCATGGCATGAGTAATCAATAGAAAAAAAGTCATTTTGGGGGTGAACTACTCCTTTAACAACAGACTTTGTTGGATTAAAAGCTGCTTACGTTTCACTGCAACTTGCTCAAAGAATCACTGTGCGCTCTAACATTGTGCCCTGAGTGTATTATGGAGGTGATGAACCTTGTCCGTGTGTGTGTGTGTGTGTGTGTGTGTGTGTGTGTGTGTGTGTGTGTGTGTGTGTGTGTGCGTGTGTGTGTGTGTGTGTGTGTGTGTGTGTGTGTGTGTGTGTGTGTGTGTGTGTGTGTGTGTGTGCATGCGTTTGTGCCTGTGTGCGTGTGTGTGACTGACATCGAACCTGAATTTTATTCAATAATAATGCACTCATTTTGACAGCCCTATATTTACAACATGCTGTGATCATCGGAATGCATAGGGAATAATTAAGTGAGTTCCAAAAGGAAATGACTACACTATACACTACTTCCCTGCCTCCACCTTGGATATTGATGCATCCCTGTTGAACATAAATCAACCCCACCTTGAAATTTAACTGGACGGCATAACTGTCTAAGTCTAAGTTCAAAAGCCTGAGAGTCGAGCTCAAAGACACAATGTCACCCATCGAAGGCCATTCTCGCTCAAGTCATGTAGAAAACCTCAGAGATTCTTGACAATTATATGAATGGGATGTAGTATGCATTCGTGCAGTCCTGTACATCTTTGGATAAATATGTATTTGTTTGAGCATGAACTACATAAAATCTAAATATGGCTCCTGCTTCACAGATAGGGCGGCAGTGGCTCAGGGGTAGAGTTGCCGTCTTAGAACACGGAGGGTTCCCAGTTCCCGTGCAGGTTGGTGGCTTGCATGGTTTCCTCTGCCATCGGCAAGGGCGTCACAAGGGGTAGGAAAGTTGGACTGAGTTACAAGGTGGAGGGGCCCTAGTAACTTTAGCTATTGAAAAGTAGCAGATATACAAGCTCACAGCGCGGCACCGAGTGCCGCGCTGCGAGCTTGTAGATCTGCTATTTTTGAAAAGTCGTGAAAATGTGCGCAAATCTTTGAATATATGTATTTTTTTAGTGAACATTTGTAACAAAAATGTTGCTTCTGGGGGGTCCCTGGAACTAAATATTTTGAGATGGGGGGGTCCTTCACATGAAAAAGTTTGAGCATCACTGACATGGAAACATAGGTTTCTTGGCACACATTTTCACGATTTTTCAAAAATAGCAGATCTACAAGCTCGCAGCGCGGCACTCGGTGCCGCGCTGTGAGCTTGTATATCTGCTGTTTTTCAATAGTTAACATTCATGCGGGGCCTGCAGTGAATCCTTGTACCCAGGGCCCAGAATTTGGTGTGACGCCCCTGGCCATTGGTGTATGAATGTGTGTGTGAATGGGTGAATGTAATGCACAATCTCTTTAAAGTGCTTTGGATAAAGGCGCTATACAAATGCACCATTTAGCATTTACAGATGAGAGCCTGCAGACTTCCCTTCTATTCCTATGTTTTCACGAATGCAACACAGCCTGGTATTATTTTAATGGGAATTAAAGTAGCAAATAAACATAATTAGCACACAGCAGTGTGGCCACATGTGGTACTAACCGCCAGGGCTGGGTGCCCTGTGGCGCTCTCCATGGTGCTGATCATGCTGCTTGATGCATATATTCTGAGAAAAATATATTAAGTCGCCATTCACGCTGGTGTGATCAAATCACACGAGTAAATTAATGCTTATTTAGATGTATTAGTAATGTTGACAGTGATACACACTTAGCTTGTGTTATCTTCATTCTAAGCTCAAATGTGTTTTGCGGACAGATCTTTTTTGAAGCGGTGAAAACCGCTTCCAATGAGTGGCTTTGTGTGTCCCAGGCCCATATATGGTCATTTCAGTCCAGAATGAACAGGTTTTTTCTGTCCCGTACGTCCAGAATATCAGTCCAGAATGAATAGGCTTTTTCAAAAAGCAAAATGTGTGTCCCATGTCCATATATGGCCATTTCAGTTCAGAATGAACAGGTTTTATCTGTCCCGTCCGTCCGTCCGTCCGTCCGTCCGTCCGTCCGTCCGTACGTACGTATGTGTGTAGTGTCCGTCCCGGTCTGATGATTGGATACTTTGAGGATTGGTCAAGCTTCACATGACAATTCTGCCCTCCAGATAAAATCATTAATTCATTCAGAATATAAAGAATGTATAGATCACAGAGTTCATAACTCTAGAACACATAGAATAAAAGTTCACCGCTTCACTTCGAACCGAGGTTTGATTTTTTTATTTGTGCTCTTTTGACATCCAACCAATCGTCTTCTAATAATATTTTCCAAGGATATCAATCTCAGAATGCAATCGACACAAGTAGACTCTTACGTACCCACTTTGTATAGGAGGGTCTTCTTATTTAGTTGTCAGAAAGGCACATCACTTTGATATCAGGCATATTATTTAAGTTAAATCACTTAAGAAAAAAAAATCATTTACATGTACGTGCAGGGTGACCAAGTTAAATAAAACTGAATGTTTGTATAAACTACAAGCTGTTGTGTTGATATCTTACGCCTACAGAGAACATTTAGATGCAGGAAAACGTGAACGCAGGTCTTCTAGGGATTGCTTTCCCAAGTGCAAATTTGTGCCAAGAACAATCTTTGTTTCATATTAAGCCAATTACCAAATATGGTCCTTTTGTTTAGAACTCAATACTTTCAGAAATGTCAAGTAAAGACTCACTATAACTGCCAACTATTCATACAAAACAATGCATCCCTACCTCTAACTACAGGCATCAAGGGTCTTGAGGTTGTATTCTAATCTCCAACAAAAGAAAAGCTGAAAATAATTCTCATCGTGATATTATCCACCGCTGCATTGGTTCACAAAAGCAGATTAAGCACTCTCCAAATCTTTGACCATGTAGATATACAAATCAGCCTCCACTATACCACTCAGCTACACGTTTCATTACTCTTGAGGTGCCCTATTAAACACACACTGCAACATCTACTCTTCTGTAAATTGGCCATTATTACATAGATACCAAACACACAGGCTTGTGTTTATTTACAAAGCCACTCTTGGCAAACCTATTGCACTTCACCCACAACTCTATGCCTAGTTAATACTAATCCATCATATTAGTATTATACGCACTGGAATTGATGATTTACAAGCTCACAATGCAACAATGTGATGCTGAGTTCGTAAGGGATGGGATGGGACACTGTTGTACGACTAACTATAAATCAGATATCACCACACTCGGTCCTCTCAACACATACACTTAATAACAACCCCCCCCCCCCCCCCCCCCCCCCCGTAACTCCTATGGGTCACAGCTCATTCCAATCCTATGCTGCCACTGATTGGAATGAGCTGCAAATAATCACTCAGACTGCCCAACCTTGAGTCTATCCCTCTTTGTAACGACACAATTACGTGTCTTTTAAATTATATGTGTACCACTACCTTCAAGGCTATTGGTTCCCCCAACAAATACAAGCTCACAGCACGTTCTCCTTTAATGCGAAGCGAGCTTGTGGTTCTTCCATTTTGACATCACCCGAAGACCACTATACTATGCCTCTTTGTCGGTTTTAAAAGCACAAGGGCTTTTAAAACCCCATTCAAATGGGCATCCCTATTTTAGGCATGTTTGTTTTCTATTGAATATAGCCAGTCTACATGCTAACACAACGCATTGTGAGCTTGTACTGTAGATCCTCTATTTTCATTGCAAAACACTATTGTATGACAAAAGCACAATATAAGGCTTCTATATGTGTGTTTTAATGTTCTTTCCTGGTCACTAATTATATATTGGTCTGTGCTTCCTACATGCGCTTTCACATTGAAAATGGGTGGTTTTATTCACGTGAAATAAACCTGCTACAGTATACCAGACAAATTGCCTGCTGGAAAACAGGTCACTTCTCTAACATGCTCCCTGCCACCTCCATAGCCAAAATGTAGCACGATGTTGAGGAATTGAATTGAAATAATCTCTGCTCTACCTTCAAGGGACATTATCTATCTTTTCTGTACTTTAAATGCGTGAGAGGAAATGGTGGCAAAACACTTCCCTACAGAAACATTCTACTACAGTATGTGACATTTCTTTAGTGGTAGTAGTATTACTACAAGTAAATGTGTCAGCACTCCCGGGGTGTGCTAAATAGTGTGATGCATTGGTGATGTATGAATGCGGACCAGGCCAGGCTTGTTGTTGGGTTTGTAGCCTATGCGATTTTTAACATTTGAGGCAGGAGCCAAATCTGAGACCAATGAATTATCGTATTTGCATGCTCAGTGTCCCTAATCCCTAAAGAGTTTATTCAATTGCATTAGCTAATTAAACAGATTTGTCATAACTATGGAAAAAAAATAAAAATGCTACAAAATTTGAACTGTCCATTCTCTGAAATGCAGACAAATGCAATCTCGTATGAGGAGGCTGTATCCTTCTGGATATATCAAAAAGCAATTATGTTTTAATTGCATTTTGCATAATGAGAAAACAGTTGGCCTTACGTGGTTGTCAGTCTCAATTGTGAATCAGGTTTGAAACTAATTCTTTCACATCACCAATAGCATTACAAATTATATTTTAACAACAGAAGAGAGATTAATGTCTCTAATGCCATAGGAGGAGGAAAATAAAGCTGTATCAAAGTGATTATGCCCAAACAACCACTGTAGCTCTGTGCAGGGAATACTAAGCGCACACAAATGATTCCACAACAATGTCATTTAATACTTTTAGATAAAGGCAGTGTCTGATGTATGTCTCAATCTTGCTCAGCTGAGAGCAGTTTTTTCCACTCTGAGACATCATTTTGACAAGAAGACTGGAAGGTTGGATTCTCCAGGTAGATTGGTAAAGACAAGGGACGATTGGAGCTGCCAGAGCCTTGGCGATAGGGAGAAGGAATCGATGGAGAGCCCTCATTGGACACTGGAGATAAACAACTCACGCAGATCACGGTCACTTAGGCATCTGTAGAATGGAGTCTGGCATTCTGGGCTCCTTTGTAAACGAAGCCAAAATAGCATACGCATCTATACCCGTACTCCACATCCAAAATGTGCCTGAGGGGGTTCAAATCCAGCGTGGTGCATGTGTCTTGGCCAAGTGTCTAGGGAAACGGGACGAGGGAAGCCGGGGAGGGAGGGATGATGTTTGTCGCTGCGGCAGCCTTTCTGACAGCTGTCAGTGTTGAGCGGGAGGAGGAGGACGCAGGCGCTAAGTCCTCCTGGGGGCTCCTATCTGGCAGGTGAGCCAGTAGAGTACGATATACTGTACATCAATGTGTGGGGAGGATTAGTTGGCATAACGACTGAATTGGAAGAATGAAAAACTACTTTGGATTTAGGGGAGAAAAATATGTCTGTCTTGGAAACACACTGAGGAGAGCATCTGGACAAACAGAAAATATAATGCTCAACCTGAATGTTTTTCGCATGCACAACAGTGGAATGTATTGCAGTAGATCACGTAGATGTGACTCATTTCTTTTTGATTGATTTAGTGCCTGAATAATAATGAAAGAGTTTTCCCCACATCCTTATTCTGTCAAAGACCAGTCTCAAGTAGCTGGAATTGTGGCACTGCCAACACTGAAACCGGAGGACAGTCAGCAATGTTTTGTAGTTTTATAAGGCCCTTGAATCCATCTAGTGTGCAAATCCCACCAGACTCCAAAAGCATCATGTCGTCTGATCACAAGGAGCAGACTCCAAACGTGTCAGTTGTCTGTTCATGAGGAGGATAATGTATGGTACTGTAGGTTAATTAAAATCAATCTTACTGTGCATCATGTAGGCTATCTTTGTTCTTGTGTACTTGAAAGGACAGCCTGACAAACGGTGGACCGACCTGTTTGAATTACATGTTTAACAAATGTTTTTGGCCGATGAAAACACGGGCAGCAAATTAAACCCCTTGAAGATTGAAATGGCTGATGTGAATGGAAAACCGTTGCTTATGCTGCTAATGAATTCCCTGTTTACAAGCAAACATGTAAATGGGGGTCTGCAGTGGCCAGTGGGACTGGCTTGCATGCAAGTGTTTATGTGCGCTCATGAATAAATCTTCATGCTTAGAAAGTTGTTATCATGATTACTCAGAAGCACCGCGTAGTAGGCCATCAGAAGAAAAAAAAAAATCGTACAATAGGACTAATGTTCTGTCTTCTGCAACTACAGATCGGCTATCATCCTTGGATGTTAACAGCAGTGCCATTTTGAACACAAGCTATTATTGTTTTTATACATAGAGCAAATGAGATTTTGACATTGAATATTTATTAAGATACATTATAGAAAAAGCCCTATTCTCAGTAGCTCATATTCAACTCAATATTTGATTGAATAATACTGAGATACTGAGTGTGGTATAAATGTCCTCTTCAATTCATTACAAGACATTTTGAATAGTAAGTACTAAGAAAAGAAACAAGTGATTATCCCCATCCTGAACCAGTGGCTATATCCTGTTAAGAGACTAACAAGGCCATGGCTCTTTTGCCCTTGTACTACAGAGAGCCTCTTTCACATTTCACAACAATAGTCAAAATTCGCTATGTATTGACCCTGTTTGGATTCTGTTGCGGGGGATCAACAAGGCCCTCTTTGGTGCTCACGCATTATGATAAACAGATAGTAATAACATGTTAGCATGTAACGCTCTGCACATGCATCATACAGCCTTGGGGAGAACAGCAGGGGAATGCAAGAACCCAGCGGCACTCACAATCAACCCACACATTCATGTGCATGTTTTAGGCATTACCAAGGATTTATCGTTCTGAACATATGGGCTATGGTCTAAATTTCAGTGCAGGAGTCGAACACAAGACAATTCTGTCAAGCTTTGTATGGCTATGAGTTGCTTAGGGAAGCTCTGAGCAGTCAGCCTATGCTTTTATCCCCCGGCAGAGGTGCAGCAGAGAGGAAAAAGACATGGTAGAACAGAGTTCAAAGAAAAGTCAACAAAAATACATGGCAGACAGAGCGCTAAATATAGTCAACAAAAATACATCACGAACAGTGCAAAAGGTTAAGTCAACTAAAATACATGGCAAACATAGTGCAACATAAAGTATACAAAAATACATGACAGAGAGCGCAATGTATATAGCCTAGTCAACAAAACAATATGGCAGAGTGCAAAGTAAAGTCAACTATCAATCTAACTGAGAATGTTTTTAGAAACCTTTAAAGAGATGAAGTTCTGTTCAGTTTCCTCTTTTTTGTCCTTTATTTATTTATTTTTTCCAAAAGTGTTAAGATAAAGGCTACTGAAAAAGGGAGGAAAGCTGTTGACAGGGAGTGGGAGGCAGAGCCCAAGGCTTCTCTGTGGTGTGGATGTTGATGTGCTAATAAGATCTTTCTCCTCTGACTAGCCTGGGCCAGCTGAGAGCGACATCTATCTGCCTGCCACAGGGAACTCCCTCCATAGCAACAATGAAACATCCATCAATGAGTCAGTATATTTGTCCAATGGAGTCTGGTAGCATTGGGCATGCTAAATAACATACTAAAATCTTGGAAAATATATGCTCTGGAAAGGCAACATTATAAAAAAAGATTTTCACTTGATTCTGCATGGTACCTCTAGCCATGCTTAAGAACATACAAAAAATCTAGGAAAATATGCATCCTGGAAAGGCTTATTTTAAAGATGGCATCCAAGATTGCTGCCAGGTGCTAGAAATATCTCAATTGATTTGAAAACATTATACAAAAGATTTTTCTGGTACCTCCAGGCATGCTTATGAAATATGAACATACAAAATAATCTAGGAAGATTTACCTTCCGCTAAGGCTTCATTTTCAAGAGGTGTGTTTGGTGTGTAGAGGTAGGCTATACCATAATAGGTACCAGAATCAATTGAAAATCCTTTGCATATATATATATATATATATTAAGGCTGGGACTTTAACTGATTAATTGCGATTAATTAATTACAGAAAATTAACGCGATTAAAAGAATTAACGCATTTTAATCGCACTTAGTTTTTGCACCACAGAACCTTCAGTTTCGGGCATACTGATCATAGCGATGCACCAACCAAGAAGAGACAACAAACGCAAAGGGAGAAGTAGCCGATCAGAGCGCTTTGCTTGGTCCAGTGGATGCGAAATTTAGATTTAAAAAACTCACTTGTTGATTCACTCGTACAACAAAATGTGTTTTACTTGAAAGAATATGCTTCTCAGGTCAAATATCGATGTGCGATTAAAATGCGATTAATTGCGATTAATTAATCACAGAGCCTGTAATTAATTAGATTAAAATTTTTAATCGCATCCCAGCCCTAATATATATATATGTCACGGTTTGTTAGAGAAACAGGATGGTCTAAAAACGGAGCACTTGTGGTGCCGCACGGGGCGGAACAAGCGGTCGCCCACAACAACGTCCTCCAGGCGGAGCCACTCGATTGTCCACGACATTGCAAGCGGCGCGAAGGCCAGCGGGCCAGGGCCGCGCGGCCGGCGGAGCGCCGCGCGAGTTACGAAGCCGTGGTGAATGCAATCGTTATATTTATGCCCAGGCCGTAAGGCCTGGGCAAGCCCACGATAAACGCTCATAGTAAGCTAATGGCTAAGCTAATGGCTAAGCTAATGGCTAAACACCGCCCAGCTAGGCTAGTAAATAAAGAAAGAGAGTCGCAAACGAGTGACGTCAGCCCCTGCACTAGTGAATGGCTGTCTATGGGCTGTCGTCGCCATCTGGTGGTGATTAGTGTGTGGTGAACACAAAACAAGCACTCTTACAATGAACGTCCTGAGTTACCTAAACATACTGTAACATATATATATATATATATATATATATATATGTAACGGAGGTGATCCGGACCTCCCCACCCGGTTTCAAACCCGGGTCTCCCTCGTGAAAGTCCAATATCTTAACCATTACTCCAAAGGGATATCCCTTTGGAGTGACCCCCGCCGGCGGGGGCAAAAGGTGTTGACCTCTGAACAGCTGTCAATAAATGTCAATAAATCAATAGAGACCAAATCAAACTACAATTTCATTGGTGATTATTGTTACAGTGGTCCTACAGCATAGTAATCAGCTGCCATTGTACTTTTCATCCATACATTACTCATATTACAGTATTATTACTACTTATTGTTACTCGTTTTTATCATTTTTCACCCTATACTTTAACATTACTAATATTACAGCACTACTCTCACTAAAACATCTGTAGAGTTTACATAGTTTGTAATATATTCATACAATTTTGCCTATCAATAGATGACACCTTGGTGAACAATTTCTCTATTCACTATATATGTTTTCAATGAGGTCTTGAGGCTCATTCACTATTCAGAAGGCAAATTTTCCATAGGCGGAGGTCTTTTTCAATCATCTTTTCCTAGCTAAATGATCACAGCAGGACAATTTTGTAAGAGAAATGTGATGTTTTACACTGCATTTGTGAATTTTCAGGGGTTAGCTGACATTTGGTGGGACAAGATTAGCCACAATCATTGTAGTTTTGTGTCCACAACTGTTCCAATTTGGGCATACATTTTAGGCGGATTTTTCCCCTGGACCCCCCTGGGGCTTAAGAGTTTAAGATATAATAAGGGGTTTGGGTTACCGCCAACACTGGTGGGGTTAGGGCTCAGCGGGGAACCAGGACATCAGGTGGGTTTTCAGAATCAAGCCGGATTGCCAGCAAGACAGGTGGGTTTTCAGAATCAAGCCGGTTTGCCAGCACCTCAGGTGGGGTTTCAGAATCAAGCCGGTTTGCCAGCTTCTCAGGTGGGTTTTCAGAATCAAGCCGGTTTGCCACCTTCTCAAGTGGGTTTCGTATCGCTGCTCACATTTGGCCAATATTATTATTTTCAATTGCCATTTCTAGCTCCCGATAGCAATCACCATCTTGATACTACCATATACTACCATATACTATAATTTTGCATTAATTCCTTTGGGGTAAGTGATATTATCAGTCCCCTTGCGGACTCTCGCAGCATCTCAGATTACCTTCCTCCACTTTGTAGGTGTGTGTATCCACACAACACAAATAGAAGCACTGCACATGAGTTAAAGCGGCCAATATCATGGCTACACTGTAATTATTGAGGCGACAGGTTTTAAAATTCAAATTAACAGATCATTTTTGTGAAGACAACCCTATGGTATGTCACTGTGATTCCCCTTAAAGTTAGTTTAAGTGTTAAATAGCTCTATATTCTGATCGTAATCAGTGGTTGTTCAGTAACAGGGGTCTATCTCTCTAGCTCTTTAGTAAACAGAAAAAAGACTTTCAGGTCAGGACACCGGTCTTATCCAACCAGGAGAGAACCCTCATACAGGATACACTTGGAAGTGATAAAACAAAAAACTGATTGGAACTGGAACACTATCAAACTGAAGATCTCTCGTGATTGGATGAATTTGGTGAAAATGTATTTTCTATTTATGAAAGCGCTGGAGAGACCTGTTACAAAACAAACGCTCTATAACAATGATTACTCTCAGAATATAGGGCTTAAACTTTTTGTTTGAACCAAAGAAATATCACTTTACAGCACCTTAAAATCAACTTTCAAACTCACTTGTGCTGTGCTGGTTGAACCCCCTTGCGGACTCTCCCAGCATCTCAGATTACCATAATTGCTGGACTATAAACCGCACCTGAATATAAGCCGCACCAGCTAAATTTAGAACAAAAAACTAACATATACATATATAATCCGCACCTGACTATAAGCCTCAGGTGTCCTTCCTGCTTCCTGCTAGAGCGCCCCTGGTGGCCGTTAGCTGTAAAAATCTCTATATAAGCCGCACCGTTGTATAAACTGCAGGGTTCAAAACATGGGAAAAAAGCAGCGGCTTATAGTCCGGCAATTATCCTCCCCTTTACAGAAGTCCTTGCTATCCCAAGGAATTCCTTGTCTCTTCCTTCCAGAGGACAGCAACTCACTCTTGCTGTCAACTAGGTGTTTGCAGGACTGTCTTAAAACATGTTGTAGCAGAATGATATACAGTACTTGTGAAATAAGTTGAGAGTTATGATGCTTGTGTGTGTAAGACAGACACAATGACTGTGCGTGTGTGTGTGTGTGTGTGTGTGTGTGTGTGTGTGTGTGTGTGTGTGTGTGCGTGCGTGCGTGCGTGCGTGCGTGCGTGTGAGGGCTTCTTGTGCAAATGTTTAGATTGAAGACTGTCTTTCTGTCCTTGTGCCTCTGAAATTCTAACCACACCAAAAATAAAACCCGGCTTCAGTGTCAGTGACATGTGCTCTGTTGTGTCCTTCTAGCAGAATGCTTTGAGATTAATATTCGAGTGATGCTGTGGTCTGCCTAAAACTATTATTCATGAGAAATCTATTGCCCGGTTTCCATTGCAAGGTCTAACAGGAGTACTCGGAGCATACCAATTATTTCTACAGCTCCCCAAATCAATCCATCAAATGCGCTTTAGACTCCAGTAAATTAATATGACTTCATTTAAAAATAGTTGTATAAATCGTCTCTAGACATTACAGTGCAATTGAAGGAAATACAAACCCAAATATATATTTAAAAGCCAATGTCATGGATTATATTCACACACTCAAGTAGAAGTAGACAGTTCTCAGGAGAGTTGGTGTCCAGATCAAGGACAATACCAGCAAAACTACAGTAGTCAGCAAGAATGCAATGGCAGGCAGCAGGGTGGCGTGGGTTGCCAGCCATATTATTGCAGTCATAATGAATCTGCTTGGCATAAAACGATGCTCATGTGGACCGTGTTGATCAGGTACCAAGCAGGTGTGCGGCACTATAAGGAACTGTAATTGCGCCAAAGGTCAATTAAGGACTACAGAACAGCGGGCGTTTGAATGCCCCCAATATATTTATATGCACAAACTAAGTTGATGTTCTCACAAGAAGATGCCAAGGAGCGTTAGTCCAAAAAATGTGCTTCTAAATGTGTTGTTTTAATTTGACTTTGGCAGGTTGTAGTGGTATGAATTAACTGGGGGCACAGGATGTTTGGAGAACTCAGCTTGCAAACTAGTGTTGCGCATCTGAGATCTCCATCTAACAATACTGTAGGTCTATTGAGTCGTGACGTCTTAAAGGAGTAGTTCACCCCCAAAATGACTATTTTTTTTCCATTGATTACTCATACAATGGAGATTTGAGTCCAATAACATTTTTTGTATTTGTCACATTCCTAAGTAGCATTTTTTGTATTTGTCACATTCGTAAAAAAGTTGATTATAGTAAATTTACCCCCATGGGTCCCCGGGTGGGGACGCAAATGCATCTGGGTCTCCATCCGGAGAGGTATATTTATTGTCATAAAATTTTTGTCTTAGGAATGCAACCAAAATCTAAAAATATTATTGAACTCATGTCTCCATAGCGTGAGTAGTCAATAGAAAAAAACTCATTTTGGGGTGAACTACTCCTTTAAAACAGTAGAGAAAACCTCCGCTGACAAACCTCTGCCTGCAAAACATAAAACTTCACCGTCCCAATATGAAGGATTCATCTGAATCATTTTCGTCCAGTTTTATCCTCAAATGGAATTAGAATCTGATGTCCCCAGAAGTTTCGGTAGGCAGAGATCGTGTCTGGCTATGCAAGACTACGTCTGAACAAACATGTTGAACTGAATTTCTTACTTTACCATCAGCATTCAAGCACTTCAACAATCATCCATTATAAAATGTTTTTATGTGTCTATGCATTTGAGAGCCTCTATCACACACACACCTGGAAAAACAATGCAGGAGTGGTAAACACCTGAATAAATTATTGTTTCTCTGATGTGCACAAGTGCCAGTTGTCCCTTGTTTCTTTCAGCCATGGGTAGCTGTAGCTACCCAATATGTTGTATTGTACTTTTTGTTCAGTGTGTTGGTGGCCACTAAGTGAGCAGCAGCTGGTGTGTAAACCTAAACAGACCTCTGGGACCAGTGCCCACCTGGCTCCAACAGAGATACTGAGCTGACGTGAGTGCTATAAATTATAATAACCACATTATTCAGAAGCGAGTTGAGATGGGGTCAGCTTGTGATAAAGACGTGACACTAAGAGGTGCCCAAGAGGTATCCAATAAGTTGCATACCCAAAAAAATACACTTTTTCTATTTGTAGCTTGGTCTGTTCGTAATCGTTTTTGTGTCGACCCCTCAGCTGAGTTAATGGGATACAATGATAATCACCATTCATGGTGCCAATATTGAACAGCCATATAAAAGACAGTATAAGCTAATGGGGAAATCAAACAAGCTATGGTGTGAAAAACAATTTCAGATTGGCACTTTCATTTCCATCAAGAACACCCAGGTGATTCTGTCCCAACAGCCTGAGAGTGGTCCTCGACGGTCAATTGTCCTTCAAGGCATACATTGCAGCGATCACTTGATCCGGTGCATTTACACTTTACAACATCGAAGGATTAGAATCTCCCCGCGAGAAGTCTGCCCAGCTCCTTAACCAAGCCGATCATCTCATTTCTTACAGCAGGGGTCTTCAACAGGGGGTCCGGGACCCCTAGGGGGTCCTCAGAGTTACTGCAGGGGGTCCTCCAAATCTTCCAATCCTTTTTATATTAACAACTTGAACCCTAGTGTCCTTATTCTGAGAACTGTAGCCGAAAATAGCCGATCTACAAGCTCACAATGCCTCGCAGTGCGATTTCTAATAAAACAGAATGACCCGCAACACTGTCTGCACTTACACAATATGAACACTTTTATTATTTAGCTTAAATAATAAAAGTGTTCATATTGTGCAGAGGTGTCCGGGTCATTCTGTTTTATTGGACGTTGATCCCTGCTATACTCACCTGTCTCTGAGCCGATCAGGTTTGTTCTCTATCTCTTTCTTGAAACTACAATATTGGTCCAGGCGCATACCACATAGGCATTGATGCCTGACGGCGTCACGGTTCCATTCCCGATCCGGATGACCTTTGCCGCATGTCACTCCCCATCTCTCCCCCCATTTCCTGTTAGTCTACTGCCCTATCAAATAAAGGCATATAAAAGCCCAATAAACAAATCTTAAAAAAAGAAGCTACAATATTGGAGCTTCTACTGCCGTAAAATGTCTCACACTTTTCTTTTACACCTGAACACATGTGATGATGACCAAAGAAGCTGAGTTGAGTCGAGCACGTGGTGTTCAACCTCCCAAGATGCCTTCACATTGCCTCCATTCTGTGTTCCCTTCACTGGCTTCCAAATCAAACCACTAGACTAGTCATGACCTACAAGGAAGGGCATGGGCTTCCTGTACCTTCAGGACATGTTTCACCCCCTCCCAGACACTTCAGAGATCAGCTTACACACGATATCTGTCCCTCCCTTCCCTACAACACCCTATAGCCAAGACTCTTCTCCCTCCTGGCTCCCAAGCTGTGGAATGACCTCTCCCCTCAGTCAGGACTGCAGACTCACTCATCTTTTCTGCCGCAGTCTGAAAACTCACCTTTTAAGATTCTACCTTACAGTGCCGGTTTTAGCACTCAGGTGGCCCTATGCAAGATTATTTTAGGTAGCCCCCTGATCCGCATTGATTTATTACTGACAGACAGTGACTGGAGCAGCCGTGTGACTGGCAGGTCACAACACACAAAGTCATAACCACTGCAGCACAGCATCGGCACACAGACACAACTTAATAAGGAAAACTATATAAGGGGCCTGTGGGCCACTGGTGGATTGCATGATACAATTTGCAACTTGCATTCAACTGCATGTGGCATATTATCAAATTATTCTGTTGTGTGAGATCTTTGTTTTGCATATTAAAATAATAACGCTTGTTTTTGGATACAGGATACATGACTTCTGAAATCTTCTCCGTGATGTGGCTCCTTTAGTGGTTGTGGCCCTAAACAACCACTTGTGTTACTTATGGCCGCAGAACCGGCCCTGCTACCTCACCCCCCCTAGCACTCCTCATTCTGTGCATCGCTTCTCGTTGCCTATTTCTGGATGGATGCTAGTTATCAGTGGTGTAAAGAAATTAAGTGCATTTAGTAGGTATTTGTACTTTATTTCCAATTTCCAATTTCCAATAATTGTACTTCTACTCCACTACATCTTGGATCCAAGTATTATACTTTTTACTCCATTATTTGAAAGGTTTAGTTACTAGTTACTTTGTAGATTTGGAGTATTATTACAAAACATACATTAACCACTGCAGCCCTTCATCCATCCATCTTCAACCGCTTATCCGGAATCGGGTCGCGGGCCACTGCAGCCCTATTGATACTTTTACTTAAGTAAGAAATGTGAGTACCGTACTTTTCCCACCACTACTAGTTAATACACAGATGTTGTTTACTTATTCTTATTCACATATCACTGCTCTTAATTGGGCAGAAACCTCTCGTCTCCATTTGTTTGTTCATGAAATGCCCTAATTCATCACACAAAAGTAGTGAAAGCCGATCTACAGGCTTACAATACAATGTGACACATTGTGAGCTTGTAAATCGTCTATTTTCACAATCTTTAAATGTTCAAAAAAAGGACCGGTTTTGGACATACAAGGTTTCCACCAACAGCAAGGATATGGAATTGACATACAGTATACTATTTGTACACAAATGCTAAGTGAGTTATTTACTGTAGATAGCATGTTGTTTACACAGATACAAGTGTAATGTTTACCTTGGTCACTTTGTAGAATTATTTGCACTTTATTTGCAGTTTGTTGACTACAGTCTAGATAAGAGTGTCTATTAAATACATATAAATTGTAAGATAAGATGAAGAAAGTAATACATAATGAGTAACTGAATTCAGTGCCTCTTGTTTTGACCAGATGGTATTACAAGCTGTCACTCTAAAAATAAGTCACAGTCTGTCAGTCACACACACACGCATCTCTCGTCAGAATGATTTGTGTGCTACAGCTCGGAGCAGGTCATCTCCACTATTCTCATTGTGGCTAACAGCAAATCAAATTATACTTAATTGCCCATAGCTAGGTGTGTCAGTATGGCAAAAGTGCTATGTGTATCTGGGTGTAAAATGCACGTTACTGCAACGCAGAAGTGATGCACATAATTCATTTTCACAATTTGGAAAAGCAAATAGGGACACTAGAGATGTTTTGGTTAGTTCAAGACAGAGAGAGGTAGAAGGAGGGGCTAGAGAAATATTGGAATTCTGTTCGCTTTCTGAGTCATGTCTGACTTGCAGAGAGGGAGAGAGAGAGAGAGAGGGAGAGAGAGAGGGAGGGAGGGAGAGAGAGAGACAGAGACAGAGACAGAGAGGGAGAGAGAGGGGGCCTCTGTGGCGCAGGCCATAAAACTTTCATGGCTCTGTCGGGGTGCTGTGTTTCTCCTGGATTATTTATCAAATGGCAAGAAGTTGTTTATCACACCGGAACCACTAATACTGCTCTGCTCAGGTAGGAGCCTGGTGACTCCACATATATTAGGCATCATAATAAATATGAATTTATTTTCAAGCAAGATGAAGGCAGGAAAAATAGACATGTCATAGTCATTTGACCTAGGTATGAGATGAGGTAAACTCCTCGTCACCTCTTCCTCCGGTGTTGCTCATAAAAACAGGTGGCATACATTTTTAATGTGAATGAGATTCACATTAAATATATCTATGCTGATTTGCTGTTTTGTTGCAGCTGGTGTTACAAGACAAGGTCAACACCTAGTATTTGGCTGTTCCATGGTGGTAGAAAGTGTCGGTTTCTATTACTTTAAAAAGGACACCCGACGACTGGCTGTACTTTGCTTCATACAAATGGGCTTATAAAGAAAGAGACAGGGATGATAGATGTATATTGTCTGTAAACCGAATTGGCATGAATGTCATGTCAAAGATTAGCCTCGTAAACCAGACTCTCCTTGAAATCGAATCAGAAGGCAGGAGGAGTCTAGTTAACTATAGGCTAGTCAAAGATTACATGCACTGTCACAAAAACACTAACAGTCCAACTGAGATTAAGTGGAGTGACGAACCTAGTCCCACAGATAAAACATGCCTTTGCGCATCGACCCCAGCTAGCTACGCATTACAACAATAACTGCACAGAGGTCACTAGTGGCTGCATGACTATGGGAGATGGATGTGGCAGCTTGCCACAACCCCCTATAACTGCAACACTTTATATGGTCCCTTCTGTATTGGTGGAACACGGCTAATGTGATGTAAGCTTACATAAGTGGGGCTGCATCCACTGCATACATTATTGATGATCATAGATGAAACAAATGTTATATTTTCCAAGGTTTTTGAAGAGGCTTAGGACATAGATTAATGCATTTTATAAGAGCTGGACTTGAATCCCTTTTATTATTACACATGCAACATGCATACAACTGCAGTTGTATGGTTGTAAATAAATCCTTTTTTTACACCTGAATTCAGTCTGTCAGAAATGAAAACCAAAGAACACCAAGGCGGATATGCCAAGAGTTTATTTCACTTTCAATTATGTTTGGTTCATTTTAACATCTACTCAGGCCCATAACTTCAAACTACATTTGTACCATGTTAGATGACTGTACCATTTCAATTACTTTTTTCATGTATTTAAAAAATAAAATAATAGTAATAATAATACATACTGTATATCAGTCACCAAAACCAAGGACATGTTTTCAGTCTATCATGGTTAAAATGGAGTTTTAAGTTACAAGGGGTTGTATAGGAAGGACTTAAAAGCTTTATGGGGCGTTCACAAAAGCCAGAGTAGACAAAAAAGTAATAGCTGAAAACCTCACAAGATGGGGGTCTTTCGTTGATAGCTGGAAATACATGGAATAGCTTCCCTGGTCTGTTATAATTGCTATAATTATCTAATTGGAAAATTATCATTTATTATTGAACCCAATCTCAAACTACAAGGCGGGGGCCTATCTGGAGGTGGCGAGCCTGTCTCAGTAAGTATGCCTGAGCCATGTGAGGTGACCCATAGGTCAGGAGTCTACATTATCTTCTGTTCCTGTGGAGTGAGGCAGCTCGGTGTACAGAACTACACACGCAGTGGTTTGACGGAGATGTTTACATCCAGACATGCAGTATATTATCTTATTGTATCTCCTTGTTATACCCGGTAATTGCGTTAATGAAAGGGTGGTCTTTGTCTCTGATAGCTCATGAAAACCTTAAGTGAAGACAATATGAAGTAATTAAAAGATAAACGTGCGGTATGAGAATCCTACTGAGATTTTAGTAGATGAGTTAATTGTGATTTTTCTAGAGTGCAGGGTATTAGCAAGAGGAATACACAAGACATCTTGGCAGACAAAACTACTCTCATCGAGGGAGGCTTCGTTTGGTTCACTGCAAAAGCACAACTTCTGTAAAGTGAAGAGGGCCATGTCATCAGATGAATGTCGACCTAAATTGTTGGCAGTGGACTATCTGCATTTGGGGAGAAATGGGAAATGTGTCCCTGACAGGGTTCAACGTGGTCCTTAGAACAGCGGCGCTGTTCCTTGGGGCATGACCACAGTGACTTTACAACTATGAGCAGCATTACTTCTATTCTGACAGACAAGTGGAGGTCACAAGCACAGCAGAAAGTTAAGAGAGCAAATAAACATCCTCTACAGAATTACAAAAGCAAAGAGATCCACTTACTCGTGCCTCTACAAGTGCAGACGATTGCTCACACAAGCTAGCACCTTATGATATAATATAGGTTAATATAATATTATTATAGGCTAAAAATATCAAATTTTTTGAAAGGAACTGAGAAGAGGAACACTCCGCTATCAAGTACTTTTCTTGATTGAGACCATTAGAGGACTGAAAGGGATACTGCCTCCTAAATCTTCTTCAGGCAGTGAAGTTTTGATACTGTAACTGTCACTGCTTATCTGGTTTTGGAGCCTACCTAAAATAAAGCTTGCGGCTGGAATACAATTGTTTGTGTTAGAAGTGGTGTCTGTTGAAATTACTGTGTGCATAACAGGTAAGGGGAGATTATGATTACAGGCCAGCTATTCCCCTCCCCTCCCCTCGCCCATTCATCTCTATCAAAAAAACATCACAACAATGCCAAATTCCCAATAGACTTTATTAGAAGGTTGCATAGGAAAAGGTACATGACAGTGTACTGTGTGGAAAGGGGGGGGGGGGGGGGGTAAGAATGGCGTTAGTCTATTACACGTTTTTATTACAATTTTGAAGGAAGTTGGGGATTTACACTACTTTAAGGCTTTCATTTAGGCGTACCACATGTTAGTGGTATAGCAGGAGAATGAATTTGAGTCAAATCTGGGTTGAACGTGATTTGTGGAACTGTGGTGTTGTAATTGTGGACATCCTTGCTGTTTAGCAAGTATTTTGTCAGATATGGGTATCTTATATATTAGTGGTGTAGTGTATCTTGTACACCAGGCCCATTGCAAGATGTTGTATGTACACTGTCAGCTACTGTGAGCCACCCCACGCTTATGTAGTGATAAACGATAAGGTGAGCCCGAGAAGGAAGGCCAAGCAGGACCCTAATCAGTTTGTTTTGGGCTGTTTGGAGCTTTGACCTTAGGGCATTTGGGGCATCGCGATACCATACGAGGACTTCATAGTCAAGGATGGGCAGAATGAGTGCACCTCCTAGAGTCTTCCGTGTATTGCTGTTGACCAGACTGGGCGACCCTCTGCAAGAAACAAATTAGTTGGTAGACTTTTTTGATTACCGTAGTAGTCATTTTTTCACTGGAAAGGTTTGCCTAAGATGCAACCCAGGTAGGTCATTTTGTTTGTTCTTGTTATCACAGTATCACCCACTTTGATTGTGAAGACTTTGCTGAGTTTATGAATAGACCCAAAGAGGATGGATTTGGTTTTAGGTGTATTGATAGTTTGTTGTCATTGGGGTAGAGGGTATGGGAGGAATTATGTTGTCACGAATGTCACGTACAGTATGATGTGGCCAAACGCCCATAAGGTGCTTTCTTCTAGTTACTTTAAAGGGATATTTCACAAAAAAAACTTTGGTCAATTTATCGTCCCTGGACAGATTTTAAGTTTCTTCATTTAGTATTTAGATATTTAATATTCATTTTATCAGACACGCCCATTGTAACTTCAAACTCCATTTTAACCATGATAGATTCATTGAAAACACCCATTCTTTTTTCTGGTGTGGTGACTCCCGACGCCCACCTAATATGTGAGCTGGCCAATAACGTTTTTCATTTATTTTTAATATTTTTTTATTGTATTTAATTATTTTCATTTTCCCCAAAAATGATTACAAATAAATGAAAGTAATCGAAAAAAACACAGACAGTCGTATTTAGAGGGTAGTATGAGTCACCAGAAAATGTTATGGTTGTTTTCAATTAATCTACTGTATCATGGTTAAAATGGAGTTTGAAGTTACACTTGGTTTGTATTTCCTATACATTTGGGGCTTGTCTGATACAATTAATATTAAATATCTATATACTGAATCAAGAAACTTAAAATCTGTCCAGGGTGGTCACAAAAGCCTGTTTTTGGACGATGAGATCGTCTCTAAGTGAAATATCCCTTTAAAGTATGTAGGAACAGCGAGGTGCCAACTTTTTCAGATTTAAGTTTTAAAAGTTAAATATCTCCAAATCTACAAAACATTTCAAAGTAAAACGTTCAAGCATGTGCGTTGGCAGTTAGGTGAATTATAAAAAGTATGTATGGAGTTTCTAGGTGAACGTGATTTTTTTAGGTGCACAAATCTGCCATTAAGCCCCATGATTTTTTTCTGAATTTTGTAAAGACTATATCTCTAAAACCATGAGACATTGCAAATATTCATTTTCAGGCAAACG
The DNA here is from genome assembly GCF_963921795.1 of Nannobrachium achirus. NCBI lineage: Eukaryota > Metazoa > Chordata > Actinopteri > Myctophiformes > Myctophidae > Nannobrachium > Nannobrachium achirus. The sequence continues at coordinate 36,716,249 of NC_137833.1, read as the reverse complement.
TTTCCACAGTAAGCTGAACACAATAAAGTTTGAACGGAGTTTCTAGGTGTAAGTTTGTAGCTCTAGTAGCCTGCCAAAGTTTGTACTCTTTCCATTGACAATGCATTGGGCACTTAAAGTTAAATATTTCAAAAACTACAAATTATTCCAAAGTAAAAGTCTCAACCATACATGTCCACAGTAAGGTGGAATTTTTGAATTGTGAATCAAGTTGCTCGGTTAATCTAAGAAAAAACATTAGGCTAGGCTACACATAGGCCTATCTACTAAGCTAATCATATACTGCAAAAATGAATTCACTTGCCTGTGCTGTGGGATGCCATGTCCAATTGTCCATGTGATGTTGCATAATTAGACTGAATGTTAAATGGCCAGGAAGTGTCCACTGTCAAAATCACACCCAGTTACATGAATGTCTTTCTAGAGCGTGTTTTTTCTTGTGCGAAAAAAGAAAAAAGAAAAAAAAGTAAAACGTAAATGTAAATGACCAGTCTTTCTAGAGTTTTTGAAGCGTTGACATATCTGCACAGACCGCAGAGGGAGAAGGAGAAGATAATGGAATGACCCAGCATGCGTGTTCACTGTTCACACACTTGCATGTGTTAGTGTGTATTCTGGTACGTTCTGCACCTCATCTAATTTGGATCGATAAGTTCAAAAGCCTGTATTTATATGCAATGACACACGGACAAGACAAGTGCTACAGGGGACTGTTAATACTCTGACAGCTGCCAGAACATGGAGCATGTGAGGGACAATAGGCTACAGGTGGATGGTACTGAGGCTCAACACAAAACGCATCAGGGACACTTGCGTCAATGACGCCTTCAGTCAGGGCCTTAATCCCAGTGCATGAGCAAAGTATGAGCTCTGCCTCGTGAAGGCATGCTATGCAGGCTGGCTGGAGTAGAGCTTGTTAGCCACAGTTAGATCTAGTAGCTGGGGGGGAATTCATAAATATTGTGTTTTAGATTTTTGGCATGGTGTTGTTAGGTGTGGGCATAAGGTCTTCAAAAACCATTGCAAAAAGTTGGGGTCGCCCCTAGTGGTCTGTTTGCAATGAAGTATGGTATATGGTTGAAACCCCAAATAATTGATTGAAGAGATTTTTAAATGGATTCTGTTACTATTGGGTATTCTAAATAACATACTAAAATGTAAGAAAATCTAAGTTCTGGAAAGGCATCATTTTCAAGATAAACTGGGAGGGAATTTGTACAAAATCTAAACTGTGCACTTTCATAACATACTAAAGGTATCATTTTCAATGTGGGACATATTCCCAATTTATATGCATTTTAAGCTCCCGTGGACACCGTCTTGAAAACCTTATGCCCATAATGTTTTCAAACAATGCCAAAAATCGATAACTTGTCACCAAGTGCACAACTTGATGCTTTTTGTCGCATTCCTTCTCTGTCTTGCTATAGTCTTGCTGAGTGTTTATGAAAACAGTAGGCTGCCGTATTTTCAGGACTATAAGGCGCACTTAAAAGCCTTTAATTTTCTCAAGAAACTACAGTGCGCCTTATAGTCCAGTGCGCCTTATATATGGATCATTCATTGATATTGACATTCCCTTTAGCACAGCTCCATCTGTTGGATGCATAACGCAACGGTAGCGTCTATTATGTGCGCCTATAGTCCGGTGCGCCTTATATATGAAAACAGTTCGAAAATAGACCATTCATTGACAGTGCGCCTTATAGTCCGGTGCGCCTTATAGTCTGGAAAATACGGGGGTACTTATATTACAATATGCAGAGTAGAAAATTACTTTTAACTTTTATGTCTATCATTATAATACTAATGTTCATCCAACACGGCACATCATGTCATCTTATATACAATTTAGTTAGAAGGGGATACGGTATCTGTCAACGAAAGGTTCATGAACTGTTCTGTGACTATGTCAATGTTTCTTGTGTGATTATGTATGCATACATTTACCTAAAGGGATAATAACAAAGTTCTTACTGGATGACTGACTGAGCTGTTTTAATCTACCGGTAGTCTGTCTAAGGATCTATTCAGCACGGTTTCACCATAATTTAATCACTTCTCGGCTGTCTTTACCCTATGTAATTAATTTACCGGTTGCAAACTAAGTCATTAGTGTTGCCATTAAACTCATTCTTGTCAGTTCATTAAAAAAAGAAAATAAATCAAATGTGTTATTTTCATTAGGTGCTTTTGAAAGTTTTAAAATACACTGAATAAAGTCTGTTTGTTTACAGTCTTTGTGAACCTTGTTCGTCTATCTACAGTATTTCATGGGATGGTGGAGAAGGAATACATGACATCGCACGTTGGCGTACGTGGATCTTATGTTATGAAGGCTACTAGTTAGCCATTTTGATATGTCCAATGTAACCAATTGAACAAATTGGTTACACTTACATTTGTACATTCTTCTGAGATAGAAACGCATAACGGCCTGAATGACCATTTCAGGTCTGTAACTCTGAGAGTGTACAAATGGAACCAAATAGACCTTTTGACTCCATTTGGTTCCATTTGTACACTCTCAAAGTTATGGTGGTCTTTGCAAATGAAACTGTTTAAGTCATAGTAACAAGGACAAGGACAAGTCTATTTGTCCATGTACGGACATATTGATGACCCCAGCCCAGACCCCTGTTCTGAGCTAAACCAACACAGGTGTGGTCAGTCATATACTGTATCACTTTGTGAGGTCACACCACTTTGTGACCTCACCGTCTGGCTACACCCACCGTTCCAATCCAGCGTCCATGGTCTCAAGGCCTCGCTGTCAGGGAGCCTGCCTTATTGTCAAGTGATATGAAATCTCACTGTGATGAGGGCATGCATGGTTTGTAATATTCTTGCGATATGTATTTTTTTAATATACAAAAAATGTGCTCAGACAAATTACAGTATGTTGTCCAGGTTGTCACTACAGTAAATCCCTAAATATGTCAAAGTTACTAAACACTTTATGGCCATCCCGCTGGAACACCTTCCAAGATCAACCTAAGACGCCCTAGGGTGAGAAACTGAAATATCTGAGCTTCTTAATACGGCAAGCTGTCTGGTCGAGTCATCATTGTAATGTCAGAACAGGTCAGCTATATCCATATCTGGAGTCTGTGAGGTCAGCTGTAGAGGTATAGGGGCCAGCTCCATATATTATAAGGAGTTGTCTTGCTCATATATGGAGCATCAGAGCATGACATGAGGCGTACGTGAGGTCAGATGTAGAGGTATTGGCCAACTCCATATATGGAGATGTCTTGGCCATATATGGAGCGTAACATGCGGTGTGACGCACAGGTTTTCATCCTACATATTGTCTCATGTGGTCTATGTCACGTTCTGAAAACCTGCAGCTCATGTTCGTACGTGCATCAGTCAGGCCTGGGAATCCCTGGAATATGTCCATATATGGACATTCCCAGATATTGTCAAATCTGGAGCATTCCCAGATATGACAAGAACAGAATTAATTTGCAAGTGTCTTGGCCATATATGGAGCTTGACATAATGTGGCCACATTTTCCCAAATATGGAGATGACTGACATCTGACATCAAAGATGTATGACATAGACCACATGAGACTGACACAGCCATATATGGAGCGTGACATGAGGCGTAGCGGACGGACAGACGGACAGACATGATGGCTGCCGTGAAAAAGGTCTATTCTTGATTCTTGATTGTGGATACATCTTTGGAAACCGATGCTTTGTATAAAATTGTTTGAAAGGAAGCTAGATAATTTTCAGATATAAACAATTAAATGGCTATCATTAACATTGTTGCATGGTATTTTGACTGGTTGAGTGGCAAGTGTGCAGGCTTTCTGCCTGGAAGTTTGATCTGAATCCCATGGCAAAAAAAAGAAAAAAGAAAAGAAAATGCCATGTCGTGTTATGTATTAAACCTAAAGACATTCAAAGTAAGACACAAGCACACATTTCACAATTTTTCTATAGTCTTTTTATTTTTTTCATATGAAACAGATTCTTTCAGTGTCTTTTAAGTGTGAAATGTATTTTTTTTTTATCATAGATTCTCATAGTACATTCAGTTAAATGTTCATTTGAAAGAAAACATCTTTGAACTTGGCACTTAGAAAACAACCACAAAGAATTGTCACCTTTATTCATTTAGAACAAAATTTACAAAGCCATTCAAACAGTCATTTTTTTTAATACTTTTATAGATGTTTTTTTTTAACTCAACTTTGAGAATATTCAAAATACACTTTTTTTTAACATCACCTCTTTCTTTGTACTTACAAATATGTACACAGAAGTCTTTTACTGTCCTTTTCCTGTGGCCACGCTGATTCCTCTTCAGTGATAATAAAAAGCCTCTTTTTTTGTCCATGTTTTATGTATATCCCTCCACACCATTGTCACTCTACATAGCTCTACAACGTTCAGCTTGAGCTTTGAGTGTCTTTCATGGTTCCAACGTGCTCAGATGGATGTCCCGTGACTGGGCTCAATGGCTTCTGGGATGGGTCCTCCTGGCACTGACTGGTAGGACATTGGCATGGGTGTCTTGACGGGGCTCAGGCGGAAGAGACCCCCGTTGGGCGCCCTGTGCTTGCAGCGGATAGAGGGCATGGTGGCGCTGCTGAGGGGCAGGGGCAAGGTCCTGCCACCGGACGCGCCCAGTGTCCTTCCTGCCCCATGACCCTCCTGGAGGAAGGTTGTCACAGAGAGCGGAGGCGCCCCCCGGTGGGTCGGGTAGTCCCGTACAGACAAGGCCTCCAGGGACTGGCTGGGCTGCATGCTGCCGATGTCCAGGGCAGAGATCTCGATAGATTGGCCGGGCAGCTGCTTGTGGGCCATGTCCTCGTCCAGGAGGCTGTTCAAACGCTGGTGCACCTGCTCCAGATTCATCTCTTTGTCCTGGATAGATGGATGGGTGTGAGGGAGAGAGAGAGGACGTGGAATGACCGGGACAGATTGAGAAATGTTATGAAAGTAAATGGTGAGGAGGAGGGGGGGGGGGGGGGGGGGAGGAGTGGTAAAATGAAGAATTGAAAACAACAGAGGGAGGGACAGACGTGGGAGAAAGAAATAGGTCATAAACAGTTACTTTAACATCGTCAATCCAACAATCAATATCCAGCTTAACACTCTATTTTTCTTCATCAATGTGTCAGGTTGAATGATGCCAAAATGACACATACTGTACATTAAGTCCAGCTTCATTTAAGAAACTCAAACCACGATAAAATCTCAAGCAGCAAAACAGCCAAAGAGCCAATTATACTGCTGAGACATTACCTTCAGAACAGAGTCTCAGATAGAGGATCTTAAGAGGTAAGGTCTCTCACTTAAGACGGAGTCTCTTCATGCAATAGTGTGTTGTCTCCACCAGTTAAGTGTATACAGTATGTGCCTTGGTTACTACTACTAATGCATAAATAGCACATTTTGTTCACAAGACAGGTTGAAATGGATGTAGAAATGCCATTGGATCAGATATCATGAGAAAATGTGATCCAAGTGAAGAGGAAAAGGTGGAAATATTGCGTGCCTTTCCACCTAAATCATAAGCATCATTCATCTTTTATCTGTTTGTTATTTTTTACCATCGGAATGGGCATCCATCGAGTGACACAAAACACAGTATGAGTGAGGGGAGGACAAAAAGCCAGAAAACCGTTAGTTCTATGTTGAAATAACATTCTCAAGCAAATCATAGAATGGCAGATTGTTTAGCTGCTCTCTGTCCTCCACACTGCAGTTCAGTCAAAGCTCTATCCCCCATGCACCTACAGAACCAAAGCCATACGGTAGACACAGACAGACAAGACAATGAGCAAACAGCAGAGACCATGGAGTGAGATGATTAATGAAGCAACCAAAATCTAACATCCACACCGCAGAGCCCCATGCCCCCACCCCCCCCTTCTGTTGGTCAAAAAGCCAATGATCATCCGGAATATCAGGCCTCTCCTGACCTGTGTCAAGAGCCTCTGCCTCCTCCCAGTCTCCCTCTCTGTCTGTCCATATGTCCCGCCTGCCTTCCGGTGAAGTACTTGTTATGTCATTATATGTCAATGGACCAGAGACCCTTTCCAGACTGTAATCCTTAGTCACCTGCCAAAAATCATAGACAACCATGTATAACCAACAAGGTCCCTTTGTGCGTATCCGGACATTGACATATAATTGTAATAAGCCGTTACTCTGCTAAAATGGCTCATAGGCGGTATAGACTTACAGTAGGTTTTCAATTGCAATGGCTGTCATAATGTCTACATAGGATTGTGCTGTTGTAGGGCGTAGGAAGGTACCACATCTCAAGACAAGTCTACTGACACAATAATGATGGAATATCTGTTGTACAAACACTAACATTAGTTTAAATATTCTGCCAATAATTCAAGCAGTGGCAATATTACAGCAACATGTGGCCATTATGAGAGCAGCAATAAACAAAAAGACTGAATGTTAATCTGAAATCTGTATCAGCAATTCAAACTTGGAAGGAGTTTGAATGACCATAGGTTAGCAGATTTCAGGATAGATTAGCACTTTTCATGTGTGTGTCCTTGTTCAGTGGCTCTGCATTATTGGACTGTCAAGACAAACAGGCGGCACAAGGCTTAGAGTTATGGAGCGATTGTCTGTGCTCACACTTTAGTTTAGGGATCCATGTCAAGCCTTAGTTGTCTGGACACCTCATGCAAAAGGGCTGCCCATTCGACTGCAGCTAGATGAATTTGGTGTTCTAATGTTAAGACTTGAATGGATGAGCTAAAGAGAGCTATTATTGCACAAGTGAACATCCTCATAGTTTTCAATAATTATATTTGTTAATTTGCCACACTATCGGCCATCATCATTGTGACTGTGGTTCTCTCACCATAATATCAGAGGTGTCTGGTATTGGCCAAAAATGTGAATAATTGATGTGATAGTACTGTATTTATTTCCATTTGCTAAAAATCGGTATGAGAAAGAATCACAGTCACGGTTTCTTGAGACCGAAGCCTTGCATAAGTCCCTGACAAATCACCCCCAGCTCTCTCCCAACATGAGAAGGCATGAGTAAGATAGTTGAAATGATGTTTGGACTATCATGGTCCGGGCAGGGGCACACCTATTATAACTGGGTGTACTGCAGCTCTACTAAATCGGGGCTGGCGTCACTGCCTGCTGGATCCATAAAGTAGAGTGTGGCAGTGGCATCTCTGGGCAGGACCGGGGGGCCCGGGGGTCTGGGTCTTGACCAGGGCCTTGGCGGGGCCGGGTGGCCCGTGGCAACCACCACGGCCCGGTTCGGGGTTAGCAGGGTCGGGCATGGGCCGAGGCCCTGGCCTGACGAGCTGTCGGTGGTCACCTCTTTGGGCTGCTCTCTCCGGCAGTGGTTGCTATTCCACCAGGTCTCCAGGGCAGCCACCAGGAGGGCCAGCAGGAGCCCCGCTGCCAGGATGCAGAAGACCCCCGCGAAGCTGTGGAGCCGAAGGGCCCTCCCCTCGGGATGGGCGTCCGCATGGCTGTCTAGGTCACAGCGGCCTTTCCTCGGCCACCACTTCTGTTTCAGGATGTCCAGGTCTCCTTTCTCCTGCAGCTCCAGGATCCTGAGAAGGGGAAAGAGAACATTCACATAGCTCTTTCACATGATGTCTCAAAAGATTAATGACACTGGAACCCAGCAGACACTTGAAAAGTAAAACCATCAGGCTGCACTAACCCTAAATAATTCAAATACATTCCTTGCAAAGCGAAGAACAAGAGAAACTAGGTGCTCACAGGAGGTAGCAGCAAAGTTAAAAACATGTGGTGGGTGCTACTAGGATCAGTGGGATAAAACTTGAAAAAGAGAGGAGAGATCCGAGCACTCAAAAAGTTAAAAGAGGAGGAGAACGGACGTAAAAACGGGGTACTTTAAAAGCCAACATGTTTCGACCGCTCAGGGTCTTCATCAGGCCATTCCTTAGTAACTTAACTATAAAGGTCTAAATATAGAATGCTGAGGCTTGTCTAACCTGCATAGTCCAAAGACACTCATTCAAAGAACGTCTCCTTCTGACCAGGCTAAAAGGGGCTTGTTTTGTGATCTGTCTGCCTGTGTCCATTTATGCCCATATATGGAGATATCTGTATCTGTCTGTCTGTCTGTCGGCGTCCATTTTATGTCCATATATGGAGATCACTGCAGTTATAGTTCTGGGTCCATTTTATGCCCAGATATGGAGATATCTGTCTATCTGCGTCCATGTTATGCCCATATATGGAGTATCTGTCTGTGCCTCCAACTGTGTTGCAGACACAGTGCCGGTTCCCCCTTTAATGCAAACCTCATTATACCTGTTGTCATAGGACCCGTTTTGAACATCTGTTTGCCTGTGTCCATTTATGCCCATATATGGAGATATCTGTATCTGTCTGTCTGCGTCCATTTTATGCCCATATATGGAGATCTTTGACCATCTGTTTGCCTCTGTCCATTTATGTCCATATATGGAGATATCTGTATCTGTCTGTCTGCAATCCATTTTATGCCCATATATGGGGGCATTCATTGAACGCGCGTGCCCGTGGGACGAACGGTTCTCGAGATACGCGGATTACATACATACATACACACTCACAGAGATTTTTTGTTGACTCATGTGGCGTACGTGATGTCAGAGCCTTTTATGAAGTGATGTCACAATGAGTCAGAGCTTTCGCCGATTTCCTCCGGAACAGCCTGATGTCAACAATCAACCCTGCATAAGGAGATTCCGAACGTTTCGCGCCGGTTCGGGAAAACCGCGCGTCGGGTCGGGTCGAGACCCGGCACTGCACTCCGTACCGCGGCGGGGAACGCGCGTGCCGAATCTGAAGCCGGTGGGACGAACGGTTCTCGAGATACGCGGATTACATACACGCAGACAGACACGCAGAGACTTCTCGCATTTATAGATAGATTACCCTAATTGAGAAACAGTCCTAAACACGTTGATTATTAGCACATTCAAATAAGAAATATAATTAATTTCAGACAGCAAAAACACAATCCATAATGCACACTAGTAATGTGTTAGCATTGATTTTCATCTCATTAGCAACCGTAGTGAAAGAGTTCTGTCAATATTGTAGTTTGCATGTTTGCAGAGGGGAAAGACGCAATATTGACTTGTTGCATCTATTACTAAACTCTGCAAGAATCATGAGCGCAACAGTCCCACGTAAACAAGGGCAAGGAAAAACAAAAGCAGCTTCAGAAAAAATGAGTTTTATATCAAGTCGAATAATCGCTGCCACAGAGATGAGCAAATGCTACAGCCGACCCATTAGTTAGCTTACGGAGTGTGGGTGATGGGGGCATGGAGAGGAATGGATGGATGCTGTGGTGGAGAATAATGATGGCTGACTGAAAACAGAAGCGAGACAGTGAATCTCTTCCCCTGGGGAGGCCGGCGTTCCATGCAGTCATTATCGAAGCCCTGTGCTCGTGGCGCTCGTGCACAGTGTGTCTGACACACACACGTATGCCAGCTTTAGACATACACCCATTACTGCACGTGCTATAGTGCCACGAATCTTCACAAGCGCATTTGACCTTTTATTTTCTCCCATACAGTGAGTGACAGTGAATTCTGTCTTGGCCATACCTGTATATGGAGCGCGACATGAGGCGTGACTGACTGACACACATGAGCTGCAGGTTTTCATAGTAAATGCAACCTAAGGTTGCAAATAATAATAATAATAACTGGAAAGGTGCAATTCTGGGAAATGTAGTTGTACTGACGCGAGTTGCGAGGAATCCACTGAGAACTGAAATTAATTCTGTCCTACGTATTTATTGCGACCGAAGGTCGCATATACTCTGAAGAACCGTGTCGCTTGAGTGTCCTTCCTTCCTTCCTTCCTTCCTTCCGTATCCTCGTAACCGTCTTTCCGAATCCTCTGTGATGTCAGTGTGATGTCAGCGAGTTGTGACATCACTTCCTGTACAGGGCGGCTACACGAAATGTGGATAACACTATATATGGAGATAGTCCAGTCCATCATGTCATATGGGACTACCATCATAGAAAGTAGCCATTGTTAGGCCGGAGTCATTGGCTGTCTAAACATGGAGATGTGGATAACACTATATATGGAGATAGTCTAGTCCAATATGTCATATGGAACTACCGTCATAGACAGTAGCTATTGTTAGGTCGGAGTCAATGGCTGTCTGTCTGTCTGACTGTCTGTACAGGAAGTGATGTCAGATCATGTCACATGACATACTTTTTATGCCCATATATGAGTCCTTCTGTACCACATCTCCATGTTTAGGCAAACTCCACACAGAAAGGCCCTATCGCCAACCCAACCTAGGGTGTGAGCGATAGGGCCTTTCTGTGTGGGGTTTGCCTAAACATGGAGATCTGATCCTCTGATCTGATACGGGCGGCTGGACTTAGATCACCTATGAAAGGATGTCCATGAAAGAATGTCCATCCACCTGGAGAAAAGAAAATGTAACAAGGAGGTGGCAACAGGGCGGCCAAATAAAGTTATTAGGCCTGGATCCAACTTTAAGTCGACGCACATGATTCCAGAAGTGTAGTGCTTATTCGCTCTTGTATCAAACCGGTACTCGAAACGTACTTAGAATTTAACATATTTTCTAAAGTAAATATGGGGGCTGCTGTGTTAAGAACGTTTCGTTGTCAAGCTCAACGTTGGGCATTTGGACCTATACATGGAGAAATGGAGCGAATCTGTTTGGCCTAAACATGGAGATGTGGATAACATTATATATGGAGATAGTCTAGTTACTCTAGTACATCATGTCATATGGGACTACCGTCATAGACAGTAGCCATTGTTAGGTCGGAGTCAATGGCTGTCTGTCTGTCTGACTGTCTGTACAGGAAGTGATGTCACATGACATACTTTTTATGCCCATATATGAGTCCTTCTGTACCACATCTCCATGTTTAGGCAAACTCCACACAGAAAGGCCCTATCGCCAACCGAACCTAGGGTGTGAGCGATAGGGCCTTTCTGTGTGGAGTTTGCGTGTTCTCCCCGTGTCTCCTAGGGTTGATACCCTCACAAAAACATCCCCCCAGAATGACAACAACTAGAATCGTCAGAGAAACGCTGTGGTTGGCCAGATTGTCAAGAAATGGCGCGACCTCGCCCTTTAGGGCGAGGTTGCATGTCATCCTGAGGTCGCATTCCACCCTCGGGTGTCTTACTAGTATTATATACCAGTAAGACGCCCTAAGGACAAGAAGCGTGCACATGGGCATGTGCACATGGCTGCATTGATGTATATATACCCTTCTCCTGAGATGGTCGAGTCATCACTGTGATGTCAGAACAGGTCAGCTATATCCATATATGGAGTCTGTGAGGTCAATATTGACCAGCTCCATGTACAGTGGTTCACAGAAAATTGAGTCGCCTCAGGTATCTGTAGGTACCTCTGGACACCCACCGGTCTCTCTGGAGATGGGAGTGTCTAAAAATAGGAGGCCGTCCTTTCAGCTTATCTTCTGCAATACAGTCAAGTGACACTAGATGGCATAGCAGAGCAATTAGTTTAACTATTTTGCTGGGGATTGAAATGAATTGAAATGAACCACAGAAGAGACTACTGTAGATACTAGAGAGTAATTATACTTTAAATGGTGTAAAAATACATTTTGGCATAGGACTTTTTCATTAAATGTTAATTAAATGTCTCATTTGTATTTGTAAGGGTCCATTTAAAACTGGCTATGGGACTAAAACGGATAATTATAAAGTTAACAGTTCACATGACAATGAGCTTATTACCAGCACTTAATAACAGTTCCACTGTTTCAGAGAGAGCATGTTTCATTATGGAAAAGCTCTGCTGTTCGCTTGTCTGTCTTTGTTTCCTTGTTGGTTTGAAAACATGTGTCTACCCATGTTTTTCTTAGATTAGCCAACTAATTCTACTATTTCTTTGCATTTGATGTAATTGGTGTTGGTGTAATGATGTATTACCTAAGTTCTAAGAATTACTTGAGTTCAATGTTGAGGTATTTGTATTTTACTTTAGTATTTACAAATTCAATTTGGTGGTCATTACTTCACAGTGTCTATATATCATTGATTACTGCACCTCTCAGTTCTCAATTATAAACATTTATAATCATGTAGTCCAGGGGGCGCCTGAGGGATTGAGCATACAGTTATGAGAGCACTGGCCAAACTGCATTCCTGGCACTCAGCCGATATCACACGTCGGCTTTGTCCCTTTCAATGTGAGCAGGGCGTCACCCAGCGTCAAAGCCCGCCTCCACATCCTGGCTGTCTGCAAAGGCTGTATGTCTACTCGTGATGTAGCTCTACTGTAGCCTATACAGTATTCTACCCCCACCTCCAAAATAATAAAAAAAAATCTCAACTGAACTGTGTCATGTTCCCAGCCTACATAGGCCTATACTGTGTATTTACCCTTCAACTATAAAATATATATTGTTTTTAATGAGACATGCTTTGTAATTAGGCTATGCTCCCAAATCCATATTATTATCGTCTGTTCGCATATTTCAATGAGTCCCGCAAAAGGAGGTTTTTAGCGAGGTGAAGTGAAACACCAACAAAAGTCACCTGGAAGATGAAGGTCGGAACATTTATAGCCTATGGAGCATATTTCTGGACATTATCTACGGGGATGGGCTATTTCTCTATCAAAATAACAACTTTTCTAGTGTTATTTCTTATCCTGGTAAACATCATGGGTCTGTCTGACAGACAGCGTTCCTTGTTCGGCCATGTCAGATATATGCGCTTTCTCTAATTATCCAACAGAAGAGAGAGAGAGAGAGAGAGAAATGGTCAAGCCTATAATATATTCAATAGAAATATATTTGTTATGCCAAATTACAAAACCAAACCCGAGTGGCCCCGTAATGGTCTTGTCCAGTTCCGTCCCGTTCGGATTCTTTTTTTGTTTTTTTTTAGACCTGTGACATTGTCCTGAAATCCGTTTATTTCCGAGGTTCAGAGAGACCCGAGCATTTAGCTTATGATTAGGCTATTAAAAGTCCATGCGTGCCTCTGCCTTTCATGTGGTGAGGTCTACTCAATCTAACATACTGCAGCTGTGTGAACTGATTGACAGGCACTGTCAGAAGTCAGAGCGGTGTAAACTTTATCATGTAATGTAGACTTTATTGTCCAATGCTGCTGGTTGGTTGCCTAGGAATCTAAATCTATAATATTAACATTGAAACAAAAGCCAGGGAGAAAGGAATGCTTTTAAACAAATGTCAAGTTTAGGCTACTGAGTCTGATGTTGATTAGCAAATACATTTGTTTAATTTCGCTGTTTTAATATTTAAATGGTATGATGATGATGAAAGCAACATGCGTGCCTTAAGAGGAGGCTGGACGCACTGGAGAAAAAAAGCGAAATAGCCGATCTGCAAGCTCATAATGGACATGATTTATTTCAGTCTAACAGTGGACTGACACTGGACTGTTTATTCTGTCTGTCTGTCTGTCTGTCTGTCTGTCTGTCTGTCTGTCTGTCTGTCTGTCTGTCTGTCTGTCTGTCTGTCTGTCTGTCTGTCTGTCTGTCTGTCTGTCTGTCTGTCTGTCTGTCTTGTTTTGTCTATAAACCAATAAATGTTTTATAGCCAATATGCTATAGACATTTTTAAAAGGCTTTCATATACTCCTGACATTTTTCAAATGAGGTTTGGGCTAATAGATCACTATGTGTTCAGTTTAGGCTATTTTCTGGGTTTCAATTAGGCCTACAACAACACAAATAATAGCTAATAATAATACATTTTCGGTTAGTCTGACAGACTGCACTGTTATGCAGCAGGGGAGGGGGTGCTATGACATCCAGCAGCCAGCGGCCAGCGGTGGACAGTAACTGAGTAAATGTACTTGAGTACTTTTACTTTTATTTGTACTTCAAGTAGCTTAAAAGCATGTACCGGTATGTCCTCTTGAATACGTTTATTTAAAAGCAAGTACTGTTTTACTCTTTTTAAGAAGTCCTCCACTCCATCAGTAACTTCTTTATATACAAACCAGGAACTTTCAAATGTAAATGTCACAATAGTCTACTTGTTATCCTGCTGTTCTTATTTCAATATTAATTATTAGTGAAAGTTAGATGAAGTTAGAACTCAACTGCTCTGCTGCTGAGTGAGCAAGCCGATCGAGGCGCGATCGTCTATGGGCGGGATCAGCAAGGCCGTCAGTGATGAAAAAAAGTACTCACATGTTTTCCTTAAGTAAAAGTAGAAATACTCTTTTAGAAATCCCATGTTCAAAATATAAGCCTTAATTGGCTTGAGTAATGACGTTTTGGTATCAAAATGTAGGCTGTATAAAGAAAACGGAGCCTATAGTCTAGTCATTTCACAAATGTAGCCTACCATTTGTAGATTATACAAATATTTGAGCAGATTAAGCAATATTGTGAGCTTGTATTTTCAAATGGCCTAAATGTAGGGCTGAAGTGGTTGTATGCCTTTATAGCCTAATAATCGAAATTTGCAAAGTATCTAACTGTTTTCAAAAGATTGTAGTGGAATAAAAATAGCCTACTCGAGTAAATGTACTCAGTACACCAATGAAGCCTGCGTGTGCCGTCAATTCAACACGGGCGGACAATAGAACTGGTTCAACATGTTTGGCACAGATACTTGTGTATTGGAAGCAATTAGCTTGTCTAGAGGGTCGCCTATATGGTCAGCTGCTCCCCCTCCAACCGTCCTACTGTATATGTTCCATGTGATGTTCTCCCTTATAGACTGTTTTTATTTAATTTTTTGACACTTGCTTTGGCAATGTAAACGTATGTTTTCTCACAAAATGTCATGATTACCGAAAAGTATTGAAAAACAGTGTGGTAAATAATAGTTTGACATTTTAACTTGACCTTTCACTCTGTAATTAGAAAGGGACCCTTTCACAAAAGCAAAAGCGATTGGTCATGTCAGAGGCTTGGTTCTCAAAAACCTCCTCGCTGTCACATCTTCTTCTGAGACGTTGACATTTACCAGAAGAGGAGGAATGGAGAAGGATTTCTACAGGCATTAGGCCTACATTTATGACCATGATGGCATTACATTATTATTATTAAACCACAATCAAATGTTTGTCCAGGTGTCTGGGACAACTAATACATCTTTATGAACAACTTTATGAGGCTATTGGAAAAATGTTGCCTACTGCCTTGTTTCCAAATAAAGAACAATTTCAATTGAACATGTGAACAAAAGTTGTGTCTTTTTCGTTTCCTTATATTTAGCTTATTATTATTATGTCACGTTTATGTTGTTTTGGGACAGTGTGTGAACCAATTATTTTGTAATTGTTTGTGTCACAACGTTCTGTCATTTGATGACTTCTCCGCCTCTCTCTCTCTCTCTCTCTCTCTCTCTCTCTCTCTCTCTCTCTCTCTCTCTCTCTCCCAGCCCTAGAATATATATATACATACAGTATATAGTATCAAAATCAGCTTACAGTTTTTTTTTCGATTGCTAAAACACATTTTTTTTAAATTTGGCACAATTTTCACAACCTTTACTTCTGTCCCCAATCGCTTGACTCAATTTGTTACTACTTTAGATTTCCTTATCATATTAGACTCTGACTTTCCTTCTTTACACTCTGATGTAAATTTCACATCACCTTGTTGTCAAAACACAAGACACACTTTTCAGGTTTGCACACACTTCTCACATAAAATCTCATAGCATCAATCCACAACACACAAATATTCAAATCTCTGAACTTTCGGGTCAGGCGAGCAATTCAGAGCCAGGTCCCACTGCTTCAGGCCATGGAGGAGGCTTATGGAGATGTGGGCTTTGAGGCCTGTCAGGGCTTCATGCGGCACTCTAGGCCAGGGGTTTTCAAAGTGGGTGATGGGGCACCCTGGGGTGCCACGACGGCAGTCCAGGGGTGCCGCGAGATCATTTGATAATATTTTGAATTTATTTGGACACTTGAAAAAATATTATTTATTATATAAAGTACAAAGTTATTTTCAGTCAGTTCTAACCAAAATGGCTATTATGTAATGGCTCAACGTTTTCCTCGCAACATAATCACTAAAATATCGTCACTGTCGGGCAGAAAACTTGTATCTCCAAGTTTCAAATGTGTACGGCTTTTGGTAAAGAAAAGCCATGCTACATCATACAAGACTGTCGCACAAAACTATTGAAAACAGCCGATCTACAAGCACACAACGCGTTGTGGGCTTGTTTGGAGTGTTTGGGGGTAAACGTTTAGACCTACAGTCAATAAAATGTTTTGTCTGCATATTTGTGTGCTGTTTTATGTTTGTCTATGAGAGAAGTGGGCATACACTGGGTCATTTTACAAAAAGGGAATTGGTTCATTTACCAGAGTAATTGACATTCATTCAGTGTGTTCCATTTCGACAATTGTGTTTTCAATTTTGCTCTTCAGTGTTCTGTTCATGCTTGGTAGCGTTCAGCCAAAAGCTAGTTGTGTTTATTCAATGAATGCATGTGTGTGTCATGTGAAAATATGGCTGTGTTTACCAAATGAAAACACGAGTTCCATTTTGTGAACATGTTAAGAGATTTGATGGCAAAGAGTTGTTTTGCAAAGGGATCTTCAATGTTTTCAGATCAAGGACCCCTTAGTTGAGAGAGAGATGAAGCAGGGACCCCCACAACCCTTTGTACCTCAACCTCTGTGCTTACTGCTTAGTATGCTCTTTTTTCCCCTCCACACCTAAAGTATTTGCCGAAAATAGCCAATCTGCAAGCTCACAACACTTTGCAGTGTGAGGTGTTGTGAGCTTGTAGATCTGCTATTTTTGAAAAATTGTGAAAATGAGTGCAAGTCTTTGAATATCTTTGACCCGATCTTTGACCCGACTTCTAAATCCTTCCTCTAAAATCGAAATCATGCTGTTCTCAAACCTTTTCATGTGAAGGACCCCCAAAATTACAGGTATTTGGCCACGGACCCCCCATCTCAAAATATGTTATTCCAGGGACCCCCCAGAAGCAAATATTTGAGTTACAAATGTTCGCTTTTAAGTAGATATATTCAAAGACTTGCAAAAAAAAACATGATTTAAAAAAAATAGCAGATCTACATGTGCTTGTATATTTGCTATTTTTCAATAGTTAAAGCAGTCAATAATCCTAGGCCTAAATGGGTTAAACAAATAATTACAATTTGAGTGCAAAAATAACTTGAAAAGAAACTATTTACAAGCTCACAATGCAGGTAGAGATAACAAGTAACCAACAAGTAATAGACTCGAATAGTCGACTCATATTGAAGAATCGCCACCCCGTGGCTGAACAGCCACACTACACGTTGAAATAAAATATCACATTTCTAGGGGGCGCGGCTAAGAATTTGGAGGCGTGTTTGACAGAGGTACCTCTAGGCACCTCTTGACACCTCTAGGTGTCATTTTAGACTTGGCGACGCTAAATGTTGTAACCCACTGTATGGAGATCTAGGTGATGATCCAGTCATCTCCATGTATGGATATCCAGGGTTTGATGAGGTCAGTGTCGTGATCTTCATATATGGAGATCCAGGTGACGATAGTCTGCAGTCTTGATTTGCAAATGAATTCTGTCTTGGCCATATCTTGGCCATATGGAGCGTCCATATATGGCATTGCCAAATATGGGCTTAATATTGATCACATAAGGGATCTCCATATGTGATTGCCATAACAGGCTGTCTTGGTCATTGGTCAACTATGTGATGTCACAATCTAAGCTATAGACATTGAGGTGTTACTGATGACCTTACGGTCGCAATTATGATGTCAAGTCAAGCATGACCAATCCTGTCTGATTGGACATTATATTGGCCAAGATATTCATCTTTACAACCCAGATAACATCAGTCAGGTTAACAAAAAGCAGGTTCACTTTACTGGCAAAGAATTCTCTGACCTAGAACAACAGTGTGTTTCCTATTGATTGATTGATTGAAGTATTTATTAGAAGTTTTGCATAGGAAAAGGTACAGTTTCATGACAGTACAGTTCACTGATACAGGGTCAACTAAAAGGAAGCTCGGGTAAGACGAGGCTTGTTTCCGTTGATATCCTTGAATAGCAACCATTTATATTAGGCTATATATTGTGTTATATACAGTATATTGTGATGTCAAGTGAAGCATACAGTAGTGTGTTGCCTATAGCAACCACGAATATGAATAATACAATTTTGTGTAGAGCGGAAAAGGTATACCGGCCCCTGAGGGACTCCATTCAACAAAATATAGATGCTTGTGCTTAAATTGGACGAATAGGATTTCTTACTGTCTCTGAGAAGTGCAATGCAAATTTAATTTGCATTGTACTTCTCAGATAACTTTTCAAAGAAATCTTCAAAAGAGATACCATACTGATGGCTGCACATCAATCCAAAAACAGATGCCTGAAAATCAATGAGCAATTCATTAGCCAACACAAACTTTACAAAAGTTGTCATGGTGACAACATGCTCTGGATGCTGATATACAGTATCTAATAGGCCTGCGTTAACAACACTTTCTGTTGCGTCCAGACAATAAAAGAAAATAAGACTAATGTAATTTGTTCGAAAACAGGACATATTTACGCACGTGTCAGGACTTCTTCTTTCCTTAATTTATTCCATCTAGACTTCAGTTAGCAAACTGTAAGATCAACACATTCACTAATTTAACAATACTAGAAGCTCGGCCGGCCGAGCGTCTAGTCGGCAACCTGGCCAACTCGGGAACGATGTAAATAGGGAATGAAAGCCCCGCCCTTTAATGTAAACCTCATTATACCTGTTGTCATAGGACCTGTACAGTACATGATGTCAGAGCCTTTTATGAAGTGATGTCATAATGAGTCAGTGCTTGCGCCGATTTCCACCAGAACAGCCTGATGTCAACAATCAGTTCCGCATACGGAGATTCCAAACGTTTTGCACTGGTTCGGGAGAACCACGCATCGGGTCGGGCCGAGGCCAGGCACTGCACTCCGCGCAGCGGCGGGGAACGCGCGTGCCGAATCTGAAGCCGGTGGGACGAACGGTTCTCGAGATACGCGGATTACATATACACACACACGCAGAGACTTCTCGCATTTTTTGTAAGATACGGGATGCGAGGTAGCTATTCCATGTGCCACTATGTGAAAATGTAGTTTAACCCCTTAAACCCTTCGTTTTCGTGGGGGAAGAAAATTCATATTTTGAAGATTTTTGTCTATAATGACATGGCCAAAATAGGGACACAGGTTGGAAGTGGTTAGAGAAGGGGAGATGTGGCTTTGCTGAAAAAAAGTAGTAATGTAACGCCCATGCTGTGATACTTACTTCTGAGAGAAAAGGTCTCGGTAAGGGCTGCCATGCTGCAGGGCCATGCCGTAGCCCCTGGTGCTCAGGCTGTTCCCCGTCACTGTCAGTGTGCAGTCATCATCTGTCAGTGCTGCGTACTCCACCACCGCCATGTCCCACAGAAACGCAAAGGACTCGCTCTTCACCTGGACAGTACAACAGTACCCGCACACATGCACAGACACACACATTTGCTTGAACACAACTCTCTGAAAGACCATTAGGATTCTGCACGCGTGTCTGGATACAGACAACATATGCATGGATACGTAATTGGAAACTATGACATCTTGATCATGATAATCGATCCATCAAATTGTCCCTGACAGTATATCTCTGTTGCTACTTCAAGCTCTTTAAAGCAAGAAAAAGCACAACATTTACTCAGCGGTGGACAGGTCATGCCCAGCGCTCCACTTTGATATAGAGAACAAGGCAGGCAACTTTCAGAAAGCTTAAGTGTTTTAGATTATGTATGTAATAATGTATTAATCAAATCTGCAATCCAGGACTTTTTAATGAAGACTTGACTATATCTGTATGATAATACAAATTGTTGTTGGGAGGAAACCTTGTCTGTCCAAAACCGTGTTGTATTTATCGCTTTTAAAAATATTTAAAGAATAGTGAAAATAGACGATCTACCGGTACCTGTACAAGCACACAACCCCTTGCAGTGCGAGGCACTGTGTGCTTGTAGATCTGTTATTTTCTCTAGTTTTGTGCGACAGTCTTGTATGATGAAGCAGGGCTTTATACTTAAGGAAAAACACATACAAATGTGAAACTTGGAAATACAAGGTTTCCCCCCCGACAGTGATGAAATGCTGTAGCAGCTGCAGTGGTTGGAGGTAGTGTCTCCCTACTATTCCACTGAGAAATGTACAGCCTGTTATCAAACAGGACACCTGACAGTTGACAATGCCAATACACTTTAAACAAACCATCTTTAATTTAGTTCAGGCATCGTTGAAATTATCTCTCTCCATTGTGTGAGGGAGATAACGGACATAGAACCTATATATTGTAGTGTATGAATTTAATTATGTTTAATTATGTGTTAATTTATTCATGCATGGTGTAGGCTAGTGACTGCAAGAACAATCAGAAATGTCTGACATGACATGAATTGAAACCCAAAAGTTTTTCATAATTATTTAACGCATAATGCATGACAGTTGTTAGCCCTGAAGAGGCAAAGCTGTAAATCAGGCCTAAAAAACGTTAACACTTGTTCGGAATAAGTTTAGCTTTTTTTTTTTCTTAGCATCATTGTTTTAAGTGTGTAGCATTCTAGACACATGTCATGTATGTTCTAGCCTTGGGCTCTCCCAGTAGGAATCTCTAGGACAAGGTCGACCTCTGACTGTCTGAAATGCTTTTGGAGCGTGAGCTTGTTTTTTGTTCTGCCTGTCCTCCTGTCCATGTCTCTAGTGTCTTCCAAGGTAATGCTGTGCTGTCGGTGAGGAAATCTGTGAACAGGCCATTTGAACAGCTCAATGTCCTGAGAGTTCAGCTGCTTTAAGACAGGCATCAGGATTTAAAAATAGATCTACCTCTCCTCCCTCTCTCCCTCACTCTCTGTCTCTCTCTGTCGATCGCACACACAGTTCAAACCAATGCCTGGAATAGCAGCACATGGCAGGGTGTCATTTATTTCCCTTCAAATCATGCTGAAGTTGTAATGAAATGCATAATGCTGCTAATTATGCTGCTTCATTGGCGATGAAGAGCTCTGCAATCAAGTAATGATTAAGTCTGTTTTTCCCCATTCTTGAATAAAAGGCTCAGTCAAACTTGCCTGGAACTGGAGGTAAACTGAAAAGTGCAATTGGACTGTCTACAGTACACACCATGCAATTAGCTCTTTAAATAATAAGGTGGTTCAAAGACAAGTGTGTATATTATCTAGACTTCACTGAATATAATTTGTTATACCATGGCCATGAGAAATGTTGCAGCTTCAGTCAGTCAGTCAGTCAGTCAGTCAGTCAGTCAGTCAGTCAGTCAGTCAGTCAGTCAGTCAGTACACATGTCTACAGTCTATGGGTTGGTTGGTTGGCTTGTCACTGGGACATCACAGGTGATATGACAGGTGACATCACCTATGTAAAAGTCCTTATATGGGTATTCCTCAGAATCTCTTTTATGCCCATATATGAAGATCCCTGATGTCATCGATATATATCACTGGCCAGATGGCCAAGCCATGGCCTATATCTGTGTGGCTGCAGATAGGGATCTCCATGTATGGGCATAAAATATATTGTATGTATATGGATACATATTATTATTAATAAAGGATAAGGGTCCATATATGGGCATTACCAGAAACAAAATCCCTTTTATGCCCATATATGGAGATTTCACGATGTCATCAATCCCAGGCCCTAACTGGCCCAAGAGCCTGCTTTACTCTGATTTAGACTCCTTCGTTAATATTAAGTACATATATGTATATGGATATATATTAATAAAGGATAAAATAAATACAATTTCCATATACAGTATGGGCATTCCCAGATGATGCCCTGTTAGGGTACCCCCTTATGCCCATATGTGGAGAACCCCAGGCATCAAACCCAGGCCCTTGCTTGGCTTTACTAATTAACATACGTTTTATGCCCATATATTGAGATTGCTGTCCCAATATCATCAATATTAAGGACATATCTGGGAATGCCCATATTTGGTAATGCCCATATATGGGCATGTTTTGATATAACATTGTTGATTATCATGCAGGGGTCTCCTTAAATGGGTAACTGGTGCGATATACATTACTGGCCAGATGGCCAAGAATTGGAACAACCTCGCCCTTTAGGGCAAGGTTGCATGTCGCCCTGAGGCGTCTTAGTAGTTTGGAGGATTCTTCAGTCTTCTGTGTGTGTGTGTGTGTGTGTGTGTGTGTGTGTGTGTGTGTGTGTGTGTGTGTGTGTGTGTGTGTGTGTGTGTGTGTGTGTGTGTGCGCGCGCGCGCGCGCACGCGCGTGTGCGTGCGGGTGTGTAAAAGCTATGGGGCCAAAAGGGAAAGAGACATAGCATATAAAATATGAATTCCCATAGAATGCTGAGCTTGTGGCAATCAAGAACAATTAAAACTGTTTAACATTTGAAGAGATTAAGAATGCAGTCCAACACCTCAGTGAATCTGTGCACTATTAATGACACAGTGTCAGCCTGCATGCCTGTGTCTGGACAAGTTTCACATAATTACATTCTCCATCTTTAATGTGAAATAATGGTTGATTCTGTCTATTGTGGCAAGATGTGTCAAACTGGATTTTCAACTCGACTCAATTGCTAATTTAAGTACCCGAAGTGATTTAAAGGGATATTTCACTTTCAAACATGTTTGGGGTCATTTTATTGTCTACTCATGTTTTTGTGAGCACCCCGGACAGTTTTCAAGGTGCTTGATTCAGTATTTAGACGTCTGATATTCAATTTATCAGACACGCCCCATTCCAATACAAAACCGTAACTTCAATCGTCATTTTAAAGTGAAATGAAGTCAAATGAAAGTGAAATATCCCTTTAAGTCACCCACCAATTTTATGAATTCAGACATTCTGGATTGCAAATTCCCCTTGAGTTGCTCTTAAGCCTGATTTATAATCCTACTGATTTATAAGCAACGCAGACACATTGTGCGATTTTACTTTGGTTATGTTCGGTGCGTGAAACTGCCTGTATAACTATAAATCAAGCCTTATTCATATGCAAAAAGTAAAATGAAGTCAAATGAAAGTGAAATATCCCTTTAAGTCACCCACCAATCCTACTGATTTATAAGCAACGCAGACACATTGTGAGCTTTTACTTTGGTTATGTTCAGTGTTTGAAACTGCCTGTATAACTATAAATCAAGCCTTATTCAAATGCAAAAAATAAATAAATAAATAAGAATGTTGAATGTTTTAGAAGATTCATTTCAGGTAATGGTATATAAAGCAGAAAGATATAACATTGACCATATTAAATTAGTCATTATGACCCAATGTCTGAGGCTATGCCTCATTTTCTTCACTCAAGCTGCATCTCCCCACATTGTTGATGATTATTACAGTCTATTCTATAAAAACAACAACATTAGGGGGTGATTGCCCCGAGATGCATTGCTAGAGGTGCAGATGCTTAAAAAAGAGCTATGGCAAAACAGTGTGGTGTTGTTCTGTGGAGCGGGTCATCAAGTGATCAAATAATGAATCACAGGGAAACTAGGAAATGATGTGGATCTTGGGCTCCACATATAAATTCCAATGTAGTCCAATGTGGATCTCTGCCTAGGCCCCAAAGTTGACCTCATAGTTGATGTTGTCAGCCTGTCATCTATGACAGGTCTACATATGACTCCCAATTTTTGGGCAGGGTTTCAGCTGCCCTGCAACAGCCCTGCCGACATTGAGTCTTGAGTCTTTGACATTTTGCCTGCAATTGTCCCACTGCTCCTATCGTATACTAGCATGCAAACAGGAGTATAGTCAAGCTAGTTTCATTGCCATAAACAGCAAACAAGGACAATGGCCATCAAGTCTAACATCTAAAAATCAGGAAGTAGTCTTTCACATGTATTTGGACCCTACTGATTGCAACCTTTCAGCACAGTTTTTATGTTGTTTTATAGATAATGAGGCAAGTGCCCAGGCTGCGAATGGAACATAGCCGTTGGAAAAATATATAATGGTTAAAATCAGGACAGTTTGACTTTTGCTCCAGAACGTTGACCAAGAACTAGTAATATTGGCCCTAACCTTTTTGATACCGTCAGAGGCGCTGGAGACAGAGTTCTCATGGCCATTGTTCTTGTTGATGGTCCTCCAAAGCTCAGCGAAGGTGCTGTCCTGCTCCAGAGGGTTGGTGCCTTTGGCCCGGAAGTAGTCATAGACGGCAGAGTCCCTCACTGTCCCATACACCTGGTCCACCTGCTTGGACAAGTCCTGGAAGGACCTGGAGAGACCGGGCTGGTTTGTGAGACTTGACAGAAACATTGTGATTGCAGTAAAAGTGCGAGAGAGAGAAAAAAAAGTAAGAAAAGCTATTTGTTTTCTTTTTGGGGAGAATGGTACAAGTGAAAATATAACATTTTCTCCCAATTAAAAACAAAAGAAAAGCTCCAGAGAAAGGGTACGCAATACAAATCTTTATCTGTACATTTTTCCATTAGGAACTGTATGCAGCAATGCTTTGGCAGGCAATTAACACAATGTTCATGGCTGATAATTTGTTTTTTGTTTTTTCACACAGGTACTGTAGATAACTGATTGATGTTCACCCATGCATTCTTTTACATAATTAGTCTGATTCTTACCGTGGTTGAGTGGGTTGCCCTAAGTCACATTTATCAACTCTAATCGACACAATAATTTGCGTCTCTGGTTACAATGGTTACCAATATCTATGATTTTCTAGCTTGCCAGATTTAAAAGGAAAAGAAATGCCTAGTGAAAGTGAAACACCCGAACGCTGTTTGGAATTCAGTCTACTATGTTTGAATTTTATCCCCATGGTTTGCAAACTAGTAGGCCTAACACACAGAGTTATACTTTTTGATGACTTCAGACATATTTTCACATTTGTTCTCAATTTTCAAAACCTTGGATACACCACCCAAATTGGTCAGCAGTGCTAATCTAAATCTATAACTTGTAGCTAAAGCTTTTAAATAATGGAGTAAAAAGCACAATACTGAATCAAATTGACTTGGTTCACTGAATGGACGATCACTGGTTTTTGTTTATTGTTGAAGCAACTGAAAAGTCTTCAGCGTTTTAAAATAATTGAACTATTCATTATTATCTAAGGTTTTAAAAAATTACCCCAAGGTTCTGAAATTAAAATCAATGTGATTGTGGAAAAACTATAATTGGGCATTTGCTTCGTGTACTTATGTGCAAGGTCTTGACATAACAAAGGTCCTTGTTCTCTGCTAAATGCAGTGCAATCACTGACGCACATACTGTAGAGGTGCCGGATCATTATCGGAGAGCTTGTTAAACAAAGTAAGAAAATCTATGTATTCCTTAATTGCTGCAATTCAAATATGGATCAGGTACACAACAAAATACAACCCACAGTCATGGGGATGGTGTAAATTAAGACAATTCCATCAGGACATTGATAGAATGTTTTAAAAAATAGTTAAGACGAGGCAGTAGGTGGTTTTGGAGGATTAGATTTGCTTTTTATTTTATTTTTTTCACTGTTGCAAGAGTGAGGAATAAAATAAAAAAATCCCCCATTGGACCGTGAGGCTTATTAACCCAGTATGTTACTGCACTGCAAAGCATGGGGATTAAATTCAAACAAAGTGGGCTGAACTCCAAACTGCACTCACAAACCTAGCTGTTGCGTTAAAGTTGCAACTGCAATAAATCCCCAAGCAAAATGTTTTCTTGAATCTAGCTAGAAAAGTAATACCCACAGACAGTGCCAATATCATCGCATCATAGTGCAGTAAGGAATCAAGAGCAGTTTTAACCACTTAAACCCTTTATACTTCCGTTGAGCGACATCCCCCAGGGGTCTATGCTTTGTCCCCTCCTTTTTTCCCTCTACACCAAATCTCTTCGCAGAAAATAGCAGATCTACAAACAAACAAGCTTGTAGATCTGCTATTTCCGCTGGGTTCAAGTGGTTTATGGGTGACTTCATTAACCTTACATTAAGTATTGATTATGATCTTATACAGCTACAAATTATTCTGGTGCAGCCTCAACCAGGGTATAAGACTCAGACTAATTAATATCGCTCCAGTTAAAGTCTTGCATGTAAATAGATGTGGATGTTCTAAGCTACTGTATGCGGGCATAATGATGTAATGTAGGCTCACCAGTGCTCAATGCTGCAAGGCATACGTCCTGCAGAGATAATTGGCAATTTCCAATTTCACACAATAATGTCTTCTGTTTTTTTTTTGTTTTCTTTTCAAACCAAATGTTATGACATGCTTCCAATTAGGGTTCACTTTCAAGAGCATTTGAATACCAATCTACTGTGAAGATTAGCTGCCTCCCTGACTGTTGTTTAGTTGATGCTTGACATGTCGATCCGTGCGTTTGCTTCATCCTTTCAGTAAATTGGCACATGTGGACAGCACTGAAATGTCTGTACATGTAGCCAAGACTGGCTTCCATCCAATTACCTAAAAGGTGAGAGAATCGAATGGCTCATCTTGAGATAACAATGTTAGGCTAATTCCGTCATTTAATTAGCAGTCTATCTGGTGTTGCCGTAGAAAAATAAAGAGAGGGAGAGAGAGAGAGAGAGAGAGAGAGAGAGAGAGAGAGAGAGAGAGAGAGAGAGAGAGAAAGAGAGAGAGAGAGAGAGAGAGAGAGAGAGAGAGAGAGAGAGAGAGAGAGAGAGAGAGAGAGAGAGAGAGAGAGAGAGAGAGAGAGAGAGAATTACAGTTCATTCTGACAGCTGAAGGTATGGGCCAGTCATTCATTATGTGTGGGATATACCGTGCTCATTTCTTAAAGCTATATATTGAGGCTGTGTGTGTACTGTGGCTTCTTTTGTACATGCACTGTTGACCGGTCTATAGATTTAACATAAATCAAGTGTGATTCCCAACCTGGGGGTGACAAATAGGGCAAAGCTGTCACATTGCGTATACTGCACCACTGTTAGAAAACCATCCCAGATAATACAGTATCATTATGTTGCTGTCAGAGAAAAAAAAATGTATCTCCATTCATCTTTTTATTTCTGCATAAAGGAATGTCCTATCTTATACTCACCAGTATGATAGTGTCACTATTATATTATATTAGTATTATATTATATACTATATTGTAAATGCACTAGGAACATCTACCTGGGAGACACCCACTTCTTTTAGAAGTCTCTCTTGTTCTTCTAGTCTTGACATCTTACTGTCGCCTTTGAGAAGACCAGATCAATATATTGGGTTCAAGCCTCACCCCTTTGTTCATTAACTATAATGGTCTAACCAAGATTGAAAGAGGTGCAGCAAACCCGACCCCGTAGAATCATATAGACATTAGACACTGAAAACACAAGCAGTCTACATTAAATGTAGACAGCTTGGATATAGATTTCATATCCAAACTGCGAGACAGGTTGGATATGAAATGATTCCTCACAAAGGAGGAATGATTCCTCCTTAGTGAGGAATCATTTCATATCCAACCTTTCTCATTCCTCCAAGCTTTGGTCAAAAGTATAGCCCACCCAAAAGGGTAATTTCTTTACAGCACTATTACAACAGTGTTTCTCAAACTTTCAAATATCTAGGTCTCCCCTTAACTCTGACAGTGTACAAATGGAACCAAATGAACCCTAACAGGTTAATTTGGTTCCATTTGGTTCCAGTGTACAAATGGAACCAAATGAACTGGGTTAATTTGGTTCCATTTGTACACTGTCAGGGTTAAAGACTTGTATGAGTCAATTTAGACCTAGACCCCTAAAGGAACCCACAGAGTCCCTGGAATCCACTTTGAGAACCACTGCATTACAACATCTGGTTTATTTGCTACACATACAACACTGCATTGTTTTAACAGGGAATTTAAGCAGGAATGTTTACTCATTCTTGAAGGAGATGGAACACACTGTGTTTAATATTATGTCCAGTCAACAATCCTTCTATCATGTCTCTAGTAAATATTGCAGCACACACGCACACACTCACTCACGCGTGCACGCACTCGCGCACACACACAGGCCCATCAAAATATGACACTGATTTAGTTATTCAGATTGATTTAAATGTCATTGAGTCAATTGTCTCTGCTGCTGCACACTGCTGCTCAGGTCTTGTAAAAGATAAAATAAGAAACATTATGTGTTCATGTGCACACAACTGTCAGGGTATAACACCCAGGTACACATAGATTGTGTGCACGCACGCACGCACACACGCACGCACGCACACGTAACCCAGCTGCTGCTTAGCATTCCATCTCGTTCCTTCCATGTCCACATGTGGCTATTTGCTCAGAGGTAGACCGACTCAATGTAATCAAATACCTATTTTTCTACCCTTTGGGGAGAGGGAGAGAGATAGAGGGAACCAAATTGGATTTACTGCCAAATAACATTTGGACTGAAGAGAACCCATGCACTTGTTAGGTAGTGGCTCAGAAATTATTGGAAAGCATATAACACAATGTAACAAGACAGAGAGGAATCTTTGGTGTGCGCTATAGCACTTGTCCCTGTAGTGAAAATACCGCCATTTATTATGCAATTACACATAATAAACTAAACTGTGTAGTGTGTATAACACATATTATTTTGTTTCTTTATATACGGCCACAGTAAAAATATATCTTTTCTAAGAGAAACTTGGAAGAGTATGAAACTCAAAATAAGGTGTTCTTACTTTGAATTATGTATTCTGTATAGCAGCTGGGCCATGTTTCAATCCATAGACAGAAAACTGGGCTTTGAGGCCTCTTGAAGGTTGAGTGCATATTATAAAAAGCTATGCAGCTTGTAAAAGTTTTTACATGGAATTAGAATACAAGATTTACTCTCTTACAACAATATCATGTCCTTCTCTGATCCTCACTCCTCCTGACATTATAAGTGTCCTCGAGTGAGACTCCGAACCCAGTTGCCTCCGCCGTCAGTGTGTGAATGTGTGAATGTAATCCATACATACACCCACACGCAGGTGCAAAATGCTTTGGGAAAAGGTGCTATATAAAAGCAGACCAGGGTAGGCTACCAATTTCAGTGCAACACCGGCAGTACAAGGCAGCGAGCTTGTTTATGTTCGGTTATTGTTCAATGCGCAAACTATACAACATAGTATTGGTACTACAGGGTAATATTGTACTTATACCTTTAAAAAAATTAAATAAAGACCCAATGTTTCTCCTGACACAATTTCAGCTCTACGGTGTAGATGACAGGCTACATGACTGTTTGGTGGCAGCTGGGCTAAAACTGTTTTAATCCAAAGAGTGGTGTTGCAGGGAGCAATATGTGCATTTTTTATAAATGAGAAGTGACTGGCCAAGTCACTTAACATTTTACTGCTTGCCCCAGGCAAGTAGTAATAACTTACTTTATAGAGCCAGACCGATATAGTGTATTGGTCTGTCTGATACTGTACAGTATATCGTCCATTATTTTACTTTTTTGACGACATCATTATCAACAATTATGCAGCCAATGTGTTCCGACTTTTAATCCCTTTCAACCTGGCATACGTACAGTATCTATTCTGGGCAGGTTATTATAGGCGAAAATGTTTTACCGTTTTCACACAAACTGTAGCGGCATCTGACCCAGAAATCTGGCATCAGACTGGCTCTACTACTTTGGGCACCCTTTGAGCCAGGAAACATGATATAACAGTACATTTGATTTGCTCTTGACAAGCCTGAGATGGGTACTTATGATCACCATGAGACAAAAAGAGCCAGGTCCTTCATCCATTACAACAAATGGGGTCACCGTGACGCTTTTCACCTTATAGTGAGCAGTTTCAGTGGGAGGGTGTAACACATGCAGAAGAACAGGCTACAGGCTAGGGTTACAAAAAAAAAATCACACCTAGTGTGAAGGGAGCGGTGCTATTTTTTCGATTAAGCTTGGTCAATGTGACCCTGGAGGCCTGGACACACAACAAACTTTGACCGATTTGTGCCAAGATGTAGGCCAGACGTAGGCCACGCTTCAGAGCCCGGACAGAGCCAGGAGCGCCTATCAAAACACAATATATTCGTCGTTGTCGGGTGGAAACCTTGTATGTCCAAAAATGAATTAAACTAGTGAAAATAGCCCATCTACAAGCACACAACGCCTCGCACCACGAGGCGTTGTGTGCTTGTAGATCAGCTATTTTCACTAGTCTTGTGCGACAGTCTTGTATGGCGGAGCTGGGCTTTACTTTATGAAAAAACGTATACATTTGAAACTTGGAGATACAAGGTTTCTGCCGGACAGTGATATATATATATATATAATTTATATATGGTTTAAACAGTTAAGTAAATCTAAACAAACTGTAATTCAGTGTTTGACTGACGAGGACGGTGAGCCTTACCGCACGGTGTTGTCCATGCGTGACACGGTGAGGTAGGCCGCCAGGTTGGCCGTGTAGGAGGAGCACACGATGAGCGTAAAGAGCCACCAGCTGCCCATGACGATCCGCAGGGCCACAGATCCCAGAATGGAGTCACTGCCTGCTGAAACACAGGTACAAACACCCACGGGTACAGTATGGGTATACTAGGCACAAATAATAGAAACATGCATCTGCAAGCAAAATAGACAGTAAAATCCTCAAGTTATATATTTTTGTTAAAACAAGTGTTAAAGGGATATTTCACTTTCAAAAAAACCTTTGGTAATTTTATCGTCTAATCAGGCTTTTATGAACACCCTTTACCTTGTAACTTCAAACTTCATTTTAACCATGATAGATTAATTGAAAACACCCATTATTCTTTCTGGTGACTCATATTACCCTCCTAATACGTGAGCAGGCCGTGTTTTTTTCCATTTTCCCAAATAATTATAAAAAATAAATGAAAAAAGTTATTGAAAAAACACGGCCTGCTCACGTATTAGGATGGTAATATGTTTTTTTTATGAATCTATCATGGTTAAAATGAAGTTTGAAGTTACAATGGGTGTGTATGTGGAGAAAAGCCCATAAGGTGTTTCCCTGTTGCGTTATATTCCTTTCACTGTTATAGAGGTTTTGTTCAGTAATAGGCGTCTCCCTATCCAGCTCTTACATTTTCAGGTCAGGATCAGGGACGTGCAGAGAATGTTAGAGAGGCAGGGCCGGGGCTGACATTTCTAAAAGGGCCTTTTGGTGAAAATATCGAAAATAGAAGACTTCCAAGTTTACAGCGCGTTGCAGCACGACCCGTTGTGAGCTTGGAGCTCGGATATTTTCAGTGTTTGATACCACACTGAACTAAGCATTATCAAGTCAATACTGGAGATGAGGCGTAACGGCATGAATTTCCAAACAGAGAGGGCAATTCTTTCAACATAAGATGTTGCATTCAAGTTCAGTAGAGTTTGGACAAGGCAATTCTCTTGAATGCTGCCTTCAGGTATGGCATGGAAAGAGGGCATTTGCATTTCTTTCACCATAGTAAAAACTGCATTCATGGTCTGGAGAGGGCACTTTTTACAGACAGATAAAAGGGCAAGGGCTCAAGCCCCCTTTGATGTGTGCATGTGCCTGGTCAGGATACCAATGTTATCCAATCAGCAGAGTGAACTCATGCAGGATACAAGATAAACAAGCTCTCCAAGTTAATTGGTTGATTGGATAAAATTGGTATCCAAATCCGTATGCTTATACTGCCACGGTGTTTGTCTAGGACCTTCTAGAGACATCTCACAGTATTGACCAAGTGGTTAAGGCACAGCCTTATGTTCTAATCTGGGGTGAATTCCAGAACACTTTATGGTGATCCTACTAATCAGTACCATGTGTAAACCACAGAAGAGGCTATACAATGCTTGGAATTTGAACAAAATCCCAAATCTCTCAATCTGTGTTGGCAATGTACTCATTAATCTGCATTCTTTCGTGTCATTGTTTAGCACCCGAGCCTTCATATCTTAAACATTCCATCTGTTTGCTCTGTGAGACAGCAACAGATCTGTTCAACTGATTATCTACTTAATTTCCGCCATCTCCCTGTCACATTAGCTCTGTTTCTTTCTCGCTTCCTCTCAAATATGCCACCCCCTAAAAAAGAAAAAGTCTGCATACATTTTCATTTTGAGGATTTAAGTGATCAGAAAATGTCTTCTGAAAGATGTGTGAGAGTGAAAGGTAATGAAACGTATTTGTCTTAAAGTGTCACAGTCAATGTCTCTGCACCATTAGAATAGCTGGGAAAAGCCTGTCAGAATAATACTTTGACATCAGTCATGTGTACACTTTAACTCACTGCATGTGAGTTTTGGCTGGTTTTGGATGTTAAACCTTTGGATCTTGATCTTATATCCAACCACACACGTTTGACCCAAGGTTCTGTTAGCTCTGTAATTGATTGATTAATGCCTCTGATTATAAGGCAACACGCTCTCCAGGCAAGGTTCAGATTAGTTACTGATTAGTGAAGGGCAAATCGAAAGGGTACGTCTCCCTGACCTCCTTATGGGATGAAGGAAGGGCAATCATTGTCCAAGCTAGATAACTGCCTTTTCAGGAAAATCTGTGTGAGCATGCATGTGTGGGGGAGGTCAGTCTCTTCTGCGCTCACCTTAAAACCAAGCTTGGTCACGTGCCAGCATATAATTATCAAATCATCAGGGAAAACGTGCGTGCCAAGTTTCTGGCGTTGAACTATGCTTTGCTAAACATCAGCAGTCAGATCCATATCAAAGGGCCTTGCGCCATGGAAAACGCTATGCCCTTGTGAATCAATAAGTGCCAGTGGAGGCGTGCGAGCCAGAAACGAGAAAGAAAAAAATGGACAGAATTCAGCTTTTCCTAAAATATAGTCGCTTTTGGGCTCAAAAAGGCTGGTGGGCAATGTGCCAGACTTTGATAAATGTAGCCAAGGCTTTAACGTCAGTTGCTGAGCTAGTCATTTATCCGCATTGGAAATACCTGGATCACAACCAGAGCCAAAAGGCATGATATTCTCCCAGACAAGGGCACCTTTAGGAAACACCAGGGTGGCTGTCATATCAGAAACTGTATCACTAGTCCTGTGGCTGTGTAGTCTTTAGAAAGAAATGTGTTGATGTGTTTTTGTGACTGTGTTGGCACGGTTATTCTACTAGCAGAGGCACTTTTCCACCTTATCGGTTTCATGTGCATCTCTGAAAATATATATATATCCTTCCCATTTCTACCAAACAAAACCATGCTGTATAGACTAGAGTACTGTATACTATATCTACTGTATATCTTGCAAATGCCCTGAATGAAATGATTAATCCTAGGCACTAGTAGTAGTTTGCTTGTGTTTGACATGGTGGTGAAATACTTGTAGCACTGACTAGCATTGGCCGGGTTTCCCAAAGCGATTTTAGCCCATCGTAGCTCACGCATGGTCGTAGAGACCAAGCCTCGACCGTCACGGTCGGGGGCTTGGTCTCTACGACCGTGCGTGAGCTACAATGGGCAAAAATTGCTTTGGGAAACCCGACCATTGACTGATATGGACACTTTTGTTTGTGTATTGATAGTTGTGCTTAAGGATTGCTTTTTTGCTTTATTGTTTAAGTTGTCTGTTTCACTTATGAGCAATTGAGCATTGACTGTTTTTGACACTTTATGTATATATTCTTCGTTCCCTTTCTTTAATGTACCTTGCTCTTTGCTCTGTTTTCATACTTCTCTGTAACTTTGTAAATATCCTTATACTGGGATCTATCTAGAATTCAGTGGTAGTTCAGGCTTTTTTGTGCATGTTTTGATTCTATATATTGCCTTTAGAAAGACCTCCCTCCCTCACTCCCTCCCTCTTTTTCTCACCCACCCACCTTGTTGCACGAAGGCACCATAAACGATCCAGATGGCGCTTTGCAGTGAGGTGGAGACGGACGGGTGGCCCCCCGCAGTATTCTGGGAGCGCACCGACTGGATGCGCCTGAGCAGGAAGATCATGATGCCCACCACGGGGATGGCGGCCGCAATGCACGCCCACACTGCCAGGTCAAACGGAGCCAGCAGGGAGAAGATGTTGATCTTTTCCTCTGACTTGCGCATCAGGATGCCCACCGAATAGTCCAGGTAGCGCTTGCTGAAGTCCACCACGCTCTCTCGCTCCGGTGTGATGGTGATGGCTGATAGGGCCAGGTCTGCTCTCTGCGGTGGGAGAGAGGGAGCATCTGTGAAGTAGTACCGTCTTTGCACACAGCCCACATTTATTCTCACAGCTGCTATCCTCTGCTGTGTGCTCATTAGATGTTTCATCTTGTAATGGAATCTAGCATGTTCAGTTCACATGCATGCGGTTTAATCTTGAAATTGAATCTCTCAGGGATCAACTCACACACATAGCACAACGCACATATATATATATATATCGTCGTTGTCGGGTGGAAACCTTGTATGTCCAAAACCGTTAGTTTTGCATTTATCATTTTAAAAATGATTTAAACTAGTGAAAACAGCCGATCTACAAGCACACAACGCCTCGCACCGCGAGGCGTTGTGTGCTTGTAGATCTGCTGTTTTCACTACTTCTGTGCCACGGCCTTGTACGATGAAGCATGGCTTTACTTTGCGAAAGAACGTACAAATGTGAAACTTGGGAGATACGAGGTTCCCACCCGACATCGACGATATATATATATATCCTGAAATTGAATCTTTATTATATCCACGATATTGTGCCTTGTAATTTTTATGTCAGAAAATATCAGGGTCCACATAAATCACTGTGTCATAAGGTGAATATGATGAATTTGGGTTCCAACAGTGACAGGTGCGGGCGACATTGGACCATGAATATACATTCATTTGATATGCAATGATAGCCCCCTGGTCAGATCTGTGGTTCACCCATCCGTTGACTCTCCCTCGCGGCTTTCTTAAAAGAGTCCCTTCAACTGGCATGCCTAGCTTTCATCTCTCTCTCTTTCCATCTAAGCACACACCATCCATCTTGCACAGGCATATCTGTGGACACCTGCTGCTGTGGAAAGACCCAGTGACACTAATCACATTGCGATTGTTGAGTTAAACAGCACCCTGCTCACTTGGGCCATAATCAGAGACACTCCGTCACAGGAAGAGTGATAGGCTTCCCCCCTGAGCGAGATCAGCGTGAGATTGTAGGGCTGACAGCTTTGACAGTTCACATGGGGTGCCACCGTGCCATTTCTCCCATTATCCACAGGGTAAATTATAAGGTCTATATCAGTGGTGACAAACTCATTTTGGGGTGAGGGCCGCATTGGACGAAAGGTGACTTCATGAGGGCCGCAACAGTGCTACCAGTCACGGATCGGAAGACATGCACACTCGTGCACATGTTTGCTCTGTTTTTCTTCCTGTTGTCTCAGTCACTGCTATAGCTAGTAGTATAGCAGTAGGCCTATATCATTTTACAAATTGTGTTCATTATTAAGTAAAATACCGGTAGCTACATTCATTATTGGTATTACAGTTGCAGCCAAGAAATTGGTTACGAGATGCTAATTGTTTAAGAAGTGCCAATAAGAATAAACCATTTGATAATAGAATAATTCAATTCCTAATACAGTCTCTGCTAAAATGTGTAAATGGCTACAAAACATTATGTTGATGCAGTACAATAATACAAGTTATTTTATTTTAAGTAATGAACAATAATGGAATATTCAGAAAATATCAGTGAATAATAATACTTAAAAAATAATACATTATTTTTACATTTTAAACCCCTTTTTAATTTCACAAATCTGAACACAATCCAGCTCTCGCTGCCCGCGTACGCATGCACAAACGAGCATGCGCACAGTGATTTCACGGGACTGCGCCTGCCGGCCTCGCTGGCCCTAAACTTCTCTGCGTGGCCAAAATAACCGCCGGCCTCCCATTGAAAATGAATTACTGGAACCCCCTTTTTTTCTCTAAATGCTCAGAAATGTATGCACAAGCCTATGTTTGCCACCCCTGGTCTATATGAAGGGAAAATTACTGAAATATATTTCTTTCCAACATCTATCAATCAATTTAATATATTTTTAACATGAAATGATATATGAATGGGAATTCCTTATTTGCAATCTTTTGCCATTGGCCATGGTTGGTGTACAGTAAGCAGGATAATTCACCCGGAGGTGTCCAGTTGATTGAAAAATAATGGATTTAGTACAGAGACGAAGAACTCTACAAGAAGGAGAGTGGCGCTTGCCAAACTGCCATTATGTTTTTTCCCCACAGGCTCACAATTTATTCCTATGCACAAGTTATGCTACAAATCATTAAAGACACTTGTAGATACGTAAGGCTACAGTAACAATCTTCTTCAAAAACTGTTATATGCTGGTGCACCTCCGTACTTAAAAGCAAAGACCATAGACGGGTTTCTGGTCCACGTTACACTGATAAGAACTAGATGCGTGCGCAGGGTCGGTACCAAAATTAGCCAATGAAACCAGCGCTCCCCAAAACAACAGGTTTGGGGATTGGACGGAATTGATTACATGATACAGTCACCTGTGCATTTAGTCTCAATGTTTGTAAACAAGAAACCCGTCTATACAGCATCAAATACATTTTTCATCTACAGTATCTGAGCATTATCGTGATGCTTTTAGTTCTAAACTGACATCTGAACATGAACTGGACATGGTTTCAAATGACTGACCTTGCCAATGAGCTCTCCGATCATGCCATTCCAGGATCCGTTGGGGAGAGCTGCCCCATACTTGCCGTCTCCCACCTGGTAGATGTCATACTTGAAGCCCAGGATCTTGGCGAGGGCATCCAACACATCGATTGAGAATCCCTTGTATCTTTTGGGTTGGCCCAGAATGTTCTCCGCCACCATAACAAACGGCTCTTCCTGCTCAAACGAACACAAAGCAAGCAGGAAGCAGGAGAAGGGGCGTTCAGCTTTTGGGGAATGCATTACTCAATGAGTAGTTTGAGCAGAGTATATTATTCTGGCGAGTAAGCTCGAGGCATTATGGTCACAAGGATAATGCTGAGCGATGTGAACGGTGTGTGCATTTTTGTCTCCGAGCCCTCTCATTTATCCTCGGGCCTCGGAAGACAGTGCGGTGTACTTAATCACGAACGCACTATTTGTCATGGTGCTCCATAATCTCCTCTGCATCTGATCGACAACTGCAGTGAGGATACATTCCGTCATCTTTAAAACTCAGGTAGAGGGGTGGGGGAGGGGAGGGGTGGGGGGGTGACACCTTTATTAAGAGCATCTGTGGTGCTCCAAGTGAATCTCCATCTTCATTTATATATTTAAAAAAAAGAGTTTTGTGGGTGACTGTTGACCTGTAACACGTGGCGCCATGGGGCCCGGTGATGCTTCATAAGCCCGAAATTGCCACTGTAAATTTACTGCACCCAAGCATGTCTTCTTCTTTATGGGCTGAAATTGTCAGGGTGGAATTAAACGGGTGGAAGAGAGGGAGAGTGTGTGAGAGAAAGAGCCACACAAAAAAAGAGGGAGGGAGAGAGAGAGAGAGAGAGAGAGAGAGAGAGAGGGAGAGAGATAGATAGAGAAGACCTGCAGATGAAGGGGACAGAGCAAGAAAAAGAGAGGGGGGTGGGCTGTGAAAGCGGGCTTGGGAAAACGACTTGATTAAACGGCACAGCCGAGGGGGAGCCGAGCAGAACTTATGTGAATAAATATGGTGCAGGTAAATCATGTGTGAAGAAGAGGATGAACAGAGAGAGAGAGAGAGAGAGAGAGAGAGAGAGAGAGAGAGAGAGAGAGAGAGAGAGAGGGAGAGAGAGAGAGAGAGAGAGAGAGAGAGAGAGAGAGAGAGATGAAGGCAGAGGGAAAGAGAAAGCGGTGCTGGGGAAGAGAACAGGGGTCAGAAACTGTTGCTTGTGGAACTAGCGGAGTAAAGGATAAGCCGCAGTGCTGCGGCGTCAAATTTAATGGCTTCTTGATGCTGTAGATTCACAGGGCGAGATGGTAGAAGAGGATCTTAGAAATCCCACTCGCCAAGGAGAAATGACCAGAGACTGTGACCAAGCGGTGTTGAGTGGATAAAGAGCGGTCTGGTGCTTCAGGATTGTGTATTGCCCTTTATCTGTCTTCCATTCACCTGTGATAAGCCTGGCCTGCAGATTGTATAAAAGCTCATTGAACCCATTTTAAATTGGACCAAGATGTCCAATTTAAACTGGGTTCGATGAACTGGGGCTGGGGGAACTCTAATGCTCTTTCAAATCGTTTCGGTTAGAACAGGCTTACAAAATACATTTGTGTGTTTTATTTGATTTTGATCTCATTAAACTTCTTGAAGCACAGACGCTTGAAAACTGTGTTTAGCGGTCGATATGAGCTGGACTGTAAGTCTCATGAATATGCTAATGTGCATGCGTGTACTCAGTTGTTTGCTTATACACAGGTCAAGTGTTAATAGACATAGTGAACTCAGAAGACTTACCAGCAGTGTTACAATCTTTAGTGTTACTCCCTGCATCCCACTCTCGATCCGATTCTCCTTTAGGCTGCCATTCAAGCCACGGGTGAAATCCCAAGTCGCCAGCTGAGTGGATGAAAGAATCAAATAAGCAGAGGAGGGGAGGGGAGGGGAGAGAAAAGGAGAGAAAGCGTGAGGAGGAAATAATTTGCAGCAGAGGCACGTCACTGCGATGAAAAAGAAAGGTACAAAGCATCTCATCATCAAACTTATCACCGACATAATTAAACAATCAATTGTTGTTCAGTGGAATCACGGGAGGGGCTTAACCATGACTGAACTAATCATCGTATCTGATACTTTGTGTCTCAATTTGTGGCACGATCGGACACTGCACTGGTCGTACAAACACTTGAGCCGCGGTCACCAAGGCAACAAGTGGAGGCCATTAGCATGCCATCAGGACCCTCTATTCAATCTCCAACCGGCAGCAAGAGAGTGCGAGAGAGAGGGAGAGAAGCATGCAGCGTTATTGCTTGCTTTTAGCCACAATGGTGACAAATTCATTCTTAGATGCAAGGGTTGTAAT
This sequence comes from Nannobrachium achirus, assembly GCF_963921795.1. Classification (NCBI taxonomy): domain Eukaryota; kingdom Metazoa; phylum Chordata; class Actinopteri; order Myctophiformes; family Myctophidae; genus Nannobrachium; species Nannobrachium achirus. The sequence goes on along the minus strand of NC_137833.1, from coordinate 36,677,340 downwards.
GATGATAACGATGGTGATGATTGTGATGATGAGAAGAATGATGAGGAGGAGGATGAGGATGATGATGATGATGATGATGATGATGATTCGGAGGGATAAGAGGGAAGAGGAAGATCAGAGGTAGAAGGAAATAAGGTGTAGACCTTAGGAAAAAAAAAAAAAAAGTGTAGACATTGAGCATTGAATGTCTTCACAGGAAGGTCAACTTTATAGGGAAACAATGCCCCAAAAAAATTGCTTCTACTCCACCGCAGTTCTGTATATTCCGCTGTACAAACCCAAACTGTGGCTTCACGAGTCTCTTTCCACACCACAAACCCTTTGGGCCATGTCTTGCGTTGTGAGGGCGAAGGTTATTTTAGATTATTTATCAGTGCTGCTGATGATAGCTGGACAAAGATTTCCGAAGAGCCGACACACCGAGAGCGATCTCTCAAGGCCAAACTGCGGACCTTTTTTCTACAGGACAGTCTTGCCCTTGCTGCTACACTGAGCACCCATACCCACACACCGCCCACAGACATACACTACTGTGCTCTCCAAAGCAATGTCTGAGACAATGAAGCGGAAAGTACAGTAAGTGAAAAGAAAAGGGAAAAAAATAAGGTTGTGCTGGGGACCTTTACTCTTTTGTTCACTGAGTAAGGTTTTGACGCAAGTTATCTTTATTCACTCAATACTGACTATTGAGTATTTTGGATCAATCAATGCTTTCATACACCATTGTGCAATGATCAAATCAAACTTTTTTTTTTACTAGTATATACAAGTGTGACTTGCACTGTCTGTGCTGCAAAACCATACTTTCAGTGGATGTGATATTTAACAAAAAGATGCTGTGTACCTATGCCTATCTCCTGTTAGTTTGAAATAGCCACACCCCCTGTTAGGATGGTCTTAAACCTAATAATAATAATAATAACAATTACCTATATTCGCCCACAGGGGAAATTCAGTTTCAGCTTAACCCAGCTGAGTGCTGCCCACAAGGAGCGCAGGAGAGGGGAACAGTTTAGGGGTTAGGTGTCTTGCTCAAGGACACTTCGACACATAGCTGGAGCTGGAATCGTACCTGGGACCTCTGGGACCTCCGGAGCCCTAGGCATGGATTCTAACCATTCAGCTATGGCTGCTTCCACAAAGAACAACTCAGAGCATCATGAGCCCACGCCCATGCCCAGGCAGCCACATATGACATATGATTTTCTTTCTTTTTACTAGGGCTTGTGCTGGACTAAAAAGCGTTATAAAAAGCTGTTAGCCTTATGAAATAGTAAGACTCATGCAGTATTTTGCTGCACTTGAATGCTCTTTTGGATTTAGCATGGAACAATAACAAGATGCCAGTACTGCTGAGATCATGTATAATGGGATTAAAAAGCAACTTAAATGTAAAAAGATTCTAGTGGAATGCCTTTGAAGTTATCTGTACATCTAAAAGATTTGTTTATGGAAGGCTAACATTTTGCAGGGTGGAATGATCCACTATGAACTCCTGTTATTTGTTTTATTTAAGTGGATGTACTGTATAACTTTTTGTAATGAAATCTTCCATGAATGGGGTGGCGCATGTGCTCACAAAAGCATACTGTAGATTAGAGTACCAGCAGGCGGGAGCCCACAAAGAAAGGAAATATTCTCAATCATTGATGCTAATTTATGTTCTGTTAATCCACTCCACCAAATTGGATTCCGTCTGGCTTGTGTGCCAACTTAAAATGACAGAGACAGATGACAGAAGAAGTCGGGAAACACAATGGATGCCGCGATGATAGCATTCACCAGGTGGTAAATGCAACACAGGCAAACAACAGTGAAAGGATCAATGGAACAAAGACGAACAAGGCAGTGAGATGAGTCACATTCATCAGGGGAAGAGAAATATCTTGTTATCAGCGATCAGTGTCTTTTGTTTTTCATAACCCAAAAAAATGCAGCGCTTCTGATCCTGTGGGTATATTCCTGCGCAGTCTTGCAGTTTACAGGGCCATACCGTTTCACAACTTGCTGCAGACTGCCAGTGAATTATATTTTCCTTCTTATGTGGGCGTACAGAAACAGTATTATCTAACTCTACAGTAAAATGGAGCCCATACCCTGGCTTGTCCCATGCTGTGTTAATCACACAATGTGCGCGTTATGGCTTTTTATCTACAGCGCTGCCTGTATGTCACTGATATCAAGATTAGCCTGATCACAATGCATGCTTCCTGCTAAGATGATGGGAATTTATGTGCTATACATTTACATGCGTGTATGTACTTAATGTAGCTTAACTGTGTCTATATTAAGAATTGGATTCGATTTGACAACGAGGGGCTATAATGGATTAGATTGTAACTGACAGGAAGATAAGAGTTGAAGAGGAGCAGCTCGGACAATTAAAGCCTCTTTTATTTAGGTGCTAGTGTAAATAGAGGATGACTGACGTTTCGTTCCTACAATACTGCATCTTCCTCAGAGTCATAAATGGCAACGACAGGGAAGCAGACAGAGGTAGCGAGGGCTACCTCCGTAATACGCTAATTACCCTGTTCTGCACGCAACAGCCTCTGGAATGCGGCAATCAGTAGTGATTAACACAAGGTTGGCTCTGTCTGAATACATGGACTTTTGAGTAATACAGTTAAACAGAATAAACAATACAATAGTTTTTCCATATTACCATAACGTCATATTAAATAGGTTAAAACTACAGATAGGGCCCAAATATTAAGCCAATGCATAGACTCAAATATACAGTGAACTTTAAATATAAAAGAACACAATGCAAGGGAATGTTGTTTTGTCTGTGTGTGTGTGTGTGTGTGTGTGTGTGTGTGTGTGTGCGTGCGTGCGTGCGTGCGTGCGTGCGTGCGTGCGTGCGTGCGTGCGTGTGTGTGTGCGTGCATGTGTGCATGTGTGCGTGCGTGCATGCGCGTGTGCGTGCGTGCGCACGTGCATGATGCGTGTGTGTGCATGTGTGTGCGTGATGCGTGTGTGTGAGTGCATACATGCTGCAATTGATGGAGGCATCGGCCTGCCTCACGTGGGGCTATTTTCCTCCTGAGTGGCTTTGTTCTCAGGAGGGCACCGTTTGCTCTCTCTGCCTCTCTGGGAGTCCCTATACCTTGTAAGAACAACACTAAAGAGGAATAATTCTACTTCAAGGGACTTCACACATGAGGGAGGAAGTTGTGGTGGGGTCTGGGGTGGTTGGCGCAGAGAACTGACAAGGTCACACACTACATCTCCACTAATCTCACTTTAAAAACAAGGGCAAGCCTCTGGCTGGGGCTATAGCAGTAGCATGTGGTTGGTCCATGGTTGGACTGGGGATGTCTATGGTTGGTCAGTTCATATGTCTGTCACACATGTCTTAAGCAGTGTTGATTTTGACAGGATTTATTTATTTAGTTAGTTTTAGTCATAGTCTTTTGAATACAATTTAATGTGGTTTTAGTCACATTTTAGTCATCTGAAAGTTTTAGTTTTAGTCTACGTTTAGTCGACTAAATCTACAGTACAGTTGATTTTGTCGAGAATGTATTTAGGCAGGCGTTGTGAGATTGGAGAGCGGCTATTTTTATTAATTTCACCAAAAGTGCCCCTCTAAAAGTCTCTGCACGTCCCTGATCACTATTCACTTTCATGTTTACTGATGTGCCATTTCAAAACTGCACATTTCCTGGCATTGGCAAGACAGTAGATTTTCAGTGGATTTGCAGAACATTGAGCTTGTAGATCAGCTATTTTTGCTATTTTTATGACCTTCTCTGACTTTGAAGTTTAAGTCTACATTTGAAGATGGATTCTGCTTTTCAATTGGACTGGAGTGGTTTCTTGCCATTTGCGAGTTTCTGCAAAAATACGCTCCATTCTCCATAAAAAGGCAAAACAGGGAAAGACACCTGTGGAAACAAGCAGTAAATAAACACGGAAGAGTTGAAATGGCACATCTGTACACGTGCTCGCAGACAGCGTTGGCACAACAGTTGTGCTAACGCTGTCTGCGAGTTGAAGTATGACAGTATGTTGAAGACAGTACTCAAAACTCAGAACGTTGTGAGACACGGTGTGATGTGTAGTTTGATTCTTGTCGTGCAAAGAATAAATTGAGCTTCAGGGCCCTTAACTACCTTTCATTTCAATATAGCTGTGGCTCAGACATTAGATATCAATACCTCCAGTAAAGCCAATCCCATAATGTACATACTGAAGAAAGACAAAGCAAAGGCAATGACAAAGTGGCCATTGAAATGTGTCCACGTGTCCGACACTACTGTCTTTGCTTTGTTTTAGAGAAACTTGTAGAGAGGTTTAACACTCACGTACAGTAGGTTATGTTTATAATAGATAACAACCTAGGAGTAAGAGCCGTGCACGCACCACCTTCAAGCACCTTAAGCAATGGGACAACATGTTTTATTAGTAGTATTATTAATGCTGCTATTGCACAACGTACAAATAAAATACTCTTATGTGCCTGTACAAGACGTAACAATAAAGCAACCTTGCACTTGGACTTTGAAGTGTTTACATCAGCTCTCAAAGGCCGCCCGACAACAGGAAATATCATCCTTCTTGAGCCGAAATGGACACATGTCTCCATATTGCGTCATTTTTTATGTTTTACCTTTCCTAAATGAATGCAATATTACACTATGTTATATGACAGTGTCGCGCAAAAAGTAGCGAAAAACATTTTGGGCTACGATGACAGGGACACTAGGTTGAAAGTTGTCAAGTCAGTCTGTGGGTTTTATACATTTTTAACCAATGAAAAACAAGAGATTGTAAATATCCTATCCTATCCTAAATACTATCCATTGGAACTCTGTTTTTTCCCCATTTCCTGAAAACTACTTCCGCCCAACAGCAACGATACATTATGTTCTATTTCATTATTTCTGCCTGCCAGAGACATTAGCATGCAGGTGCTAAAGCACCTCTTGTCTTGTCTTCTCTCCTCTTCCTTTCACCGAACAGAAACGTGAAAACAGAGATTTCTATTGATTCGACAGTTCGCCTGAGAAAACGTTTCTGAAGAGGTGCTAAAAAATACCTGGATGACATATTGATTTTTTTCCTTCTTTTTTAACCATTACCATTTCTTCAATGCAACTTGGTGTTTTTTCCATTTTTCCATTTGTTATCATCGTTTAATATTTTTCGCTTAAAGTTTTCGATGGTGTACTCTTGCCACGCATGTGGATCCATTTTGTTCAATGAGGTTCAAACTCTTCAGAGTAAATTTAACAAGCCAAAACAGACATACAGTATAGGGAAGTTAGTAGTCCCTGCATATAGGATGTCAGCTCAAATACAGTGCATGAATCAATAAAAACGAAAAAAATAACTTTTTGAACCCTCCCACAACACAAAGAATATTGAGCTAATGAGGCTTTGCAATGTGGTCGTTTTAAACCCACACAGGCAACATGGACAGCTATCGACAGAGTGCCTGACACATTAAATTAACCATCTTTAATGGGACTCTGAAACCTCCTGGATACGCTAAAGGGACGGAATCAAACAGTCCTGCATTTGTACCCAAACAATGGTCTCAATTACTGTACCACCTAAAAACGGGGCGATCTATATGCTGCCTCATTAAGAAGCAAATCCATGGTCTCAACTATTATGCGTCTCCAGTTTCCTAGCTGCCACTTCCATCTGGCAGCTGTTTACATCTCATGCCAGTGAGACTCCTATATTGACCTACTGTAGGTCCCTATGGATCCGACTCGCTGACTGACTGTGTATGTGTGTGTGTGTGTGTGTGTGTGTGTGTGCACGCGCACACGTGCGTGCGTGTGTGTGTACTTGTATAACTATATTGTGAAGGCCAAATGAGCCCACAATTATAGTAACATTAGGCATTGTGTGGACAATTTTCTTGGTCCTCACAAGAAAAATGGAAAAGAAAAGAGAGAAAATAGAGATAGGCTCACAATTATAGGATCAGATTCAGATTGGGGTTAGGCTGAGAAGTCAGAATTAGGGATTGTGGGATGAATGGTTGGTGTTAGAGTTATGGCTGTTGTAGATGCATGCGGCGGAACACCTAAAATTGTATTACTAGATATAAAATGTTGAGTATAGTAATACAAATGTGTGTTGTGTGCGTGCGAGTGAACATGCATGTGTGCATGCGTGCGTGCGTTGGTGTGATCAGTTAAGGTCTCGCCAGGTCTTCTTCTTTGCCATAGACATGCAAGATCATTGATTGCCAGGAGCAGACAATGATTTTTTTTCTGTGCAGAGCTTCTAGATGTTGCTAACCGGTCTTGGAGAGTGAAGAAGGAAGCAGACAGTGAGGAAGGAGATCAGAACACTCTTCATGATGGCTGGGTAGAAGTTAAGGATGGGCATTTCTGCTGGGCTTTACAGGGCTGGACAATTAACTGAAAATATATCCAAACTGATATTGAGAAGCAATGACTGACTTAATCTTGAAGGTTAATCGAATAAACAAGAAGTTTTTTTTTCTTCGTTTTTTTAATACTGTATATATTTGTCAGTATATGTCAACTGTATATTAACAAATTGACATGAAAAGGACAGGGGGATGATATCAATCAGCATTTTCTCTTTCTTGTTAATGATGAGCTCAAGGTGGTTATGAGCATATACTGTACCAGGCTACAAAATGTTCCACCTCTCTTCGGTGGAAGGTCACACACATTGTAGCCTATAGCTGTGTCCTTTTGTTGCAGTCAGGCAGAAACCTTGTATAGGCTATCTCCAATTCTCCATATTTCAACCGTTTTGTTTCGTAAATGAATGCCCTACTTTGTCATAATACTATGTCACAGAAAAGTAGCAAAATATCGAATAGATCTACAAGATCATTACGCATCGCCTCATGTCATGCTTTGAGCTTGTAGATCAGTAATTTTGGGGGTACTTTTGAATTTGAATCAAATGAAAAGTTACAGTTTTAGACATGCAGTATGAGGTTTCCATCCGTCACGGTGAGTGTCTGTGTGGAGGTGTAGTCATTCATGTAGAGGACTGCTTCTCGAAGTGGGGTCCAGGGACCCCCCAGGGGTCCTACAGGTGGTTCCAGGGTGTCCCCGGCAAAATCATGAACAGTTTAAACATTTAAAGACTATTTTATTTTCCTTCGAGTCAGGCCAAGGACTAGATGGTGGGATTATATCTCCACTCTAATGCCTCGGGATCCCCCAGGATGAATTTGCTAATGTTGCACTGGAAACGGACCTCTGGAAATCTCTGTTGGACCTGTTACCCCCGCGACCCGATTCCAGATCAGCGGTTGAAGATGGATGGATGGATGATGCACAGTAGAGTGAGGGGAGAGAGAACACAGCCCTGGGGGCTGATAGACACGGGGTCAGACAAATGGGGGGGCCCCAGCCTCCTGCCTGTCAGGAAGCTAGTGTTCTATTGACAGGTACTGGAGGTTACAGCTAGGAGGGTTATCTTGCTGTGGAGCAACTCAGAAAAAGTAGTGTTGAAGGCAGAGATGAAATCCAGAAACAAGATCCTGTAGATGTTGGAGAATGTGTTGAAGTTCTCTGCATTCAAGACTGAGCAGTTTGTTTTGTAAGGAAACTGTAGAGCAATGGTGGTTCTCAAATTATGTCCATGTCACAAATTTGTTCCATGTCAAGATTGTGTGCCAGGGATACAACCCCTTAAGATAACATGTTGTAATGATTTGTCAAACGAAAAGTGCAGATCTACAAGCTCAGAAAATATTGATGATATTGATATGACCCGCTATAATACATTGCAAGCTTGTAGATTGGCTATTTTCTAGCCTCGCATTGCCAGACAATATCACCTCTGCTGCCTTGTGTTAGCAATGGCAGATAGAGTCTAGCTGAACAAGGCTAGCTATTTTCAACAACAAAAAGTAAAATAGGGGACACCCTAGAACCTCCTCAAGAACCTCTGGGGGTCCCCGGAGGCCAGAGCTCACTTTGAGATTCAGTAATGCTGAGGGTCAAAGTGGTAGGCCAGCATCAGATCCCAAAGTTTCCATTATCACCAACAATATCAGAATGACTACTGACTACTATTACACTACAGTATATGTGCCTCCCTGGATGCATGAGTTTTTCTACGTCTGCACATACAGTAGCAAGCATGCATGTTGCACGTGCCAAGATGTCTTGCTCGGTTCATTTTTTTTTACATGACCACCTGATTCCTGGAAGGATGCGGCACCCTTATCTCATCCCACCTGGAGCACAGCGATAAACCAGCTTGCCGTTTGAATGAGCAAAAACAAGTGAAAGCTTATCTGCCCTGATGCACCCAAGATGATCCAGGCACACTGACATAACGCCTGTCTGTCACTCCCATAGCAACAACACGCAGCTCTACTGTCACGCTCAGGGACAAAGAGACAGACAGACAGACAGACAGACAGACAGACAGACAGACAGACAGACAGACAGACACATGCAGAGAAAAATGTCAAGACAAGCTTAGGTACAGAGACAAAAAAAGCTAACATGTGAAGAGAAGGGAACGCACCGAAAGAAGATAAACGATGAGCTGGTAAAGAGAGGAACAAGATATGGAGGCAGACAGATTGTATTCCTCTGCTATGTAATCTTCAGAAAAAAAAGGTGATACTGATAAGACCCCAGCAAAAATGTAGTCTTTACATACCCATACCTTTCACTCCTCTCCTCTCTGTCTTTATCTACTTCTATTTACATCTTACCATGCAGTGCAGCTTTACATATTAAGTAAAGTGGGACACTTTCACATTACTGTAGTCTCGGTACTTCATGTGAGTTACTCCAAATTGTTAAACTAGCATAATCTTCTTTTGAGTGCCACAGGAATAATTTATATTTTTAGAATGTACGTACATGCAAAACTACAAATGACGAAGGTTAAATTGTCCCACTTCACGAATATTCACCCCATAATATATCAGTAGACAATTATTCCACAAGAGTGGAATATCCTTTATGCACAATTACTTGCATTTACAAGGAGCCCACAGAGGATGGTTCAGAAAAAGTAATGAGAAAATTCTAGCGTAGCATAAAACAAACAATAAAAGTCTCAGTGTTAATTTTACTTAGCATGTCATTTACCGCCCTCTCAGAGTTAAATTAACATTGAGGATTTTACTGTGTGATATTGCTCCATGAATTACAAATGACTGTGGATGCTAAGACAGAAAACAATGTCCGTTCCTACAGACATTCTCATAGAAAGACAGAGCTCATTTTCTATATAAGCTAAAACTAAATTGTATTATTCCATAACCTCCTGTTCTTTAACAAATAAGCCATGTTAAAGTGTTATTAACATACTGTATGCAAACTCTGATATTCACTTATAGTTTTGGGGTTACCATTTCACACATTTTTAGCTTGGGGGGAAAAAAAAGAAAAAAGAATTTCATGAAATCCATGATCCTCATTATGCATTCTCTGACCCTATTAGCGGTGGCTTTCTAAAGCAATTTTAAAATAGATTAAGCAGTGTAATTGGCAGCAATCACAATTAACACATCTGTAAGTGAATGACGACAGTTGATGAAAATCCTCCAGCACTGCACAGACAGCCCAATCTTTAACATGGCTAAGTAGGCTTACAGTACACTGGGCTGAGTTGAGTTCATCTTTGCTGTGGTGTAACAGCTTGCCTAAAATCTGATTTTGAAGGTCATGTGCATAATACAATTTCCAACACTGAATGTGAATGGATGTTTGGCTCTGACAAAACAATAGAGATGTATTTATCCGCCCCAGAGGTTGTCTGAGAATCAGACGGTTGAGGTGCCCATTCCATTACCACTCCTATCAATGTGTTCTTGAGCAAGACAGAGAGTGAACCCTATAACTGCTCCTGACAAGCAGGTTGGTGCCTTGCATGACCGTCTCTGCTTCTTTGTTTAAAAGTGTGACTTCAAACATTGCAAGCGCTTTGGAAAAGAAAAAAGAAATGCTATAAATATAGACCACTGGCTCATCCCTGACTGATACGGCTCTGAAAAGGGCCCCTTTGTTTCTGGTTTTATCATCATACACAATTACAATTACAGTGAAACATGTAAAATGGAATTGCCATGTAGTCAAATTATAATACTGCATTATGCAAATGCACTTCCTCCAGGACTTTAACAAATGTTCTCAACTCTGCTCAATTAAGTTCTAATCAAATAACACCGTGGTACTTTCAATAATGTGGCCCATTTTATCATGTCCTGCACACTAGGCAGGATGTCTATGACGGGTGAGGGGGAGGCAGGATTCACATTCAAATGATAAGACTTTTCTCCCACCCGAAGATCTTTGTATAAGTCATTAGCGATGTCTGTGGCTCTGAGACGAGCTGGCACATCAATATGAGCAAACTGGGAGGCCTTTTTTTAACAACAACAACAACAACAACAGCAGCATCGATCACTCTGCAGCAGTGCTCGGTGGAGAAAACTCACAGTAGCCGCCCAGGAAATAGTATTTCAGTCTTCATTATGGGTTCTAACCAAAAGGACGCCTCATCTGAGAGCCATCAGGCCTGGTAGAAAATGGACTGAATGCATATAAACGATGATGGAGAGGGACCAAACTAGGAGGGCTGGCGGATGTAAAGGGGAGAAAGGAGCGGAGCGATGAGCGGAGGAGGTGAGGAGAGGTGTCAAGAGGATTAGGAAATGGAGCGGGTGTAGGGGGTGGCAGACGAGCTGAGAGGATAGGAAAAGAAATCACAAATGGATCCGAGTTTGGCACAGGGGTTGAAGATGTATGTAACATACTTAGACCACTCAACAGATCTATGTGGAGCTACATGACATTGTATTGGGGAGGGAGCCGTGTAATGGGGTGGCCTTCTTTATGATGACAGTCATGTTGCGCAACTAAATTATATCAGCTGCACACAATGCAGGGAGCAGGGAAATATATGGACATCCTATTACAGGGAGAACATGGAAGCGAGGTACTTGTATTTGTGTCTATTTTCCCCCAGTAAATGGCCATGGCATGTGGCAAGCAGACAAAACGATGGCCACGCCTGGTAATGAACAGCAGCCCTGAATGCATTTGGCATCACATTAACTGGCCTTGCTGTCCCCTCCTTTTGACTCTAATGATTTGAAAATACGAGAGAGCCCACACATCGGCGCGTACCCTACCCTCTGTTCCTTGTGTGCCTGGCTGAGCACTTGGAGTCAAAGCAAGCAGCATGTGTAGTGCATAACCTCAAGTATCTAAATAAACTATAAACTATACATACGCAAGTAGAAATAATGTGCTGCCCTGATGCATGTATATGTCACAGTTTCTTTTGAGTTTCAGTGAAATTGACAAAACAATAGAGATGTATTTATCCGCCCCAGAGGTTGTCTGAGAATCAGACGGTTGAGGTGCCCATTCCATTACCACTCCTATCAATGTGTTCTTGAGCAAGACAGAGAGTGAACCCTATAACTGCTCCTGACAAGCAGGTTGGTGCCTTGCATGACTGTCTCTGCTTCTTTGTTTAAAAGTGTGACTTCAAACATTGCAAGCGCTTTGGAAAAGAAAAAAGAAATGCTATAAATATAGACCACTGGCTCATCCCTGACTGATACGGCTCTGAAAAGGGCCCCTTTGTTTCTGGTTTTATCATCATACACAATTACAATTACAGTGAAACATGTAAAATGGAATTGCCATGTAGTCAAATTATAATACTGCATTATGCAAATGCACTTCCTCCAGGACTTTAACAAATGTTGCCCTGATGCATGTATATGTCACAGTTTTTTTGAGTTTCAGTGAAATTGAGAACAGGAGCGCTCGTCGTGCGGCGCGGGGTGGAACAAGCGGTCGCTTTGATCCACAACAACGACAACGACAACGTAGCGTCGGCAGGAATGATAGCGCCTCACCCCACGGAGGTTAGGGTTAAGGTCCGTCCGTACATACCGCCGGCGAATTGGTGAATAGCGAATTAGCGTATAATTCGCCTTTTGTTTAAAACCTTATAAAGTCAATGGAAGCATCCACACCAAACGCGAATTTAAAAAAAGCAAAAAGGCATCTGTTTTTTATTCGCCCTTGTGTCGAATTTAGCGAACATTCGCTGATGAACTCCTCTCTCTCTCTGTATTAAATCAAGCTCACTCTATCTAGAGAGAGAGAGAGCAAGGTCGAGGGACCTTCCCTTTGCATTGCTTTTCCGTGTCTCTCGTCTGTGTGGCTGCTTGGAAAAAGTACTCGAATGTCTACTGGTAAAAGCATGGTTTATGTATGTTTTATTGTTAATTTAGCCTATATCTGCAAAAAGACTAATGTTTTAAAATAAATCGCTGGGTATTAAATACAATAGGATCCGAAATGTAGTGGAGTAGAAGGAAAGTACTGGGAATTGGACTCAAGTACAAATACCTACAAGTACAGGCTACTCAAGTAAATGTACTTCCAGTTACTTTACACCACCGCTGCTGCGAGCTGCCTGTCTGTGGGGGAACGGAGCGGAGGAGGAACGGTGAACGCGTGTTGTCTATTCTGTGATGTGATGGGTTGTGTGCGCCGGTGAAGACTTCTATTCTTCTTTTTCTTTTTATTATTTAATAGGCTAACAACCACGGCCAGGTCATCATCACTTGAGGATGTAGTTTCCATTGTTTTATTTGTTTCCCCGTTCGTTCTCCTCTCTCCTCTCTCTCCTTTCTTCTCCTTTCTCCTGTGACTACAGGCAGATATCACCCCCTCGTATTTTAGGCGAATTAAGCGAATATTATACGCATATTCACGTCGCTTTTTGGTGTGTATGGAAAAAGGCGAATCGCGAATTCTTCGCCTTTTTGGTTCGCTTATTCCGTCGCTTTCGCTAATTCGCCGGTCTGGACAGAGCTTTAGGGTTAGGCATAGTTTTACAGAGGTTAAGGTTAGGGTTAGAGTTAGGCATAGTAAGCTAATGGCTAAACACAGCCGAGCTGCGTGATTATGGATCCCACTGGGAAAGATGGATAACCACGCCCTGGAATCATTTTTGAAGCTTGTGATTGGCTGAACCGGACGTAGGGAGCGCTCCGTTGTAGTCACTTGGACCGCGCGAGGTGCACCAAAACCCAATTATCATTGTGTTTATCGTGCGCTTGCCCAGGCCTTACGGCCTGGGCATAAATAGAACGATTGCATTCACCACGGCTTTGTAACTCCCTGGCCCGCTCTTCGCGGGCACTCGTGCCTGCGGCGCTCGGGTGCGAAGAGCAGGACCAAGGTCCGCTGACCTTCGCGCCGCTTGCAATGTCGTGGACAATAACTGAAAACGAGAGCTCTATACCGTTTCCATCCATCTTTCCCAGTGGGATCCATAATCAGGCAGCCGAGCTAGGCTAGTAGATAAACAACAAAAGAGGTGTCGCAAACGAGTGACGTCAGCGACTACACAAGTGAATGGCTGTTGTCGCCATCTCATGGTGAATACGCAGAATTACACAGGTGCGCTGATAAGAGACTATCAAGGTGAATTGATCCAGGTGGTGTTAGGGGTGTGTGGGATGAACGACAAAACTCACTGAGTTACCCAAACTGACTGTAACATATACATTCGTGTTATGCGACTATAGATCCTCTTTTTTTCAGTGTTTCTTCATCCAATTGTGTTTGTGCATATAGAATCATAATACGTGTTTGTTTGTGTTTGCGTCCTTACTCATGCTCGTGCATGCACACGCGTGCCTGTGCCTAGTGTGTGTGCATGTGTCTTTTTCCAGCTAATGTTAATGGCACATTATGATGAATTGGCTTCATGATTCCAGTTAGGCTGAGTGGTGATTAAATCTTCATTACCGCTTCTGGTCAGCCCTGCTCCTCATAGATTGCCAGGAAACTCAATTCCTCTTAATTTCTGCACTAGGCCCCTGACTGAATCAGGACACCAACAGCAACAAACAAACTACGGCAGGGAGTGCACAAACAAAGCTCTCAATCTCTCACTTAAATACTGACACTTGAAGACTGCAACAGCTACCACGGAGCCATCTTCAAAAGCTTCCCTCAACAAAGAATTCACGTTGAATCACTGTTTATGTCACACCGCTTGCTCTGCTTAAGGCAAAAAAGAGACATATAGACTGCTCTATTCTGAAAGCACAACCCATCCTCTAACTACAGTCAAACACGTTAGAATTGGGGGCATTTTGCACTATTAGTTTCTTGCATGCACTAAAACAACCCATAATAAAAGCTGACAGGCTGTAATTGTACTGTACCGCACCATGATTATGCAAATGGTTCTATTCTAGATGACAGCATGAAAAGACTACTTACAGTATAAAAACCTGCAATCCCAATACCTTATACAATACTATATGATGTACAGCAAAATAATGTTTTTACAATGTTTCATGAGTTTCTTGCTAATCCCATACATGTGAGTGCGCTGATCAGTAGGGGCGACATTGGCTCAGGGGTAGAGAAACTGTCATTAGAACAAGGAGGGTTCCCAAAGGGTTCCCAGTTTGAATCCGGGCTCCCCCAGAGTCAGTGTCGAAGAGTCCATCAGTATGTTGTTGTGTGTTGTTTCATTACTGATGCGTGTTATTTTGGGAGCCAAGAAGTGCAGTGGTGGAATTGTTAAATGGAATACAGACAGTAGTGTAAAGTAACTAAGTACATTTACTTAAGAAATGTACTTAAGTACAATTTTGAGGTATTTGTACTATATATTTCAATTTCCAATACTGTTACTTCTACTCCACTACATATTGGATCCAATATTGTACTTTTACTCCACTACATTTATTTGAAAACTTAGTTACTTTGCAGATATAAATTATAATATTACAAAACATATATTAGCCCTATTTTATTCCTATTTTCTACAAGCTCACAACACGTTGCGATGTGACATTTTGTGAGCTTGTAGATCTGCTATTTTCAAACATTTTGTACTTTTACTTTTGGTACTTTAAGTAAACGTTGATGCCAACACTTTAATTCCGGACTTTTGCTTGTAAGGGTGCCCACTAGGGTGGATCTTAAATTACCTTTTTTAGATTTTCTTGAGTCTCACCCCCCAATTATGTTCCAACGTACAAAAAACTGCTTTGGTTAAAATTTGGTTGAATTTCAAGCATATTTAGAGGTAGCTCAATCAAGTCAAAGTTTGTACATTTTATTGGTCAAAATCGAATTGCACTGCAGGCACATTTAAGTTATACATTATACATTATTCTTATACTAAGCACAGAGATTATATTTTTTAAGCTTACAAATCTAAACACAAATCTGTTTGTCATATCAAACCAGAATTAATGTATTGTAGAAAATAGCAAAACAAAGAATGACAAATTGCTATTTTTCATTTAACGTGCACAATGACATGTCTTTATTGCACACTCTTCAATCATACTCACAACACACAACAAGCACACAGCCCCACTTCCTCGTTTACCCCCAAAACCCCCGAAAGTCACTGCAGTATAGCAATTCAGTAGTTACTGATCAATTAAAGTTTAATTACGGCTATCGGGATACTTGTGCCGATGGTTCTGCACAATTTGCAGCAAGTATTGGAGTTGGGACTCATCTTTAGTAATGAGACCACAATATTCTTGTATTAGGGCAACCCCACGCTCTGCATGATCATTGACAACATTCATCGCCTTCACTACAGCCAGAGCTTCTTGGTAGTCCACCCTGGGCTCCCACTCATCGGGATCAACGTCAAGGAAGTCATCTGGGAGATCCATCATTTTGAAAAGCACTTCAATGTTCTTCCTTGCAATTGTTCCAAGGTCAACAGTAATTATCTTCATATGCCCCTGTTCATGATCTTCATTTCCATCTTTCGTGGCTCTCACCATCAGCCTCTTCGTTTGCGCGCTCACTTGACTGTCAAACAATGCAAGTCCGACGATCTCTGGAGCCAAATACCATATGTGATTGGAAAACTTTTGAGAAGCAGCTTTAGACACCTCAGCATTTATTGATGAATATTCCAGGAACGATTTTAACAGCTGCCAAGTCATTTAGTGGAGCGCTGACAGCAACAGGTGCCATCATCCATGCCTTCACATAATTGCAAACTGCAAAAATGCACAAATCCATGCATGCTTTTTCTTCCCTGAAGGTCAGTTTGAATTGGCCATGAAACATCCAGATCTTCATACAATAATTAACCTTTGCCATCCAACGGGCATGATGGGCTCTGAACCGGGCAGCGAGGTATCCGGTTCAACAATAAATGCTGAGGTGTCTAAAGCTGCTTCTCAAAAGTTTTCCAGCTGCTTCTCAAAAGTTTTCCAATCACTTATGGTGAACAGGGGCATATGAAGAGAATTACTGTTGACCTTGAAACAATTGCAAGGAAGAACATTGAATTTTTTTTCCAAGGTGCTTTGAGAGGGAGCCCAGGGAGGACTACCAAGAAGCTCTGGCTATAGTGAAGGCGATGAATGTTGTCAATGATCATGCAGAGCGTGGGGTTGCCCTAATACAAGAATATTGTGGTCTCATTACTAAAGATGAGTCCCAACTCCAATACTTGCTGCAAATTGTGCAGGACTATCGGCACAAGTATCCCGATAGCCGTTAACAAACTTTAATTGATCAGTAACTACTGAATTGCTATACTGCAGTGACTTTCGGGGGTTTTGGGGGTAAACAAGGAAGTGGGGCTGTGTGCTTGTTGTGTGTTGTGAGTATGATTGAAGAGTGTGCAATAAAGACATGTCATTGTGCACATTAAATGAAAAATTGCAAATTGTCATTCTTTGCTTTGCTATTTCCAACAATACATTAATTCTGGTTTGACATATGACAAACATGTAATCAGATTTGTGTTTAGATTTGTAAGCTTAAAAAATATAATTTCTGTGCTTAGTATAAGAATAATGTGTAATGTATAACTTAAATGTGCCTGCAGTGCAATTCGATTTTGACCAATAAAATGTACAATCTTTGACTTGATTGAGCTACCTCTAAATATGCTTGAAATTCAACCAAATTTTAACCAAAGCAGTTTTTTGTACATTGGAACATAATTGGGGGGTGAGACTCAAGAAAATCAAAAAAAGGTAATTTAAGATCCACCCTAGTGCCCACACACCAAAATACCTATGAGAGTGGAATCCGCGTTCCGCCAATGCATTTCAATGTGAATGAAGCGGTTTCATGCCAGCAGAGGATTTCTGCCAAAAAACGCTCCCTTATCATTGAAATGCATTGGCGGAATGGGGATTCCACTCTCATAGGTACTTTGATCAGTGTTGTACCCGAACGCGTTCAATGAACGATCGTTCATGAACACGTTCATATTTTGGGCGAACGTGAACTGAACGTTCTTTGTTTTCGCTTGATGAACGATATTGTCGAACGCGTTCATTCTGACGCCCGTGAACGGCGTTCGTCGGCGTTCGGCGGCGGTTCATGCGGCGGTCCGCACCTCCGCGGTCGCCTGTCCTCTCGTCTCTCTTTTCATTCACATGTTCCAATAGCACGCACTGCACGCAGCTCCTCGTGAACGTTGATATGCGGTGCTGTCTTCAGCTGGGTGGGTGCTTCATCACATGAAGCACTGTGAATCTCCTCCTCGTTACGTCTCGGAGTCGCAACTCGCAAGTAAAGCCTGACTACTTTGTCATATGTGTGTTGCACAGCGAAAATAGCTGATCTGCAAGCTCACAATGCGTCGCATCCACGAGACAACGTGAGCTTGTAGATCAGCTATTTTAACCAACGAGGAAACATGCTGTGCGCGAGGTTTAGAAACTTCTGCCTTCAGCCCTTCACAATAAGGGTGCAGGAAGACTGGGCACTGGGCACCTAAATATTGTGGGCACCTCAATGTTAAGTTGGATGAAATTATTGCTGTGTGTGGTTCTATATGGGCTGTGTCAATAATTTTGACAAATAATAGCTTGCAGCAACGTCTAAACATTTTTTTTTTTTTTTTGAATTGCCAAAAGTATAAAAATATTATGGTTAAAAAAAGAACTAAGTTAGTTCATTTTGGGGAACCATGAACTTTAGTTCAAAATGTAGAATTATGAACTATGAAATGAACTAGTTCATTTTAGAAGTTTTGAACTTGAACTTGAACTAGTTCATTTTGAAAGTGAACTTGAACTTTCCCAACACTGACTTTGATGTGGGATCAGCCTAACAGAGTATTTCTATATTGCAGACAGTATTGATACTTTTACTTAAGTAAAACATGTGAGAACTTTTTCCACCACTGACAGCATGTAAAAACTAGCCCATAAAACCAGTAGAGGGCACCCTCCCTCCTGACACATCCCTGACAAAAATCGTGCTGAATCCCTTAGCTACTATGAAGTGTTGCATATCAACTATGCAAATAATGATAGATAGACCTTCTGAGGCCTTCCTTGTGCATCACTGTTGCATGTTCTCTAGACCATGAAGCGCCAACATATAGTATTGCGGTTCTGTATTCATTTTGCTGCAGGCTGGCACAGTAAAAGGTCATACAGGCTTACTTCAACTACTCATACTGCTGTAGAACTGTCTAATGAGTTGTCTAGGTGTCATTTTAAGCAGTTGCCAACCTGGGTTCTGGTCTGCCTCTGTGGAAAGCAGCAGACTTACTGAAAATACACAGTGTTTGTTAACGTATAACAACCTAAACCCTACAGTATACTTTGTTGTATGTTAATAGCAAAAATAGCTATACTACAGGCTCACAGTGTGAGCACTGCTACTGTGTTTTCACAGAATAGGGACGCTAGGGTTCATGTGGTTAATCTAAATGGAACAGCAGATGGGTGGGGTGACTACAATGCAAAGAGAACTGAAAATTGAGAGAATTGCAGAGTGCACAATGCAGTTACAAACTTTCTGGTTCTCATTGTATCTCATTGCATCACCTGTGGGGCAACATATGCTCAAATTTGTTATTTTAAACCTTATTTTTCGTGTAAATAACATTACGCTCCACACAGTTCAGAAGCAAACTATCAGATAATGAGACAAAATAATGGTCTAGGTGGTTGCTTGAGTCTAATAGGCGGTTGTAAGGGTCTAATAGGGTGTTGCTGGGATAAAACAGGTGGTTGCTACGGTCTAATATGTGGTTGCTAAGGTCTAACTGCGACCCCGGCACAGTCCGTATCACTCCGTACGGGTAACGCCTGACACTGTGGTTCCCCTGACACATCACTGTGAAATTACAGGTAACATCACAGGGTGACATCACAGTGATGTCAGATACTCAGAGCAGGGATAACGCCTGACACTAGTTCCCCCGACACATCACTGTGACATCACAGGTGACATCACAATGATGTCAGATACTCAGAGCAGGGATCTCCATATATGGGCATAAACAGGTGACATCACAGTGGTGTGGCTGGTTCAGACAGGGATCTCCATGTAAGGGCATAAAATGGATTGTATGTTGTGATGTCATGGGAACCACTAACAGAATCCCTTTTATGCCCATATATGGAGATCCCTGATGTGATCAATATTAAGCCCATATCTACTGTAACAGGACTTCATATGGGAATGCCCATATATGGAGGAAGACAGCCCATATCTGTGTGGCTGGTTCAGACAGGGATCTCCATGTAGGGGCATAAAAGGGATTGGATGTACTGTATGATGTCAGATGTGATAGACGTCATAGAATTTTCACATAACGAATAACTGAGTAAGCATGTTTGGGGTCTCACAGCATATCTCCATATACAATACATGGATCTTCATATATGGGTACCAGGAGTCTCCATAACTGGTCCGATATACATCACTGGCCAGACGGCCAAGACATGACGCGAGGTCACTTGTCGCCCTGAGGCGTCTTACTAG
Source organism: Nannobrachium achirus (assembly GCF_963921795.1). Classification (NCBI taxonomy): domain Eukaryota; kingdom Metazoa; phylum Chordata; class Actinopteri; order Myctophiformes; family Myctophidae; genus Nannobrachium; species Nannobrachium achirus. The sequence goes on along the minus strand of NC_137833.1, from coordinate 36,657,595 downwards.
TATGCAGTTTCTATGGTCTAATATGCGGTTGCTAGGGTCTAATATGCGGTTGCTAGGGTCTAATATGCGGTTGCTAGGGTCTAATAGGTGTATAATAGAGTGTATAATAGGTGGTTGCTATATGGTCTAATATGTTGTTACTAATAAGCAGTTGCTAGGCTCCAGTGTAGCTAAGTGGAATCTCCCATTGCAATTAATGGTATTAAAAGTGAAATATCTCTAAAGTACTAAATATTTCAAAAATTCAAATGGTAGCCGATTATGTCCTAAGTCTGATCGTTGTAGAGTTGGAATGGCGTGTCTAGCTTAAAGAAGGACTATGAAGGACTAGTTAGGAATCAAAAATAGGCCTGGGAATAAAAGTAACCCACAATGATGTCCCAAAAGTCCAACGCGCTTCAGCCACCTTTGGCATGAAAGCGCTTTAGGGACAGTAAACTATATTATAAATAAAACATTTTTACATTTGCATTTCAAACAGATTACAGAGTAGAAGAGTCATGAGTAGAGTACTGATCGAGTCTGCACCTTTATTGTACTGTAGGCCTGACTGACTCAGAGTTAAGCTTGACTGAGGAAGACCCCTCATGCATGCAATAAACGTGCAGATATAGTGTGTTTGCAGTAAGAGTGGTCTACAGTGATCTCCCTGAAAATAATAATGTTTTCAGTTCAGGATATCAATTTCTTTTTTTTAATAATTTGAGTCCCAGAGGGTTTTTAGCTAATTATTTTTACCCCCTTTTCACCCCAATTTAGTCGTTATACCAATTCTCCTTTTGCACAAAGTAGTGCATTGCAAGATAGAGGGCGCCAGATCCCTTTTAGTCACACTGTACCACTACTTCCTGTTCATCCACAGAGCATTGATTCTAGTTGTTTTCTCCATTATATTTCTTTTCACCTTTTTCAACTTTTATTACTTGGGATGGTAAAAAGATGAGGCAGACAAATAAAATGTGTTTTGACAAGTAATAAAAGTTGAAAAAAGTGAAAAGAAAGCACTTTAATCTAATGGAGAAAACAACTAGAATCAATGCTCTGTGGATGAACAGGAAGTAGTGGTACAGTGTGACTAAAAGGGATCTGGCGCCCTCTATCTTGCAATGCACTACTTTGTGCAAAAGGAGAAAGATTCCTCCCCACACACATTTCTGTGTTGTCATTGCTGTTGTATCCTACTGACTCACCTGCCAGTGAGGAGCCCCCACCAGGAGGACGTAGAGCCTTCGTCCTACTCCTCCCGCCCAACACTCCCTGCTTGACAGGTGCCACCCCAGCCCGTAGGAATACATGCAATGACCAGTATCACCCTCCCTGTCCGGCTTCCCTCCCCCGAACACGGACCAATTGTGTTCGCACAGATGCCCGACATTGCCGGTTGCACCACAGGGGATTTGAACCCACAACCTTACGTGGTGGTGGGCAGGGACTTTACCACTGCGCCACCAGAGCGTCTTCAAGGTATCAATTACACCCAATCAGGAGAAACAACTCAACCAGGATACAACAAGTTAAAAATGGAAATCATGAAAAAAAAAAAAAAAGAAATTATGTGCAGAATTTTGGGACTGGAACATTATAAAATTGAAGCTGATACAATACGTTCTCACTCCTCATTGGGTGGAATTGGTGACCCACCAGTAAAAAGTATTTTCTGTTTAATAAAGAGCTGGAGATATAGGGAGACCACTGTTACAAAGATCAATGATGATTACTATCAGAATATGGAGTATGAATGTTTTGACATTCTACAAAAAAAGTTTTTGTTTTAACCAAAAAATATAACTTAGAACACCTTTGCACTTTGGGTAATCAGCTTGAAGGGCTCAGAATAATAATAATAATAATAATGATCACGAGTATGGAGTATGAATGTTTTGACATTCATACAAAAAAAAAGTTTTTGTTTTAACCAAAAAATATAACTTAGAACAAGTGCCTGACTGTCAGCAGGCACTTTGGGTAATCAGCTTGAAGGGCTCAGAATAATAATAATAATGATCACGAGAGGAAATACAGTAAACTAATGCTCAGTTGCGATGAAATTATTATCAGTGCTGTGCACTTGCTTTCACGTCTGGCAGAATAACCAATGTTGTCGTTATGTCCAGATTTCTTTGACTGTTACTGGGCTGAATGATGGACTATTTGAAAGGAGACACATGCAGCCAGAGGCACAGAACCCATGAGCAAATTACATTAGGCAACTTAGGGAAGTCCTGTCAAAGCCGCAATGTACTCCACACATTTTTGCAGCGGTCTTTTCATGCAGTGAATGAGTGAAATATGGGGCTGAAACCAGTGTTGGAAAAAGTTTTACTTAAAAGTTATCAATACTGCAATGTAGAAATACTCTGTTACAAGTAGAAGTACGGGATTCAAAATGTATTTGAGTAAAAGTATTGGTATTAATAAGTACTAAAAGTTAATAAAGTACCAAAAGTTTAAAACAAATTGCAGATCTACAAGCTTCCAACGCGTCGCAATGCGTCGCCTTGTGAGCTTGTAGATCGGCTATTTTCAAATAGCCACAATATAAAATATTGTTATGTTTATGTATTTTTTGTAATATTATAATTTATATCTGCAAAGTAAAAATTGGAAATACTCAAGTAAAGTACAAATACCTCAAAATTGTACTTAAGCACAGTACTTGAGTAAACACACTTTACAACTATACTACTTTACACCACTGGTCTTTTCATGCAGGGAAATATGGGCTGCAGTCTGCGTACTGACCCGCTTCACATCCTTGCCGAAGGTCTCGCTGTAGCTGGTCCCGAGGATCTCAAACTGAACATGGGAATTGGATCCCTCGGCGCGGAAGTCCATCATCCCTGTCAGGCCGCTGATCCGTCCCTATGGCAACAGCATGCAGAACAGTCATTGAAGCGCCATGGGCCAGGACAGGGATTAGAAAGGCTGCTGTGTTCTGTCCTCTTCCCTGTGTGCATGTGTCAGTGTGAGCCTATATCGTCACTGTCGGCCCAAACCTTGTTACTACTTCAGCAGGGGTGTGGCACCAAATTCTGTGCTCTTGGTACAAGAATTTACTCGCATTTTGTGCTTTAACTATTGAAAAATAGCAGATATACAAGCTCACAGCGCGAGTGCCGCGCTGCAAGCTTGTAGATCTGCTATGTTTGAAAAAGAAAAATCAAAAGTCTTTGAATATTCAAAAAAAAAAATGTTTTTTTGAAAAACCTGTCAGTGGTGCTCAATCTTTTTCATGTGAAGGACCCCCAAAATGATATGTATTTGGCCACGGACCCCCCCCCCCCCATCTCAAAATATTTAGTTCTAGGGACCCCCCAGAAGCAAAATTTTAGATACAAATGTTCGCTTAAAAAATACATGCAGTATATTCAAAGATTTGCACACATTTTCACGACTTTTCAAAAATAGCAGATTCATATCTGCTATTTTTCAATAGCTAAAGTATAATATAATTAAGGCCCCTCCACCTTGGGCCCTAGTAACTCATTCCCACTCCCCCCCCCCCCCTTATGACGCCCGAATCGTCACTGTCGGCCGCAAACCTCGTTACTTTTCAGAGATAATGGGAAAAAAATGGATTCCAATGGATCCAAAGTAGTTTTAGTCACCAGCTCTTGTAAATACTTTTCAGTAATTCAATAAGGTATTTATAAAACCCACAGACACACAGTATTTTCAGTTTTAATTTGGAAAATGCTCAAAATGGCTAAATCTACAATTTCACGTCGCCAGCTTATGGATCAACTATTTTTGTAGTTTTTTTTTTCCCCAGACACTGTTATACAATGAAGTAGAGCTTTAATTTACGAGAAATAAAAACAATATATATATATATATATATATATATACACAGTATATATATGGACAAACAAGGTTTCCACCCGACAGTGATGTGTACGTGGCGTGGCGTGTGTGGACGTGTATGTGTGTGCTGTGCATACACAGTAAAATCCTCAGTGTTCATTTAAATGTTTAAAAAGAACCAAATGGACCAGTAAAATAAATTAAACGAACACTCAGGACTTTACAGTGTGCAGTATATATATATATATATATATATATATATATATATATATATATATATATATATATATATATATATATATGCCTGTTGACAAAGGAGAATAGACCAATAAACTTGGTACAATGAAATGACATGCTATGCACATTCTTATTGTTCTTTCCATAACTTATCCAAATTTAAGCATTAAGAGAATAATGAACAAGCAATTGTAAATGTGCTGTAATTAAATGTTATGTGAATGTCACTTGTGCTCCATCTCAGGGACGTGCAGAGAATGTTAGAGAGGCAGGGGCTGACATTTCTAAAAAGGGCCTTTTGGTGAAAACATCGAAAATAGCAGACCTCAAAGCTCACAAGAGCGCTCGGAGGTCGGCTATTTTCGATGCTTGGTTTCGACACATTTCTTGATTTCAACATAAGATGCCGCATTCAAGTTCAGGAGAGTTTGGCCTTTGTCTCTTGAATGCCGCCTTCAGGTATGGCATAGAAAGGGGGCATTTGCATTTCTTTCACCATAGTAAAAACTGCATTCATGGTCTGGAGAGAGGGCACTTTTTACAGATGGATAAAAGGGCAGGGGCTCGAGCCCCCTTTGATGTCTATGTGTGCACGTGCCTGCTCCATCTGACAACACACTTTGAGGACAGGAAGGGTAACAGCATGTGGGTGCGGCTTGGAGTCAACCTTGTGTCCTATTCAGTCTGTGGAGATGACATTTTGAATAACAAACAAGGCGGAGTGTGGTGACAGTATGTCCTTTTGCTATTGTTCTGCTCTCTCTTTTACACATTCTAATGAAACTACTTTGTTAATCAATCAAACCGGCATGACTTGCAGCTTTCAAGCTGAATGAGGTGTTTATGAAATGAACACCATATCAATGATGGGAGAATTTCAATAGGAAATCCATTAAGACAATGTGCTGTAATCACAGAGAGTATCACAGAGATCTTAGTGCAGCGTGTTAGCAAATATTGATGTGCGATATTGTCAAAGAAGATGAACTGTCCTGCAGTTGAAATACAGTCTAAAACAAGGGTCTTCAACAGGGGGTCCGGAACCCCTAGGGGGTCCTCAGAGTTACTATAGGGGGTTGTGAGCTTGTAGATCGGCTATTTTTTGGCAAAGAGGTTTGGTGTAGAGTGCAGAAAGAGCAGACATATAGTGTCTGCATAGTGAAAGGTCATATAGTGAAAGGTCAACTTTATTAAGTATTGACAGTTCAAGTGGGTAAATATTTGAAACACAAATTGACATGAATCCAAAATACACTGATGATTGTGCTGTCAAACCATGAAACTATATGGAATCTATGAAAAGGTTGTTTGGGCCCCGGTATACCTTTTGTATGGTGTCTAACATGGACCATCCTCCGTTCCATGGCTTGGTGGACTTCCTCATGCAGTTGAGGCTTGCCATGCTGTGCCACTTCCTGTCCTCCAGCTTCCTGTAGAAGGCGTTGGCCAGCATCAGGACGCTGTCGTACAGGTACAGGTTGGACACCTGGCAGCGCGACAAGGATCACAGAGAGATAATAAGGTTTAGGTGGAAAGCCCTTTTCTCTCCCAGTGGTAGTTCTTATTGAGTATACTACACTCGTTCACACGCACGCACACGAACACAGACACAGACACACACGCACGCACACGAACACGCACGCACGCACGCACGCACGCACGCACGCACGCACGCACGCACGCACGCACACACACACACACACACACACACACCAGGCATGTGCACACATAGACATCAAAGGGGGCTTGAGCCCCTTCCCTTTTATCCGTCGGTAAAAAGTGCCCTTTCCGGACCATAAATGCAGTTTTTACTATGGTGAAAGAAATCTTAGTGCCTCCTTTCCATGCCATACCTGAAGGCAGCTAGCATTCAAGAGAATTGCCTTGTCCAAAGTAACTCTCCTGAACTTGAATGCAGCATCTTATGTTGAAAGAATTGCCCTCTATGTGTAGAAATCCATGCCATTATGCCACATCTCCAGTATTGACTTGATTATGCTTATTTCAGTGTGGTATCACGCACTGAAAATAGCTGACCTCCAAGCTCACAACGCGTCGCAGCGAGCCAACTTGGCCCTTTTAGAAATTTCAACCCCAGCCTCTCTAACATTCTCTGCACGTCCCTGACACACGCGCGCGGCCGCACGCACGCACGCACGCACGCACGCACGCACGCACGCACGCACGCACGCACGCACGCACGCACGCACGCACGCACGCACGCACACACACACACACACACACACACACACACACACACACACACACACACACACACACACACACACACACACACACACACACACACACACACACACACACACACACACACACACACACACACACACACACACACACACACACACACACACACACACACACACACACACACACACACACACACACACAACATAACCAAACAAAGCCACACCTTTAAGCCTCAAAGAGATAACCTTGTGAATGTTTTATTTGTGTGACCATGGATTTGTGCTCACAGCAGACCCTGCCATACACCATGTATAGAACTCTTCATCTCCAGCAAAGGCAAAGTTAACGATTATGGTAAAACATTTTCTCACATAAGGACCGTGAGGAGACAGAAAGTTGATTGCTAGTGTGAGCATCATCTCACGATCTTCTCTCATATAAAACCCCTTCAAAATTGTCCTCAGTTCAACTCTCTCCTCCGTTGCCCTCATTAGCATGGTGATCATGTGCATTGCCACCTGCATTGGTGTCACGTTGACTTGGATTTGATTATAGTGGTTTGGCGGCAAATTAATAAAATGTTTTTGCCTCGATATGAAAATGTTCAATACATTATTTACATGCGCGGATAGACAAATTACTTTGCAGTAAATCGTTGTCAAATCAGAGTTACAATAAGCCAATCGTGTGGCAGGAAAGTTAGCAAGCAGCACATCCTGTGTAACTGTTTGGAATGTTGATTAGCAGGACTGGAAGTACAAATGAAAAGAAGAACAGTGTCCCTAAGCGATAATTTGAGCAAGACAACAACTACCTGCTTGCCAAGCCCTAAGTACTAGTTGTCTTCACACAGTATCCAAACTAGAAAAGTGTACTCCTTGGAACACCGAACACATGTCTCTGCCAGGCCGGGTTGCCTATACCCAGTGCCTGCTAATTATGGAAGGCAGTCATAGCCATTTGGAATGGGATCTGAAACGCCGAAATGGGTCGTAGCAAAGGGTTAATCCTACGCAGCATTTGAGAACTTCACAAGTCCTGCCATTGGCAAGTCAGTAGATTGTCATTGTCATTGCATTGTCATAACATTGTCAATGAGAAAGGTCGTTATGGCCAAGGTGTTATTTAAATGCTATTCAGATTCAGTTTTTCTACTGAAAAGAAATGTCGAGGAGTGACACTTCTTTTCAGTTTTAAACAAAAGAGAAGAATTAGACAGGCTAAACAGGGATAAGAAGTAGAACCCGGGAAAACGTGCATTTACATAAAAAATGGAAAAGATCGGGAAAACCGAATGGCACATGGGTATATAGAGATTGATGATCCAAGGAATCCAGGGGGGACATATTTTGATTGCACCACCTATGGTTCAAGAGTTATAGTCCAAATGTGAAGTGGACTGGATACAATTACAATCTGTAGCAGTAGTAGCAAAGAATCTGCCCCAAGGTGGCACTTACAGGCTGATATGAAAAAGATAGGTGGACGTTCTTCTTCCTTGGCCTCCTGTGAGTTTACGACTGTACGTGCAAAGGACACACGGACACAGTCTCTGGCCTTCCGCCAAATGGTCATGACAGAGACTCTTTCTGTGTGTGTGTGCTTGCGAGCTGAGCTGCATTTATATATTGGGGCAGCCATATAGCTGAATGGTTATAGAGCCCGTCAGTGTGCAACTCAGGGTCTCTCTCTGTGTAGCCTGTAGAGCGCTGTGAGCGTTGCCGTTCCAATCGCTGTGCTCTGAGAGCACTCAGAGGGCATACTGTACAACTGACTGCTCTGAGTGAATAGCCGGGTTGTCCAAGCGTCTGACCTTTGTGACCATAATGACAGAGGAAGTAATTGGAAACTGTCATGTGGCTCTGTTGGTAATCTGGAATCAACATGCATCTACATCCAACAAAACAGGTGGTTATAATCATCATGTCTACGGTGATCAGGGGCGTCACAAGGGGTAGGAAAGTGGGACTGAGTTACCGGGGCCCAAGGTGGAGGGGGCCCTAATAACTTTATCTATTGAAAAATAGCAGATATACAAGCTCACAGCGCGGCACCGAGTGCCACGCTGCGAGCTTGTAGATCTGCTATTTTTGAAAAGTTGTGAAAATGTGTGAAAATCTTTGAATATATGTATTTTTTAAGCGAACATTTCTAACTCAAATTTTGCTTCTGGGGGTCCCTGGAACTAAATATTTTGAGATCGGGGTCCGTGGCCGAATACATATCATCTTGGGGGTCCTTGACATAGGTTTCTTGCACACATTTTCACGATTTTTCAAAAATAGCAGATCTACAAGCTCGCAGCGCGGCACTCGGTGCCGCGCTGTGAGCTTGTATATCTGCTATTTTTCAATAGTTAACATTCATGGGGGGCCCGTAGTGAATCCTTGTACGCAGGGCCCAGAATTTGGTGTGACGCCCCTGACGGTGATACAGTGATGTCTAGGACAGTGTTGTCTAGGAGTATAACCTGTTTATTGAAATGAATGGTCATTCATTTCAATGAATTTTAAAAGGCAAAAATGGCAACATCAGTTAACGAGTAGTACAGTATCTTCTCTGGCCAACTGATATCAGAGCACTCTATGACATTATTACCAGCGTGCTCCTAAATTTGAGGAGATTCTCAGAGCGTATTTACCAACGAGCAGACCCTTTTCTGGATGGCTAGCCCCTTTGGTGCCACATCATCTTCCATCTTCCATTAGTAAGGGGATATCTTAAAAAGTCCTGGAATAAATTCCTTACCAAAAACTTTCTTCACCAATGTGTTTGTAAAACCAAAATAAATATGCTTTTAGTAGCATGTCAGGGGTAAAACTAGGGTTTTTTCATGATTCTGAATCCATTACAAGCATTTGTTTTGCACGAAAAACATTCCTTGGGGTAAAGGCGGCTCCCACAAAACTGTGAAAAGTGATGACTCATCACTAAACCATAGTTTTGTCGGGCCGTTTTTGGACCAAGGAATGTTTTTTGTGCAAAACAAATGCTTGCAATGGATTCAGAATCATGAAAGAACCCTAGTTTGACCCCTCACACGCTACTTAAAGCATATTTATTTTGATGTGTTTTATCCCGTATTAATGGGACGCCAACTTTCAGCAGATGTCAAAGATTCTCCTATAGGGAAACTGAATCTTTGTGAGATGTGTTACTAGAGACCTTTACAAACACATTGGTGAAGAAAGTTTTTGGTAAGGAATTTATTCCAGGATTTGACACTATTTCTGAAGATATCCCCTTACTACATCTCGGAAGCTTGCGTTAGTTGCTTCTCCAGATATTCAAGTTGGGTCAAGTGTAGAATTTGATCAAAACTTTTGAGTGGAAAGATGCCCAGCATCAGAAACCCTACACAGAAGTGGCTGACAGTCCCAGTGTGAAATAACTTTGCTAGCTCTGGCATTTCTAAGATTATACAGCATTTTGGTGCTTCTGAGAGAGGCATTAGTAAAGGAAAGCACTCTATCTTTTGTGTCCTCATTACTCTGATGACTACTTTAACTGGCATTAGCCGGTAGTTAACCCACTTTCATATGAATTATTGAGATCACTGGGTGCACACGCCACATGGTTTCGCCATCTGTCCCGTCTATGGATGAAATGGAATTTGAGTATATGCTGTATCAGAGGAGCTACACAGCACACTCTGGACGGATCAACACAACACCTCCAAGGCATGTAAGAGGTTACTCTCAGGTTACTGTCCTACATAGGGAGGACTGGCAGCCAGGGACTGGTAAGTTAACAAAGACTGGCCGGGAGAAGATTGATAACGATGCTTTGACAGCGCCACAGGGCATGTCCTGCTCTCCGACCTTCATTGGTGTGATGACTTCACCTTGGGATGGGCGAAGCCTCCGTAGAGAGATCAGACGGCGTAATCTCAATACATCAGATGTCCTGCAGCATAGTGATACAGTGTCTGTCTTCACCCGGAGATCATGCGTTCGTTGCCACTGTGGTGTGTACGCTAACAAGTACACTAATTGCCACAGCGTGTGTGTTTGTTTGTAAAATACATATTTCATAAATACTTTGTATCCTGTTCTTCTGTAATGGGGTTAATTCAAATATATGCACGTCTGGTTTGATCTATTCCTTCTTCTGCGGTCATACTCAATTCAAGTCATTTATATTCATGGCCATGAAATGCACTCATAATTATTTCTATTACTATTTCATACATATTCAATAGCATACATACTTCATGTTTGTATTCATGTGTCGCTTGGCAGATGCTTGTGTCTCCTGGGTCCGTGGGAGCAAGATATCTCATTTTTATTATGACGCGGGTGTCCAAGCGGGGCCTGCAGCCTTAACCCCTTATGGCGATTAGTGTTATGTCACACTGAACAAAAGAGCACCAGAGCACATTTGTTTTTCGCCTCTGCCACACAGACAGCTAGGGATGACAAGTGTCCCTCTTGTTGGCTGCAAGAACATGGATGACATATGGTGCTTGTCCCACCCACAACACATTCTACTTGTGTACCCACATTACACCACCTTGCCACTGGGGTAGAGCTTTATCAATGTACATCCATCATCATACCTTTATTATGAAACCCATGTATTATGTATTTTTGTACATGGTTTGTACCTTGAAGACAACGTATTATATGCATGGCCAAAGTAATTAAACACTTAACTCTGATCTACAGTAGACTTCGTGGTACGATGATGTTCCCACAGAAAATAATTGCTTATCTAAAAGCTCACAACACGTCGTGGTGGGACATGTCGTGAGCTTATATACTATATCTGCTATTTTCGCTGCACAACACCATAGTATGATGGAGGAAAGTAATAAGCACATACTGTAGGCCTAGGTAGGCTAGACCCGGAGAGCTTAAATCTGCCAAATCCTGGTTACAACCTGTCAGGAATGAGTTTGTTGGACTCTTTTCACATACAGTACAGGTTCCAGAAGATACTTACTCCCCATTGAAATGAAACTACAGCAGATGTTAGACAGGATATGTGGTTATTCACAGAAGTACCACCAGTTGAGAGACAGGAAACCAAGGGACAAGAAGGGGGTTAGGGTTAGGCTATTCAAAAAGAGCAGACTAACAAGCTCACAACGCATTGAATGGAGACGACGCATTTTGAGCTTGTAGATCTGCTATTTTTTTTAAATCCTGAAAAACATAGAATTTTTTTTTTTTGGGGGGGGGGGGGTTGGATAATAATCAGGGACATGCATAGAATGTTAGAGAGGCAGGGGTTGAAATTTCTAAAAGGGCCTTTTGGTGAAAATATATGAAAATAGCTCACAACTTGAGCTTGGAGGTCAGCTATTTTCGGTACTTGATACCACACTAAACTAAGCATAATCAAGTGAATACTGGAGATATGGCATAACGGCATGGATTTCTACACAGAAAGGACAACTATTTCAACGTAAGATGCTGCATTCAAGTTCAGGAGAGTTTGGACCAGGCAATTATCTTTAATGCTGCCTTCAGGTATATGGCATGGAAAGAGGGCATTTGCAATTCTTTCAACATAGTAAAAATTGCATTCATGGTCTGGAGAGGGCACTTTTTACAGACGTATAAAAGGGCAGGGGCCTGATCCACGACGTGCCTGATCCAAATCCATATTAAGGTCCTGGACATGACAAAATGTTTGAGAACAACGGCTGTAGATAGTGAGAGCATACCTCCAGGGACTGCAGGTAGCCTTCCTGGGGGTCACAGAGCAGGGAGGGGATGCGGTGATTGTTTCTCATGCAGCGGACGTTGCTGTCCCTCCACACGGGGAAGATCTGTCGTATGATGGTCATCCTCCCCAGAGAGCTGTGAACCAGCTCCATGATCTCTGCATCACTCACCTCCTGAGGACACACACACACACACACACACACACACACACACACACACACACACACACGCACACGCACGTGCACGCGCACATGCACACACACACACACACACACACACGCACGCACACGCACACACACAGACAGACACACACAGCATGAGACCGATTTAGATCCAAGTGATTGCAATCAACTCAAGACTTCAAGGCCCCGAGCAGCCGTCGCTCACTTGTCATTGTGGTCAAGAGTATTTTAGTTTTATACTGTACATACAGTGGCCAGTTGTGCGGTAGTGCTTGATGTTTGCGCACATGCGCATGAATGCACGCAATGTGCAGATGTGCACGCATGTACTGTATACCTACAAACACATTACACACTACCCTGCTCTCAAAGAAGTTAATAAACCTTGCTGTTGTCCCCCTTTTCTCCACCATTTCAGTAACTAATACAACTAAACTTGTATTGAACTTCTAGATGTTATTATATAATTTAGTACTAAGACGCCTCAGGGCGACATGCGACCTCGCCAATTCTTTGCCATCTGGCCAGTGATGTACATCGGACCAGTTTGCGTACACACAGTTATTCATTATGTGAAAGTCCTATGATGTCTATGACATCTGACATCATACCCTTTTATACCCATGATACATGGAGATCCCTATCTGTAGAACCAGCCACACAGATATGGGCTGTTTGGCCATCTGTCTTGGCCATATATGGATTCTGTTAGTGTGGTATGTGCTATGTGGCCGATGTGGCCTCCATATATGGGCATTCCCATATGAAGTCCTGTTAGATATGGGCTTAATATTGATGACATCAGGGAACTCCGTATATGGGCATAAAATGGATTCTGGCCCAGAGCGTGATGTTAGAGCGGCAAACCCATTCTGTTAAGAGTGGTTCCCCTGACATCACAGCAAACCCATAGACCTGTGATGTCACAGTGATGTGTCAGGGGAACCACAGTGTCAGGCGTGACCTACAGAGATATGCGGATATGCGAATACGTGGACAAGATGTGCCGACCATAGTTGTTTTGATATATTGTACCCTTGTATATTGAGTATTTAGTTTTTCTTCCCATTTGCATTTTGAGTTAAATTATTCTCACTGTTTGCATCTTGGGAGGCTGGCATAATATATCACGCCATCATAATATATTTCAGCTACACCTGTGTTTGACAAGAGAGAGGGGGGGCTGAGGACAGTGTTGTATGAGAGGTTCCATTCCCCACAGTAAAACCCTGAGTGTTGATATAAATTTAAATGGACATTCAGGAGTTTCCAGTGTATTGCAGCAGTGATATGTGAGAGCTGAGGCTTTTTCATTTACTGCATTGCGTGGTGACGGAGAAGCTCTTGACCTGAGTGGGACTTGGGATAAGGAAAATAAAGAAATAAAAAGATCAGAAACCCATGCATAAAAAATAGAAGATTATGACACCACCAGCTGGCGTTTCAGGACAGAAACGTGTATATTCAAGTAGAAAAACTATTTGATAGGGGGGTGGTGGTTGTGTTACTGTAATGCAAAGAAGCAACCTGCTCAACTTGACAACACAAATACTTCCCTCCAGATGAAACATCATTCACACTCAGTTTAGTTTCTTCCTTTCATTTGTAGGTGTAAACACATTGCACATTGGATAAGGAGGACTAACAAAGGCTTAGTTCTTACATCATTTCCATCCAACGCATGTTTTGTCTTTTGAATGACTTCAGCAGACTGAGCCCGATTCCAGTTACCATAATGATGACAATTATATGCATGCATAATTAGTCAGGCATAAAGGTAGACCAAATGCGAACAAGGTGCTCCTCGCAACATGTTATTGTCGGCGATCCAGCAAACCCAGCCTGCTGCATATTTCATGCCATTTGTGTGATTCCCTCCGTTTTGAGAAAGCCGATGCATCAGGGACATGCTCGGCCCCAGATTCAGCCCGGGAAAAAGAGTTGGAGAGGCCCTCATTGCCCTCACTGCTAAAGTACTTTGCCATTTCAGATCATGGCAAGTGGGCCAATTACATGAGTTATATTTCGTCATTGTCGGGTGGAAACCTTGTATGTCCAAAACCGTTAGTTTTGTATTTATCATTTTAAAAATGATTTAAACTAGTGAAAACAGCCGATCTACAAGCACACAACGCCTCGCACCGCGAGGCGTTGCTTGTAGATCTGCTGTTTTCACTACTTTTGTGCGACGGCCTTTTATGATGAAGCAGGGCTTTGCTTTGCGAAAAAATTTACAAATTTGAAACTTGGAGATATAAGGTTTCTGCCCGACAGTGACGATTTACTTTGTTGGCCGCCCAGCCCCCAAAATGGAACGAAGGCAGACGTTTTATTTACATTTTTTGATCCTAATGGCCGGCCTGGACCGGCTGGGAATGAACCGGCCGTTCGGGAGTTGTCCCGCTTTTCCCAATGGCCAGCACGTCCCTGCGATGCATAACAGCATCCCAAGACTCTCTTCCAACAATATTATTTGTCGGAGTGGAAGTGACCCATGGCCTGCGTCTGCGATCTGCATGGATGTACAAGCCCACCCGGGGCAGGGAGCGTAAGAGTGGAGTGGCCCTGTGGAGTACAGATCGATAGTGATGAGACACCAGGCTGCTGGCTAGTCTCATGGAGCCGGACAGTGGTCAATGCTTAGGCAGACAGAGGGTCTCCCCGGAAACACTGAGGTCACATGCTGTCTGACAACAAAAAGCTCACTGTGAAACTCAACTCTCTCTGGGACTGATATCTAGAGGTGGAAAAAGTACTCACATTTTTTTTTACTTAACTAAAAGTATCAATACTGCAAGACCGGAATTAAAAATGTACTTGAGTAAAAGTACAAAAGTATTGGCGCGCACGCACACACGTGCACGCGCACGTGCACGCGCACACGCACACGCACACGCACACGCACACGCACACACACACACACACACACACACACACACACACAGTTTCCGCTAGTTTTTCTTGTTTTCATTACTGCTCCTGCACTCTCTCGTGTAGGCTATACTTTCTTTTTCTTCTACTCCCCCCATTTGTCTCTGTCCACAGAACATTTCTCGGCATGCTTAATCTGCTCTTTCACTCATTTCTTATCTTTACCCTCTCTCTCTCGATTTGAGTCTAAGTTTTTCTCTGCACCTCCCTTATGCTGGCACATTCAGTCTTGGCCTCTGTCTTTTATCTCACATTCTTTTGTGTCTCCGTAGTCTCTCTCTATCTTCTCTGTATGTCTTGACTCATTCCTGACAGCCTTTTGTCTCAGGCCTATCACCCAATGTCACAGGAGCACGAAACATGACATTGCAGTATACTATTATTATGATGTACTATTACCACAATGTCTTTAATGTGTGTACAAACAAACCACGTACGGCACAAGATGTGCAGATAAATCTCCTCCGGTGACTCTGTCTGCTCTTTTAGCCTCATATTTCTCTCCAACTCCTGACAGTCAGTCAGCTGTTAAGCATGAATATTCATGAGTGGCTGTGGCACATTAATCAGGCGACGTAATACCGCACGGTTCGCAGAGCCACAACCCCACGTCCAAGCTAATAACTTCCTGTGCAAAGTGCCCGCGCATTCCGAGTGCTTGTCCACCATCATGGGTGACCTCTCCGTGTCATAACCTGACACTGACCAATGGGATATGGCCGAAAACAGGCAGCCCTTTCAACCTCCTTTTATTTGTTTTCTTTCTAGGAAAAGACTACAGCTACAGTAGACACAGTAGATGTCCATGTGTATACTAGGGCATTCACCGAATATTCAAATATTCAAATATCAAAGTCACTATTCAACGTTGTTCACCAAAGTCGAATATTTTTCTCTCTTTTTTTAAAATAAATATTATTTCTTCATGGTTTATACAGCTTGGCTAGATAGGAAGTCATAAGACTGAGTTGTCAATGCCCCTGGTGGATGAATTTGTTAATGCTCTATACTGATGTCATGCGTCACGTTTCGTCTCCCAGAAGAACTAATTACCAGTGGGTAATCCCCTGGGTTAAAAATGTATAATGTAACTTTTTAACAGATCGTCGTGAACCCACTCTTGTGCACAAACACAAAACTGGAGCAGGGGTGGAGTGTCATAGGCGTGCATCTGGAGGTTTAGTGGTGTCTAAGTGCTGGACCTGCTGGGTCTAGTCACACCCCCAGGAAAACTCAATGTCATGATGGAGGAAGAGCCAGCTAATGCAACTGTCACTACTAGACCGAAAATTGCACGTTTTTACTGGATGAAAATAAATATATATATATTTCCTGTCGAATATTCAACTATTCGAATACTTTGAGGTATTGGAATTCGAATACTAAAAATCACTATTCGTGAATGCCCTAGTGTATAATAGATTTAAATTTTAACCCAGGGAATTTACTGTATAAAGATCAACATTAAAGCTGATTTGATGGTACTACCCATCCTACAGTGCAAAGCCAATCCCTGTCTGACAGTCTGGATGCAACAGATATCCATTACCATAGATATAAAAGTACAGATAAGCCATAACGGCCCTACTTCCATATTCACAGCCACCCACTTTGCACGGGGATCCGATTACGATTATTGCCATGGATACCATAACCGAAGCATCCTCATATTGAACAAATCACTGCATCGCTGAGGCCCCCGTGGATTGATTACCCCATCTGCCGCGTTTGACACGGAAGCTAACGTCCCTATGAATGGGAATATCACTTCTTTACATACAGTATATCGTCGTTGTCGGGTGGAAACCTTGTATGTCCAAAACTCTTCTTTTGCATTTATCATTTTAAAAATGATTTAAACTAGTGAAAACAGCTGATCTACAAGCACACAATGTGTGCTTGTAGATCTGCTGTTTTCACTACCTTTGTGCGATGGCCTTGTATGATGAAGCAGGGCTTTTCTTTACGAAAAAACTTAGGGATACAAGGTTTCTGCCCGACAGTGACGATATATTCCCAGGGTCATTACATTATGGGCTCAGAAGACAGAATGACAGCGGTTATATGCATTTGGTAGGTGTACGCATTTCCTTTTTATGTACATATACTGTAGGCGAAAACTATTTCCATTTCTTTAACCATGTCACTTTAGCTTTCATGACACTGTGATTTTATGTACCTGCCGCTATTTCTATCTGCCGGGGCCTGGATATGTTTGCCACCTGCACAAGAACAACTTCTGCTTTCCATCTATCCATTGCTATTTTTTACATTTGTTTTGACTGTGCCTTCCTGTTATTTGAATTGTTTTGTGTTCCTTTCTTCTAGATTCTTATTCCTTCTCTCCCTATTCTAGGTGTAGCCCTGATGGGAAACCCATAGGTCTAAAGTCCTGTTTATTTGCTTAAAGTAAGCAGTCAAATAGAAATCATTTAGTAGTTCATAATCTAAGCCTAAGTAAAACTTTAAAAGGTTGGTTTAATTCATATTAAAACGTTAGGCTAAATTAAATAAATAGGTTGTTAATTTACACTTATTTGCCATGTTAAAATGTTCACTCAGACTTGACTGTCATTGGTTATGGGGTGGGACATTCAAGTGGATTGACAAGGGAATGTGTGGAGAGAGGGGAGGAGTCAAGGGAAGAGAGAGGAGAGAGGAGGAAGTGAATGAGAGTGGAATGAAAAGAAAACGTTTTTGAGGACATTTTCTGTTGTTAAAAATAATCGTTTTTGGTAAAGAACATTTTTGCTTGTCAAGAGTATTGACAAGAGTCATATTCTGTTGTTTGAGTGAGTAATAGCAAGACAGAGTGTAAAGCTATTTTTCAGTGTAAACAATTTGGCCCTGTTTTGCTAAGTGGCTAACTGGAGTCAAGGACTAGCATTCATTCTTTAGCCTGCTACTAGCTAACAGCTACTGGACCTAAAGACTGTCATCCTTGCTGAGGGGTGTTGGAATTATGGACTGGGAGCTCCAGGTAGTCTGAGGAAGAAGAGGTTCTACTGAGCTGTGTTGCAATTCTGGACTGTGAGCTCCAGGTTGTCTGAAGAAGAAGTGGTTCTGCTAGCTGTGGAGTCATCATCTTTTCATCTCTTCAGCTATCTCCCCTGCTGAGTGACTATTGCCATCCTATTGAAGACAGAGGTATCATCTACTGCCACATCACCCCAACATCAACAGGCCTGCAACGTTTGTTATTTTGTGTGTCTGTGTGGATGTGTGTGTGGGCCCACATTTTGATGGTATCTGTATACATTTTATGTTAAGGTGACTACAGTGTGTTTGGTTCATTTCATAATTTAGATACAGGGCCTACAGGGAAGGTTTTAGTTTTACTATTTTCTTTTGAATATTTTTGGCTTCTTTTAAAGGGCTATACTGTAGATTTATTTTTGTTTAAAGTCAATATATTTGAGTAACACTGGTTAGAGGTTCATAATTTAAAGTGTACTACCAGTAGACCAATTTATTAGTTATAGGAAATGTTTCATGTTTAATACTGTCCGTTCATTCGGTTGACAAAAGTATTAACCCTTTATTGTCAGTTGGGGCTATTCATAATTCTGAACAAATCATTTCAGTAAAGCGTTTGTTTTTTATACATGCAGTGTCTGGAAGCACTTATTTACAGGTTGTGTTTGAATTTCATCACACACTACAGAGTTTGAGTAAAGGTAACACTTTAACTCAGGATATAAGAACTCAGAACGTCTCATCTTTTTTATACTGGTGTTAGTACCGTCCAGGGTGAGGCGCTACATAAATGGAGGCACTGCTGAGATCATTAAATTGTTTGATAATACTTTGATTATAAAACCAGACACTGCATTTCAAGTATTAAGGGAAACTAAACGCTAACACAGAGATAATAGAAATTTAAAATAAACTGCAGCAACTTGGTACTTCAAGAAGATGGCACAGCTCCTCCACTGGTGCAAAGGAGAGGGGATTAACCCTGAACACGCTATTCTTGTCAAAGATGTTCCAGAAGATACAGAAATCACTTTAATAGAAAGCACCTTGGAAACTATCAAAGCCCTTGGTCGTGTAAAAGTGAGGGGGAGGATGTATGACGCTCAATATCAAAACTTAACTGTATTATGTGAGTGTCGTGAAAAGGTGGACACCAAGGCCATTCCTTTGGATGTATTGCCAGAGGGAGGTGGAGAACCCTGGAGAATCTTTGGACAGGACCTTGGATCTCAGGCGTCTGCCCCAGAAGAACAGAATGAAAACACTGCAGGTGTTGTGACTAGCCCCCTACAAGCAAGTTCACCTGAAGCCATCATCCGAGCGATTGGGGAGCTGATGGATAAGACGGCAAAGCCCCCCAGCGACAGTAATCATTATAGAAGACTGCGAACATTTTCTGGCATCATCCCCACACCAGCTGGAGAAGAACAGCTTGACAGCTGGATAGAACAGGCTCGTTTCATGGTGGAGGAATGGGATGGCTCAGTCAAAGAGAAGCGGATGAGAGTCCTGGAGAGTTTAAAGGGACCTGCTCTGGAAATCATACAGGCTGTTCGATTTAACAATCCAGGTGCCACTCCTTTGGAGTACATTGAGGTCGTTGAGAACACATTTGGAACACCAGAAACAGGAGAAGAACTCTACTTTGCATTCAGACAATTGAGCCAACGCCCAGGGGAAACCCTGTCCCAATTTCTGAGAAGAATGGAGAGCGTCTTGAAGAAGTTGGTGCAGAAAGGAGGTCTTCTGCCTGCCAAGGCTAATCAATCACGCCTAGATCAGCTTATTAAAGGAGCCACCGGATCGGACATGATGATGCTCAACCTCAGACTCAGAGAGCGAAGGCACACCCCCCCTACATTCTTACAGCTGCTGAATGAGATACGCAGTGAAGAAGAATACGAAATCTCCAGACAAAAACTGAATCCTGCTAGAAAGTCAGTTCATGTAAAGGCTGTTGTGCCAAAGGAGGAGACTGAAATAAGTGAACTCAAGGCCCAAATGAAAGAGTTGAAGTCACAAGTTAAAGAGCTCACGAAACTGTCATCAGCCCAGTTTACACCTGTACCAGAACCAAGGCCAGCCCTTAGCACTGATAGTGAATCTTCAGAAAATCAAGATGTCATGGCTTTGAAGAGGGACATGGAAGAACTGAGAAGACAGTTCACAGTTATGGCGGTTAAGCCAGTTAAAGTCTCTGAACAGTCAGCCCCCAAAGAACCTATGTCTGCCCACACTCAGCAGAAACCACCACAAAGAGTCTCTCGTGACATGTTTTGCTATCGATGTGGTGAAGATGGGCACACTTCACCAAAGTGCACAGCTCCCGAGAACCCTCAAAAGGTCATCACAAAGCTCATTCGTTCACAGCAAGCAGCTCGGAGAGACACAAACTCACAAAATGTCAATGTAAAGAAAAGTACAGTGAAAGTTCAAACTGACAATATACCAGCAGGACTGATCGGACCACCATCTACTGTCCCTGTTAAAGTTGATGGGAAAACATGTACCGCTCTCCTCGACAGTGGTTCACAGGTGACCCTTATATTTGACAGTTGGTATGAAAGAAACCTGGCTCATGTACCATTGCAGCCTGTGAGTGGATTGGCCATTTGGGGTCTGAGTGACTCTGAGGACAGCTATCCATACAGAGGTTACATTCAAGTGGATTTGGAGCTCCCAGACATGTTATCTGGTTATTCAAAAGCTGTTTCTGTCCTTGCCCTGGTCTGCCCTGACACTCGCTGTACAGACAACGTTCCTGTTCTCATCGGCACAAATGTGAGTAGGATTCGTCCATGCACTCCTCTTAAAGAAGCCGCTGGGAAGGAACCCATCCATTCACTGAGAGTGAGCACTTCCGATCAACAGTTACCTACACAAGCTGACCCTGGCGATGACGTTGTTGCTGATATACGATGGTCAGGTCCTGGTCCCCTTATTATTCCAGGTGCCAGTGAGCACATAGCAGTCTGCAATGTTATGGAGAGGCGAGCAATAGGAAAGACTATCCTCATCACCCAACGCTCTCCTACTCCAGCTCTCCCCACAAGTGTGCTGGTTCAGCCAACTGTTTTGTTCTCATCTGCCCTGGATAAGAGCAAGTTCCTTGTCATGCTACGTAATGAGTCTCTCAAGGACACTGCCATCCCAGCAGGCACAGTGATTGCCCAACTGCTCGTTGCTGACACAGCAATTGTGGTCCAGAGTTCTGGGAAAATGTCTAGTGCCAAGATCGATCCAGAGCTTTTTGATTTTGGAGATTCTACCGTTCCAAAAGAATGGAAAGACCGACTGTTACTAAAGTTGTCAGAAAGAGCAAATGTATTCTCTATTGATGAATGGGATGTTGGACTTGCAAAAGAAGTGGAACATCACATACGTCTTACAGACAACAAAGCATTCAGAGAGCGATCCCGACGTATTGCACCTGCTGATTTTGATGACCTGCGTCGCCACCTTCAGGGGTTGTTGGCTGCAGGGATTATTAAAGAGTCCAGAAGTCCCTATGCGTCACCGATTGTCATTGCCAGAAAGAAATCTGGACAACTGCGCATGTGTGTGGACTACAGAACCCTGAACCGCAGAACCATTGCTGATCAGTATGCAGTGCCGCGGATTAACGAGGCATTAGACTGTCTCACGGGGAGCAAGTGGTTTTCAGTGTTGGACCTGCGCAGTGGGTATTACCAGATTCCGATGGCTGAAGAGGACAAAGAGAAAACTGCGTTCATTTGTCCACTGGGATTCTTCCAGTTTGAGAGAATGCCGCAGGGAATCACCGGGGCTCCGGCGACCTTTCAACGGCTTATGGAGAAGTCCGTTGGAGATATGCATCTTTTGGAAGTTATCGTCTATTTAGATGACATAATTGTGTTCGGGAAAACTTTGGAGGAGCACGAGGAACGTCTCCTCAAAGTTCTTGACCGACTGGAAGAGGTTGGACTGAAGTTGTCGATCAACAAATGTCAGTTCTGCCAACCAAAAGTGACATATGTGGGACACATTGTGTCAGAGCAAGGAATTGCAACAGATCCCTGCAAAGTGGAGGCAGTGGCACATTGGAAGGAACCCACTGATCTACAGTCCTTACAGTCCTTTTTGGGCTTCTGTGGGTATTATCGTCGGTTCATAAAGAACTATTCTATCATCGTCAAACCTCTCACTGAATTAACCAAGGGATACCCCCCGACTCAGAAAGGAAAGAAA
The DNA here is from genome assembly GCF_963921795.1 of Nannobrachium achirus. Lineage (NCBI taxonomy): Eukaryota > Metazoa > Chordata > Actinopteri > Myctophiformes > Myctophidae > Nannobrachium > Nannobrachium achirus. Next base: position 36,635,376 of record NC_137833.1, on the reverse strand, counting down.
GGAAGAAAGCCTATGAAACAAGCAGAGAAGTCCTATTACAAGGTGGGGGAACCCTTTGGTGACCGGTGGGACCAGTCTTGCACTGAAGCTTTCAAGAACATCATCCACTGTCTCACACATGCACCTGTGTTAGCTTTTGCTGATCCTAGTAAGCCCTATGTTTTGCACACAGATGCTAGCCTACAAGGTTTGGGAGCTGTGCTAAACCAGGAGTACCCGGAGGGGTTGAGACCAGTGGCTTTTGCAAGCAGAAAACTCAACACTGCGGAAAAGAACTATCCAGTCCACCAACTTGAGTATCTGGCATTGAAATGGGCAGTGTTGGACAAGTTTCACGATTATCTGTACGGAGCAAGCTTCACTGTGAGGACGGATAACAATCCACTCACGTACATCCTAACCACAGCCAAGTTAAATGCTGCTGGACATCGTTGGCTCGCTGCTCTTGCCACTTATAACTTCACGATCCAGTACAGACCTGGAAGCAGCAATATCGATGCAGACTCCCTGTCACGTAACATGTTCTCTAAAGAGCTGGGTGAATGGCAAGATATTCCACCTGAGAGCGTCAAAGCCCTATGTAAGCCTGTTCACTGCAAAACATCCCAGAAGCAGATCTCAAATTGTGCAGAGGTTTTAGGTGCTTCTCCTGATGGCATTCCGGAGTGTTATGCTTATCCAACACGGTTGGATGTCGGATGCCTGGAGCAAATCAGCAAAGAGGATCTTGTCAAAGCCCAAGACAATGACTCAATTATCTTCCCCATCAAGCAAGCAGTCAGAGATGGACGCTCACCTGCGGGGATAAAGGGCGAGAGTCAGGAGAGCATGCTGCTAAGGAGGGAAGCACCTAAGTTACAGATTGAGGAAAAAGTACTAGTCAGAGTAATACAGCGACCATATGGTACTGGAGTACACCAGCTCGTCCTTCCTAGGGTGTACATTCCCATGATTCTCAAGTCTCTTCATGACGAGTGTGGACATTTGGGGGTGGAAAAGACAACAGAACTCATTCGAGACAGATACTACTGGCCCAAGATGGGTACAGAAATTGAACAATATGTCAAGAACTGCGGCAGATGTATCACACGTAAGACTCCACCACAGAGAGCTGCCCCTTTGAATCAAATCACAAGCAAGGGCCCCCTCGATCTAGTGTGCATTGATTTCTTGTCACTTGAACCAGATTCACAAGGATTTGCCAACATACTCGTGGTGACGGACCATTTCACCCGTTATGCCCAAGCTTTTCCTTCAAAAGACCAAAAGGCATCAACAGTTGCCAAAATCCTGTGTGAAAAGTACTTTGTGCACTACGGACTTCCTGCTCGGATTCACTCCGATCAGGGCCGTGACTTCGAGAGTCAACTGATTAAAGATCTTCTACAAATGCTGGGAATCCGCAAGTCTCGAACAACACCTTACCACCCCCAGGGAGATCCACAACCCGAGAGGTTTAATCGTACACTCCTGTCTATGCTGGGGACACTGGATCCGAGACAGAAGCAGAAGTGGAGTCAAAAAATCAGTCAGCTGGTGCACGCGTATAACTGCACACGTAATGAGGCAACGCGTCATTCCCCTTACCTGTTGATGTTCGGTAGGGAAGCGCGTTTACCAGTGGACCTCTGCTTTGGAGTATCTCCTGAGGGGGGAAAGGACAAGGACTACCAGAGGTATGTCACGACACTGAGATCAGACCTCCATAAAGCCTATCAGTTAGCTACGGACGCTGCTGATAAACTCCACCAACGGAACAAGAGAGCACATGACAAGCTAGTGAAAGATCAAGTCTTAGAAGAAGGCGACAGAGTGTTGCTCAGGAATTTTGGCATTAAAGGCAAGCACAAGTTACAAGATAAGTGGAGACCTACTCCTTATATTGTGATCGGCAAGATGCCAAACCTGCCTGTCTATCAGGTAAAGCCAGAGAAAGTAACTGGACCTGTTAAAACAGTGCACAGAAACCATTTATTGCCCATTGGATATTTAGTACGGATACCAATGGACACTGACCAACCAGACATGCCACAAAGGCGTGTGACCAGGTTTCAACGGAAGGAAATGGAACAACAATCAGGTCACAGCACAAGGCCTGATCAAGAAAGTGATGCCATATCATCAGAGGACTCTGACGTCGACTTAACTCAACCAACTCAACCACCCCGTCAGGACTGGAGGGAACTTCTGCTACATTCTGAATTGGGCACAGGAAGACAAGAGGCAGCTCCTGAGGAAACTGCTGCGGGCTTGTCTGTTTCAGAAACAGAGGAAGTTGTAGTAACTCAAGACATCAACAATGTGGAACTTGTTTCAGATGAAGAGCAGACTAACACAGAAGAAACTGCTGCAGCCTTGTCTGTATCAGACAGGGAGGAAGTGGGAGCAACGCCAGACATTAACAATGTGGAACTAGTTTCAGATGAGGATCAATCACCTGTTCAAGAGCCTGTTACAGAACTAGGTTCAAGAAGAGGAGCGGAGGTTGATGACTCTGGCTTAACTGTTGAAGAACCTGATACTAAAAGGTCTCCGAGGGCAAAGAGGCCAGTTGTCCGTTTGAGCTACGATGAGCTTGGAAAACCCACCGATCAGCCATTGGATATACTGAGCCGAGAAGTATTCTTGGGAAATGGAACTGAAGAGATGCAAGATGTCCTATGCCCAAGTTGCTGCAGGGTAAAATCCTTTACAATTAGTTAAAAGCTATACAGTTTGATCGGGGGCTCAAACATTTTCGGAGGGGGGAAGGTGTAGCCCTGATGGGAAACCCATAGGTCTAAAGTCCTGTTTATTTGCTTAAAGTAAGCAGTCAAATAGAAATCATTTAGTAGTTCATAATCTAAGCCTAAGTAAAACTTTAAAAGGTTGGTTTAATTCATATTAAAACGTTAGGCTAAATTAAATAAATAGGTTGTTAATTTACACTTATTTGCCATGTTAAAATGTTCACTCAGACTTGACTGTCATTGGTTATGGGGTGGGACATTCAAGTGGATTGACAAGGGAATGTGTGGAGAGAGGGGAGGAGTCAAGGGAAGAGAGAGGAGAGAGCAAGGAATATCTACAAGGAACAGACAACACCCGGAAGTTGGCACGCCGGGTGGCCACTTTTGGGTGGCGGAAGTGACGAAGTGCTCATAGACGCTAATGTTAATTTTGGGTGGCCAAAGTGTCATGGCGGCGTCCCATGGAGCCTGAAATGACGAAAATGACGTTGGTGTCCGTTCCTTCTTTGATCTTCCTTGGGAGAGAGGAGGAAGTGAATGAGAGTGGAATGAAAAGAAAACGTTTTTGAGGACATTTTCTGTTGTTAAAAATAATCGTTTTTGGTAAAGAACATTTTTGCTTGTCAAGAGTATTGACAAGAGTCATATTCTGTTGTTTGAGTGAGTAATAGCAAGACAGAGTGTAAAGCTATTTTTCAGTGTAAACAATTTGGCCCTGTTTTGCTAAGTGGCTAACTGGAGTCAAGGACTAGCATTCATTCTTTAGCCTGCTACTAGCTAACAGCTACTGGACCTAAAGACTGTCATCCTTGCTGAGGGGTGTTGGAATTATGGACTGGGAGCTCCAGGTAGTCTGAGGAAGAAGAGGTTCTACTGAGCTGTGTTGCAATTCTGGACTGTGAGCTCCAGGTTGTCTGAAGAAGAAGTGGTTCTGCTAGCTGTGGAGTCATCATCTTTTCATCTCTTCAGCTATCTCCCCTGCTGAGTGACTATTGCCATCCTATTGAAGACAGAGGTATCATCTACTGCCACATCACCCCAACATCAACAGGCCTGCAACGTTTGTTATTTTGTGTGTCTGTGTGGATGTGTGTGTGGGCCCACATTTTGATGGTATCTGTATACATTTTATGTTAAGGTGACTACAGTGTGTTTGGTTCATTTCATAATTTAGATACAGGGCCTACAGGGAAGGTTTTAGTTTTACTATTTTCTTTTGAATATTTTTGGCTTCTTTTAAAGGGCTATACTGTAGATTTATTTTTGTTTAAAGTCAATATATTTGAGTAACACTGGTTAGAGGTTCATAATTTAAAGTGTACTACCAGTAGACCAATTTATTAGTTATAGGAAATGTTTCATGTTTAATACTGTCCGTTCATTCGGTTGACAAAAGTATTAACCCTTTATTGTCAGTTGGGGCTATTCATAATTCTGAACAAATCATTTCAGTAAAGCGTTTGTTTTTTATACATGCAGTGTCTGGAAGCACTTATTTACAGGTTGTGTTTGAATTTCATCACACACTACAGAGTTTGATTAAAGGTAACACTTTAACTCAGGATATAAGAACTCAGAACGTCTCATCTTTTTTATACTGGTGTTAGTACCGTCCAGGGTGAGGCGCTACATAAGTCTCCCTGTAACTATACAAATATTAAGAGCTTGCACGGAAAGGTACACCCTGTAATCGTGTGATGATGTGACAGTAAAGTTGATTGACATGTCCAACATTTGGATGCCAAACAGAAAGTGTCCTTCAGATCAGTGGTTCTCAAAGTGGATTCCAGGGACTCTGTGGGTTCCTTTAGGGGGGTCTAAATTGACCCATACAAGTCTGTAACTCTGACAGTGTACAAATGGAACCAAATGGACCCTAACGGGTCCATTTGGTTCCATTTGTACCCTGTCAGAGTTAAAGAGGTGGTGCCATAGTTTTGTACTTTTTCTGGTTTTCATGTGTCTAGGAGGTTGACAGTATTTCATTAGACCCCCTGATGTGGTTGTTATGAGCAATTATGTATTCCCTTTGCATTTTGGATTTCTTCCTTTGGCTGCCACCTTGTGGGTCAAAAGTGCCGATCCAAAAACGCAGATAGAGTGACATCCCTCTATCTGGAGATAATCATCCCCTCCACTTTTACCATTCACCCAACACACGTGGGTGTGGCTAACTTCAGCTGGGTCACCACCCACCATGACAACCAGGCATACTTAATGAACTGGTGGGTGTGACCACATAAAAAACAATTTTTTACTCTTTCTGTAGACTTTTTTTGAAAAACAATCTTCCTCCTAGTATAATCATAATACCTGATAAATCAGGTTTTAGGGGGGGAAATCATGGCACTTCATCTTTAAGGGGAGACCTTGAAATTTGAAAGTTTGAGAAAGACTGCTTCAGAATCAGATAACACAGAACTGTAATAAACCATAAAATAACGAGACAGGTTCGGCACAAACAGCCAGGTCAACGCAAATCGCCTCTCAGGGAGTCCAGTGGCATAACCCACACCTGTACAGATAGACATAACAGGCCGACTGGGTACCACTTAAAAGCTCAACATTCCAATCGATTAATTTAACCACAGGTGTTAAAGTGCTGCTCTGGAGCACGCCCATGACATGTACTCTCTTCACAGCCAACAACAAACCATTCCCCACTCCCCACTGCCCCAGAGACCTACAGAGACACGAGTCACACACCCTGAAACGGGCTGCATTCATCCAAAGAACTTTACAATGTCTAGAGCAGTGCAGGTTCCCAAACTTTTTAGCTCAAGACACAAAAGAAAAAATGTATACGTTTGACCGGTTGGGATCCAAACAAGTGACTATCTACAAGCTCATAATGGCGGTGTGAGCTTGTAGATCTGCTATTTTCATCACTTCATACAACCTTTTTATTTATTTATTCATGGACATAATTTTGTTTATTTTATATATAAAATACTTTTGAAAAATGTTGGAATTATTTTTAATTGATGAAAGGTTGTGTTGTAGGAAACGAAACTAAACTTGTGACTTGTGTCCATGACATGGGTCACTGTTTGGGTTAAGGGCTACAGTGTCTTGCTCGAGGATATTTCGACATGAAGCCAGGAGGATCCTCCTGAGCCACACCCATGTCAGTCTAAAAATCATGAGCCATTTTCCATACCAGGGGGGAATGGTCTAATCACATGAATTTTTATACATACATTAAGTATGCTTGTATTATTAATCCCAATGGTGTTGTAGGTGAACATGGTCATCACAGCCTGTTCAGCTAATGATATCAAGTTTGTCTTCATAGTCAAACGTTATAACTCCATATTTTTATTTTTATTTTTTTTAACTATACAATTTCACCTATGATGACATGCCAAAACTAGGGACTTCTGGTTGGAATTGGTTATAAGTCTGTCTGTGGGTTTTGATAAATATTTAACCAATGAAAAGTATTGACAAGAGCTCGGATCAATTCACCCTTTGTCAAGTCCCGCCCGTTGTCCCGCTCCTCTTCACACCCATTGGTTGCTGTGTCTTGGTGGGACATTCGGTGGGACACTCCATCCACTACCATTGTAATTCAGTTGCTTCGTATTGTTATTCTGTGTATTCAATTCTCATGTCAAACTTGGTTTCGGTGAAATGGAGCTGCTCAGTGGCAGTATAGTGGCTCAGCATGTTTTTAAATGTTTTTATTTCTCAAAAAATTATGTTTTAGCAAATTCAACATAAAAAAGGCGGAACCAGGGCGGGACAAGGCAGATAGAGCCTGCTGGTTGGTCAGTCAGGGACCAACCAGAAGGCTAACAAAGGGTGAATTGGAACACAGGTTATGTTTTTCCCCCCATTTCCTTAAAATAATCTGTTTTGGACATACAAGGTATCCATCCAACAGAGACAATATTCCATTCGTGTGCCAAACCTCCTGGGGGTCCTGGGCTAAACTACTCAATCCTAGAAGCGCCAGATAGCACACATAGCGATGTTTCAATGACAGACAAGCACCAAAATACATTAATCAAATCAGGCTTGGCTGACAGATAGGGTAAATTATCCTCTTTGTGCTGCTCAGTCAACGTTATTAATCTTTCAAGAGAAATAAATAAAGAATTTACCGGTAATCACTATGGAGATTTAATTAGAAGTTAAGGTGGTCTTTTTAAGCTGCAGGCGTGTATGCTAAGAAACACAGAGTCTGGGAGGAAAGAGTAGATGTACTGTGGGTGGATTATGACAATAGTTGTTCTTACAATAGTAGCAGTAAAATCCTTTGAATTAAAAGAATGTAGGGCCTACATGAAGAGATTTTAGAATACGAATGATGATCCATCCATGCAAAAACGATGTCTGCATGTGTGCATGCTTGCGTTCCTGCCTGCGTGAGTGTGTATGCACAGTGATAGATAGATAGATAGATAGATAGATAGATAGATAGATAGATAGATAGATAAATTAAGGTGTAAATCATGCAAAACTAAAGTGATTTACATTTGTCCAGTAAAAGCTGGTCAGTTATTACTTTCCTTGAACCACACAAATCGTGCATAATCAGAAAACCATGAGCATGATAACAAAGAAAGTGTCAATTACATTTTCATCTCCGATACAAATACCTTACAACTTGTCATTCCTGTGAAATTTATGCTGAAGAGCATGACGTTTTTCCCAACGTCACGGTAAAGGCAATTAATACTTCTGACTTTAGCCTACGGCCAAATAGCTAAGGCTTTAAAATTGCTTTTACGTGCGAAATTGGATATGACAAGAATTGCTCTTAATATGTTTTAAAGGTCATTCGTCAGTTGAGATGATGTTGTTTTTCTGCATCGGCATTAGAAATGACAAATGAGTAAGTCAAGCTAAATGTCCATGCAAATATTGTGTACTGTAAGATGAACAATAATATGTATTTTTTAAAGAGTTGAAAGTGTGCACTTCACCCAGCATAACAAAACATTATATTTCATCCTATTACTTAATGGGATTTTTAAATGGATCATAAAGCAGTTTAAAACAGCCATTATAGTATGTAATGGGATACCTATTGCAAGCATGTAATATATAACTACATGATATCCTCTTTCAAGTGTTAAGTTCAACACTAAATGGCTCTTCAACGACTAGGTAGAGCAATGAGGAATATTAGAGAGTGCTGATTTAATGGTAGTGTATACGTACGGGAGACAGATTGGCCTTGAGCAACTGTAGATAGGCCAAGTACTGTAAGTATACAGTTGAAGCAGGTTCAATCCTCACCTTTGACAGGAAGGTGGGTTTTTGTTGTGAGCTCATCTGGTGCCTGTAAGGTGGTAAACTGCCCTTGAGCAAGGCACTTCTGAATGTCAAATCTGTTGTCTACTGCAGTGCATACTGTACATAACCATAACCCATAATAAATGTAATATGTATGCAGAAGTAATGTGCCGAAAGGGCAATATGAATTGCCATGCATGTAATTGATAGTTACCTGACTATGACTTACAGTATACTTTACAATACTGCCTATCATGTTCCAAAGCATAACGTTTGCTATAGGGAGCCACTGGATTCCATTAATTTCAATATCATATGAAAATGAACTTGCTTACACAGTGGGTAATCCATCACTGTGGATAAAAGTGGGCCTTCCTTTTGTCAAAGTTACATTATCATTGCGTTTTAATGCTCTTAAAAGTGCAGGTTGATTTAAAATGTCGAGCTAAATAGTCCCTGGAGCAAAGATTGATGTTCGAATTAAATTCAATGTCCATGACTTCTTAACCGTACAATTATATTCAGCCTTTAGGTCCTTTAACCCTTAAGTGCTGTTCGGGTCATTTTGACCCGTTTTACATTTTCATTTGGAAAACAAAGGTAGAAGTTTAAATTGTTTCCACCTGAAACTCACTGGCCTTAAAGATTCTTCTGAGATGAACATGTAAAAAAAAATATTTTTGCACTACACCCATGCTACACCCCCCTCATATTTTTTGAACCTTAAGTGCTGTTCGGGTCATTTTGACCCGGAAGCACAGATGCACAGAATTACACAGTATTATGCCAAAACAGAGACACACAGTCACCCCCACTTCTAACACCCCCCTTCCGAAGCCCCATTCCGAACCCCCCCCCCCCCCCCTTTCCGCACCGCCCCCCCTCTCCACACTTAACCCCTGATGCACAGAAATGCAAGGAATCATGTACAAACACAGATACACAATCACCCCCTAACCCCTTCCACCCCTCCAACCCCCCTCACCTCGCCCTTACCCCCTCCCCTCCAAACCCCGCAACCCAACCCCCCCCCACCTCCCTCCCACACCCCCCCCCCCCCCGCCACCCCAGATGCACAGAAATAAAAGAAAGCATGTATACTAACACAGACACACAGTCACCTCCTTCCCCCCCCCCCTCCTATCGCCCTCACCCCCCCACACCCTTCACCCCCTCTCCTCCTCACCCATCCCCTCCTCACCCCCTCTCCTCCTCACCCCTCCCCTCCTCACCCCTCACCCCTCCCCTCACCCCTCACTTATCTGAAGTTTTCCTTGTGACTGTACTGTATCTTAGGGGAAAATTTACATTATTTTACATAAACATAAGGTGCTGTAAAGTAACACTGTATTTCAGGGGTGCTGTGGATGAAAATGTTGTTTACAGGGGTGCCCTGAGACCAAAGTGTTTGAAAACCTCTGTCCTAGTGTATACGTTAAAGTGTATATTCATATGTGACGTTCATGTGTGTTCACATGTGTGTTCAGCTCTATGTGAGAATGATGTCCTGTTGAACCACAAGTATTCAATTAATGGGCACGTTGTTCATAAAAATATTGTCTGATTTTCATTTTGTCCTATAAGCATGAGCAATATTGCCCAGTTTTAAATAAAGTAGTTGTTTTACATGAATTTCAGCTAAATCATTAAAAACGCCTAGCTCTTTCAGTGTTTAATGTGATATAGCAAAGCAAGAATGCAAACATTTACCATATATATCATATGAATTGTTTGGTATTGAGTCAAAGTCAATGTATCATGATGATTTATTAAGTAAAAATTTATATTAGTGTTGTTTTTTTTAAACCAAATACCCCCCGGGTCAAAATGACCCGAACAGAACGAAGGTGTAGTGAATCTGAACAGAACTTAAGGGTGTTGTACTTGATAACCCTTGACATACTGTACTATACAGGAAAACTCCAGTATGGTGAGCAACACCAATTCAGTGCAAATGTGTTAAAGCTCGGTTGTCAGTTGTTAAAAATGCTAAAATGTCAGGTTTTTTCAGGTCACCTTCAAGAGTGACACTGCATTCCTTTCAGCCATCACTTCCTGAAGTCAATAACCCTGCATCTATTGAATAATAAAATATACAAGTCCTTCTCTACAGTACAGTAGGATGTCCTTTCCTTTCCAATCTGCCCCCTCCACCCAAGTCTGGTGGTGCGGAGATAGTGTCAAGTAGGATAGGGTTCCATCTTGACGGGCAGTTACCCCAGACATCAGTCATATCACGGCTGTCCTCCCTAACTCCGTCTGTCAAGCTGGGTTCCTCCACCTAATCCATCACACATTCTCAGGTGTCACCCTCCTCTCTTTCAGAGGGGAGAAAAACAACAACAAATTCTCCCGGGGTGCACCATCCATCCAGAGCCACTAGACAGTGTCAGATTCTGACGCCGGGCCGCGCGCCAGCAGCGGCGGCTGCACTATAGCGCCCTAGTTTAGCCTAGTGATTTAGCGAGCGGGATGCCTGCCTGTCACCTAAATGCCCTCAAGGCTGTTCACATCTAGTGCTGCTCTGCTGTCGCGCTCCAGGGTGTTCTTTTACTTTTTTTATGTTTGCCAATTTTGCGCTTGAACCGAGATATTACATGGTTCCTTTGTGTGTAAGTTCCAACAGCCCAGAGGTTCACGTATCCCATTCAAAGGCCATTGTAAAGTTTTTAAAAATGCATGAGTGCCAATCTGAAACTCTCCTTGTAAAGTCAGAAAAGTTGACCTTCAAGAGATCCAAGACAGTGACTATGATAGGGGGAGAAACTCTTGGCTTTTAGGTGCATGCATAATTCTTTTGTGTGGTGGCTCTGCAGGAGGGTAGCCGTCTATTGGGGGGGGGGGGGGGGGGGGGATGAGCATTTTGCACACTGCCAGTAGGACACAGAAGCACATCCACATACAAACAACAATTATAACATATACTGTATCATACCTTTTTAAATAATTAACTTGAATTTCATAGTGAAAGTCAAAAGTCAAAAAGGAAGGATCTCAACTCACTTTCTCGCTTGGTATAAAACAGACACAAGTGACGCATGAAGAAAAGACAGCTCCATCTTCAATATATTTATAAATTCTGTATGTGTGTGCGTGCGTGCGTGCGTGCGTGCGTGCGTGCGTGTGCGTGTGCGTGTGCGTGTTGGGAATGGTTTGTGGCAATCGGATTTTCTGATTGGCCAACCCAACCCATCAGCTTCACTGATTGGTCGAGCTTTGCGTCACGTTTGCGCCATAGAACCCATATACTGTAAGTGGGAGCGTGCACAATAGAACCCCATTCCGTTACAGACAACACACAAAATGTTATCTGTCTGTCTTTCTGTCTATCTCCCATTATGCCAATGTATGATCATCACTACAACTATGGTGGTGACAACAAGTAAAACCAGTGATGATGAGTGTCAACTTTTATCGAAGTGTCTGGGCGGTAACTTTGCGTCCATTCTCCAGATAATATATAGATATATATTATAGATATATAGATATCAATGGTGGTAACGGGTACCACACTGGGTACTATAACAATACCAAGGATTCCCAACTTGCATCGTTTGTGACTTACATCTTCCCATCTTGCGTAAACTCCCTGAGTATAATACAAAATGAGATTAGTCATTCATCAGCCTTTTTAAATTGATTCACTGTTCTTACTTCTACATTTGGCTCAGAGCAACGAACGACATAAAGGGGTGTGCGTTCATTTGATGACAAATGACATAAGAGACTGGCCAAGTAACGTCAGCGATCTACATTTGGCCCACACCGTTCCCTAGTGGATCAACAGATCCACATGATTAGATTATTTCTATCTTTCTGAAAGTTTCTGAAAGATGCTTTTTTTTCTCTCTCTCATAACTCGGCAAGCCGCTGGCCATGACCACATCTCTTGCATTGCTTTTCATTGGGGATGCATGCTGTTGCCCCCGATGGTACAGTAGATTAGCATTGGGGGCTAATTATGGGAATTTGAATGAAACATAAGGGCTCCTTGATATTCCTTGTCCTTGTTAGCATTGTTGAGGCATGCTGGCTATCGGTGGCTGGTCTCCTGACACCAGACAGCTTTGATGCATGGCAAAAGCCTGGGGGGTGCTATGGGCCGGGGCAAAGCAGATACTGTAGTGGCCCTGGACATTATCTTGTTAAAATAACTGTCACAAGTCATAGGGATCACGGCGCCATGTCCAAGCGGTTGAGTCACAGCCAATAGTCCACACATCGACCACTGGCTCATCCAGGGTACAAATAGATAATACAGAGAGACAAGTTGTTTTCCTGGCAGTGTTTAGTGAGAGTGTGGTTGGAATATCTCCTTTGATGTTTCGTAGGATTTGTTGAGGCTACAAGAAGTTGTACCCCTTTGATAATGCTAGATTCATTCTATCCATGAGATTTTCAGTATAGCCTCTGCTGTTAAAGGAATGTTATTTAGAACGGGGAAAAAAAGAAAGAAAAAGAAAATACAATACTCAACACAAAACCAACCAACAATCATGTTATCTTTTTCTACAAAGTATTTATCTTCACTCAGCAGAGAAAATAGATTGCATTACAAAAGTGAACAAACAAATAAGGGGCCACAGTCATGTGAACAGCTTAATAATATCAAATAGTCTTTAGAGCTCCTGAAGCATGTACCTCCAAAAGCTAAACTGGCATTTGAGAGAAGATTGCCTTTATTAATCCCCTTGCAGCTACGTACAGATACATGCTGGGAATAACTTCCAATTTACATGGTGACTCCTCTTTATTAATTGTTAGGAACCTGGAGTAAGTAACTCAATGAAAGCTATATATGATGGCACCATATTCACCTTAGTCTTGGCCCTTCTCCAGGGGGGTGCCATTGCCCCTTTCTGCTGCTTCATTTAATAATATCTGGTCACTTCCAAGGAAGGTAAATTAAGGAAGGTACCGGCTGGACTCCAGGCATGTGCCAGGACGCTCATGGGTGGAAAACTCGCACCGGAAGTTCGATGAAATACATTGAAGTGAATGAGAGTTGGTTGGACCAGCTTATGAACACTATGAACACTATTTCTGAACGATTGCAACCTTTGTCTTAATCGGTTCAGGAATATAAAATAAGACATCACAGGTTGTTTTGTGATCACTTGTTTTTCGAAGTGCACTTGTACATAATTGTATTGAGGCATCTAAACAGCGGCAGGTATTGTTTCAGGCTCAGTATCGCAAGATTTGGTTGTCACTTTTGTCAGATTGGCAATGATGGAGAGTCTCGCAATACTTTAGCACGTTCATAAACTTACTTTGAGCTCTTTAGATGCCTCTATAAAATTATGCAGTGTAGACTACCCATCGAAAAGCATCACAGCATAAAACAATGTGTAATATGTCTTCTTTTAGTATTTTAAAAAGGTCTCAATCGTTCAGAAATTGTGATTATTTATAAGCTGGTCCACCTGACCCTCTTTGACTTTTGACAATATATTCCATCGAACTCCTGGCTGCAGTTTGCCACCCCCTGCAGTGCAACGAATCTGCCTGCTGGAATTGCTATCGACGACCTCATAGAGCCGGAGGAGGCTCTGGGGTGTCTGTTTCGCGGACAGGACAATTTTCCGTGTGCGTCACATAAATGGAAGTGCGGTAGGCCGAGCGTGATCTAGGTAAGCCAATCAGAGGCAGGTGGGGGCGGGTCTTTTCGTAACCCTGGGTGTGTTCGGAATCGGATATAGGAACTGAGGTCGTTTGTTTATTCAAACGCACCCTAGATTCTAACATGTCCCGGAAAAGACGCCCTGTGATTGGTCAGTAGGCTAGTCACTTTGAGTGGCAGCTACTGTAGCCTTCAGCACTTCCACCCTCCCGTTTTTACAAGGTCGCTCCAATGAACTGCAGCGCCGAAGGAGGTATCTATGGCCGACCCTAGTGGTGGTGGGGAGAAGTTTTGTTCTTTGGTTTGATTTGCATTTAGATATTGCCCACTCTGCACCTATTGTACGCATTTCTATCCTGAAAGGAATTCTGGGTTTTGCTTCTCTTTTCTCATCAAGGTTTTTCTTTTGGAGTTCTTTCCTGATTGAGGGTCTAAGCCAAGGAGGGGGGTGTTGTTTTGTTTCCATTGTTGAATGTAAAGCCCTTTGAGACTGTAACAGTGATTAATGGATGTACAGATGAAAAGTAAAAATGTTAATTAATATTATTCAGGTGTGTGGAGTGGAATCATGCGGCAAATGCCTGCATGCATAATAATTCCAGATGAGTAATCATGAAATTGTTGTGTTAGTCTTTTCAACATGCCTGTCTCATTCTCTGTTCAAGGCGATCCTCAACTTTATGGACAATTTGCCTTTGATATGTATGTAAATGTACGTGAAGGAGAGAGGAAAATAGATGGCGTTCAGAGAGACAGAGGAAGCTAACACGTGCATTTCGAAGCACAGACACAGACACAGACACGTCACATCCTTCCCCATTAACACTGTACTAGAGAGAGATAACTGTACAATATGCCAGACCGCGTCAAACCATTAAGGGAGTGACTGAGAAATTAACATGCCATTAGCTCATACTTTCCCAGACTCTGACGCTATTAAAGCTAATGACACAAAGGCACTCTTTGGTAATTGGCCGTAAGCCAGTGATGTGTTTGTGCGTACACCTCTTTGAATTAACCATGATATCCACTATCTCCATATCTACAAAAGACCGTTTTTGAAATGTTCTCACACATCTGAATGAGATGAGCTGCACTGCACTTGAATTAAGCTGCCAAACATGAGCGGAAGAAAAAAGGCTTCAGACACTCATTTGCTGGGATAAAATCAATATTTCTGTACGTGCCAAACAGCTGAAAGCTGAAATACTGGGCCACAGCCCATTTACTGAACAAAACGTGCTTTCCACATTTTTGTAAAAAATAGGGTTAGTTACGGTTTAATTTGCAGTTGAATAACTCCTATCCTAAGATGACCATATAGGCATTACAAGATAAGGATACAGATTATACACAATGGTAGATTATGGTTTGTTACAATTGTTATGAATTAAAATTATTTGTTCACTGATGCAGTTCAATACAATTGGTGTGGGTTTCTTAAGCAGTATAATTCCCTTGGGTATGAATCATATTCCTTAGATTAACAACAGATCAATACATTTCATGTTTGGAATTTTGTTCAAAGTTAGGAGGTAGGGGTGGGATGCCATAAGTCACATAATGAGACTTAATTAAGATGCATGGACACAGCCAGTGTGTGTGTGTGTGTGTGTGTGTGTGTGTGTGTGTGTGTGTGTGTGTGTGTGTGTGTGTGTGTGTGTGTGTGTGTGTGTGTGTGTGTGTGTGTGTGTGTGTGTGTGTGTGTGTGTTTGTGTGTGTGTGTGCGTTTGATCGTACAAACCTGTGCGTGTGCAACTGTGCATGTGTGTCTGAAAGTGCTCATGGCGTTGTGCGATAGACAATGAGAAAAAGGAGGGAAGGGAGAGAGCTGCATTTGTGTGATGATGAGCAATATGTTGCTCCAAAGTGCTCCAATACTGAGCGGTGAAACAAATATTACTGGAAAACCACCTGCGCACATCCTTTCATCTCAGGCCTTTTAGCCAATGCTTTTACCATTTGGCCAATCTGAGCTCCAAATCAGAGAGAATCAATGCAAATGCAGCATGGAAGCACTATAGAGAAAGAGAGAAAGAGAGCACCGCAGTTTCTGCATTCACAAAGTCTCCACGCATTTTGCAGCTAAAGCCACTTGAGGACCATTTAGGCCAATGTCAGATACTCTAACAATGGGCACAGAGGAGGGAAAGGCATGCATCGTTCAAAGTGAATTCGGTTAAAGAATATGAAACAAAGCCTGGTACAACGGGGAGATGAGAGGTAAAATACAAACATAGACAGCAGCATTCTCAGTGTTCATTTATCCATTTGTAACTCTGAGAGCACACAAATGTAACCAAGTGGACCCGTATGGGTCCATTAAGTTTACATTTGCAGACATTTACATTATATACACTCTCTTAATTTAACATAGTTAAATGAATGTAGGATTTGGCTGTGTAATGATATGTTGCTCAGACACTGTGTGACAGCATTATCGGTGTGTGTGCCTTGCCAGCGAGACATTCTCAGTGTGCTGAGCGAGTGTGTTCTGCTGCAGGAGAGTGTGGTTGGCCTCACCTCGTTGGCATACACCCAGTGGCTATCCTTGGATGCCAGGTTGGTCTCAACAGCCTGCAGTTAGAGAGAGACAGACAGAGAGAGGAGGGAGAGAGACCAAGGGAGATGTCAGAAGCATGAAAGCCAACTAAAATAACCTGTTTAATCGACTGACAGCCTTAAATAGTTCCACTTGCCCATGTGCAGGTGTCCCTTTGTTTCCCAGTCTTTCTCGCTGACCAAACAAAACGTTTGGCAACGGCTGAATGGAAAAAAGTACCTCAGCGGTAAAGGACGTGTTTTAATATATAGCTTCTGCCTGTCACAGGACGTTACACATTTGACATCTTGCTTAAAAAAAAGAAGGTTATCATCTGTGTCCAAATGAGTCTTTTTCACACAAAGCAACAGAGACTGATTACTCTTCGGTGTGCCAGCCCAGGACCATAGAGTTTTTTTTATAGCGGCCTTTCCACTGTAAAACACCACATTCATCAGTAATAGCCTGCGAGTAGTACAGCACCAAAAACTCACAATCGATCTTCTGACCTTGGAGGAGTCCTGCTTTGATTTGTTATGCCTCCCCCTCTCGCTTATCTCATGAAAATTTAAGAGGGCCCCTCCCAAGGCGTGAGAGTAATATCTACCACACTGTTGAGACGCAGCACATATGTTCAGTACAGTGCGCCCATTATCAGTAACAGAGAAATCACAGTATCAAACAGCTGCTGTGCGTATGTTTTTTGTATTGTGGATTTTTGATAGCTTATGTGTTTGTACTAAGGGACGTGCAGAGAATGTTAGAGAGGCAGGGGCTGACATTTCTAAAAGGGCATTTTGGTCGAAACATCGAAAATAGCAGACCTCCAAGCTCACAACGCGTCGCAGCGCGACGCGTTGTGAACTTGGAGGTCAGACATTTTCGATGCTTTCTACACAGAGAGGGCAATTCTTTCAACATGAGATACTGCATTCAAGTTCAGGAGAGTTTGGACAAGGCAATTCTCTTGAATGCTGCCTTCAAGTATGGCATGGAAAGGGCATTTGCATTTCTTTCACCACAGTAAAAACTGCATTCATGGTCTAGAGAGGGCACTTTTTACAGACATATAAAAGGGCTCAGACCCCTTTTATGGCTATGTGTGCACGTGCCTGTTTGTACTGCATGTTACTTTTTGTATCTTTATACAGCAGACGCTGTATGTGTCCAAAGCTAATTTCTTTTGGGACAATGATATATATATAATGGCCATAACTACCATAATTTTTATGGGTATTCATATGGTTCAGTTCTATATGTGTTTTTGTGTGTGCATGTCTACTGGACATGTGTGTACGGGTCCAGCAATGCCTTTGTTCCTCTGTCCTCCTGGATGCAAAGGCGACTGGGGTCATTTTGTGTAGTGTTTGCGTGGTCTTCCTGGGTTCACAACATTGGTTTCTTCAGTAGTGCATGTTGGGGACATAGTCCTGCACTTGACAACTCCCAATAGTTAGGATGGCTTAAATACAGAAGATTAATTTCTCCACAGAGATTTTGACTTGAAATTTCATTGCTTATTTGGTGCAATGCATTATATGAATAGGCTATATATTCTACTCTGACATTTTCAAAAGAAACCAAACTGGGTTTAATCTCTTTAGATTCCAGGTGCAATAGGAGGCACATAAACATCTTTTACATCGGTCAGAGTTCACTCCACCAGGCAAAAACAACAAAAGCAAGAGAGATATTATTAACGGCACTGTAGAGAGTTATCCACAAATGCCGTGTTATGTGCCTTGTTGTCTGAACAATCCATTTATTCAAATAGCATAATGTGTGTTTGCTTAGAGAGTCTGACAGCGGAACAATATTGTCTGCCTTGAAGGATGACCTTGATGATCAAAAGAAGAGACAGCTCATGTACTGTACAGTGTACACTGTACAGTAGTATCCCAGATGTAAACGCACACCGACCATAATGAATATGACAAGTCAAGTAGCGAGGCTCGGCTAATGTGTACAAGCCAGGAAAAAAAGTGTTTTGATTAAGCCATAGGCAAGTTGGAGCCCAGCACTCCGGAATTGGTTTAGTGCTGAAATTAGTTATGTTAAAACCGGTGATTATACTGTAGCTGACGAAGGAAACCAGCCTCATTAGACTCACCGGGGAATGAGATTTGTGCAGTAAAGCTGTGGCGAAAATCACATGAAATGGCATATATTTTTGTTTATCATGGCAAATATTAATTAATTTATTTTAAAGTCATTGTTACGGTCTCATGTTCCCAAATCCATGTTATAATGTAGCAAAGTGAATTTTTTGTCACTTTTTTAGACATCCTTAGACATTATTAACCCATTTAGGCCTAGGATTATAAAAAAAAAAAAATAGCAGATATACAAGCTCACAGCGCGGTGCCGCGCTGCGAGCTTGTAGATCTGCTATTTTTTAAAAATCATGATTTTTTTTGCAAGTCTTTGAATATATTTACTTAAAAGCGAACATTTATAACTGCCGGTAAATATTTACTTCTGGGTGGTCCCTGGAACAACATATTTTGAGATGGGGGTCCGCGGCCAAATACCTGTAATTTTGGGGGTCCTTGACATGAAAAGGTTTGAGAACAGCATGATTTAGAGGAAGGATTGAGAAGTCGGGTCAAAGATCGGGTCAAAGATATTCAAAGACTTGCACTCATTTTCACGATTTTTCAAAAATAGCAGATCTACAAGATCGCAGCGCGGCACTCGGTGCCGCGCTGTGAGCTTGTATATCTGCTATTTTTCTAAAGTTAAAGCATAAAATAATGGTTAAAGTGGTTAAAACTAACGCGACTCGGGCGCGTTCCAGGTATTTGAGAGTTAAAAAAGGGTTCAAGTGAAAGTACAGTACGAGTAAGTAAGAGTAGACTCTGGGCTCATGACACGATTGGCTGTTCAGTTATGTATGACTGACATAAGCTTATTTCTGCACCGCTGCACTTAAATCATGAATTAAGGTTATAATTGAAGCGGGCATGGCAGCTGGAAACCCAGATTCTTTGAAGGAACATAAAACTCCAATGCGTATGGTACTTAGGGGAGTTGCTCATTAGGATTCAAGACTAGCCATACTTAAATACAAAAAGCCCCTTGTGTGCCAGTTCAGCTCCGATATTACTCTGCCTCAGCATTCCTTCTTCTAATTACACCTAGACCTATTTCACTTGAGCTAAGCTTGGTCTTTTTTTTCTTCCTCCCAGTCTAAAAAATGTGTTATCACACCAAAGCCTCAAAATCCATTTGAGGCCTTAAATGTTATCGACATCCTGGCACAGGCTGGCAGTGTAATTTCACTTTTATGTGTTATTGTTTTATTTAATTTTATTTCTCTATCTTTCCACTCTCCCTCGGCAGATGATGTAATAGTGAAACCTCTAGAGAACGATACGTTTTTCAAAGAAGGAGGAGGATAGACAAGAGGCAGGAGCGACATCAAAGGAATATATCCTATAATGTTGGTGGCGGCGAGGCCCAGCTATACCGTCAGATCTCTAACCAGAGAAGCCAAAGCAGCCTTCCAGGCATCCTTCGTACAGCAGCAGCAGTGCCATGTAGAGTTGAAGACAGCCAGGGAATGCCACCTCCAATTGAAAACCATGACAGTCAAGAAGGGATTGAGAAGAATCGCAGATGGAAGAATTTTAAGAAAAGGGGTGGGTGTTGTTACCAGTGGTGTAAAGTAACTAAGTACATTTACTCAAGTACTGTACAGTATTTAAGTACCGTTTTGAGGTATTTGTACTTTACTTGAGTATTTCCAATTTCCAATATTTTTACTTTTACTCCACTACATCTCGTATCCAAATATTGTACTTTTACTCAACAACATTTCTTTGAGCATTTTAGTTACTTTGCAGATTTTGATTATTATTACAAAACATACATTAACCACTTCAGCCCTTTATACATTTTGGTCATTTGAAAATAGCCAATCTACAAGCTCACGATGCGAGACCTTGTGAGCTTGTAGATCTGCTATTTTCATTCTGCATAATGAGTACTTTCTACTTTTTGTACCTTAAGTAATACTTTTGTACCTTTACTAAGTACATTTTTAATTCAGAACTTTCACTTATAGCAGAGTATTTCTACATTGCAGTACTGATACTTTTGGACTTTTTCCACCACGGGTTGTTACAAATTAGAAATGGTATAGATGATTTTTCATTGATGCATATCAATACAACTGGTGTGGGTTTCTTAAGTGGAATAATTCCTTTGGGTATAATAAATCATATTGCTTAGCCT
Organism: Nannobrachium achirus; assembly: GCF_963921795.1. Taxonomy (NCBI): domain Eukaryota; kingdom Metazoa; phylum Chordata; class Actinopteri; order Myctophiformes; family Myctophidae; genus Nannobrachium; species Nannobrachium achirus. Next base: position 36,615,002 of record NC_137833.1, on the reverse strand, counting down.
TAGATTAATAGCAGATCAATACATGTTTGGGATGTTGTTCAAAGTTAGGAGGTGATGGGTTGCCATAATGAGTCACATATAGTGAGACTTAATTACGATGCATGGACACAGCCTGGTGTGTCTGTGTCTGTGTGTTCGGTGAGGTGGGGGGATTTGAGGCGAAAGGGAGTATTTTGTTTGGTCCCCAGGGGAATTGCTTTTGCAGCTTCCCCCAGCTGATGACTGCTCAGATGACTCCGATGAGCGCATGGGGGTCTCTTGTGTCTTTGTCAGGGACACTTTGGCTGGACACTATGCAAGCCGAAGGTCAAACCGGTGACCTTCAGATTCCCAGGCGGCTTCTACCACTCAGCGACAGCTGAGCAGGTTCATCACGTCTGTGAAAAGATGAAACTGCTCTATACAACAAAGTAGCTGTAATCTCATCTCTGTTATTTGTCAGACATTTTGACATTAAGAAATTAAATACATTTGCTGAGAGGGCAGGTTTGAAAATATGGAGTGGATTGCCACCTGTTGCGGCACTTTCACCCCACTACTGACTTTGAAATGTTCATTAGATTGGTTCAAAGACATATTTTGATATCTTGATGCAATAACTTGCAGTAAGTGACAGAACACATGTATTACACGGACAACTCTATCTGTCAGACAGCCCATTTGCCTCTCTAACTCTGAAGACCTATCTGTCTCTCGCCTTCCTACTCTCCTCGCCTCTGTGTTGCTATTTTCTTTTTTTACCCCAATGATGAGTCTCTCAGCAATGTCATCTGATGTGTTGAAGGTGAGTGATGTGTTGAACATGATGTATTGAACGTGGCGCCCTGTAAATTCGGATGGGTTTTGATTGCCTATGTTGGCACATCTTACTGATTAATGCATGCTTTAAACAGCAGGAATTTACTGCCCCAGGGCATAGATCAAGTAATTGTTGGTCAATGGCACGGTTCATTCCTGCTGCCCCAAGATAGCAATGCACTAACAACTCGCATAACGACACCTCATTTTAAGACCATGGGCACACAGGAGAGTGTTTTTTGCAGGTCTTTCAGTCCGAGTGTATCAAAAAGGCAACTGGGTTAAGGCAGCGGAAGCTTGTGATTGGCTGCGCGGAGGTGACGAAAGTCGGGGGGATGGAGATACTACTAAACCTAACCTTAACCCTAACCCTAACCTCAGTAAAACTAACGCTGGTGAATGCTAACCTGGTGAAATGCTAACCTGGTGAATGTTAACCTGGTCGGACCCACGGGAGGTCGTCTCTACCTCAACCGAGGTGCTTTTTTGATACACTTGGACTGAAGGACATGCAAAAAACACTCTCCCATGGGCACACAGATGGATGCGTGCGTACTGTAGCTACATTTCGTCACTGTCGGGCAGAAACCTTGTATCTCCACATTTCAAATGTGTAAAGCCCCGTTCATCACACAAGGCAGTCGCACAAAAGTAGTGGAAACAGCAGATCACACAACGCCTCGCGGTGCAAGGCGTTGTGTGCTTATAGATCGGCTGTTTTTACTAGTCTATCAATTCCAAAATGATAAATACAAAACTAACGGTATTTGGACACAGGAGGTTTCCACCCGACAACGGCGATTTGCTACTTACTCACTATGGGCTCTGGGCATGAAACTAGCAATGATGCTGTGTGCTCCGTTTGCACCAGGTGTAAAACAGGGCCCTATAAGTATAGGGCCCATTTACTGTTGATGGACAAGGGACAGAGAGTTAAGACTTACTAGTTTCAACATGGTCTTGATTCATTTATAACTTGCTGTGTGTGTGATTATTGTCCATAGTGTTCTCACATTACTCATCAACACTGCATGACACTGGCCTGTGTAGATGTTTGTGAGATCATTATGAACAGGCACAGAAGAGCATGTGCACACACGCACGCATGCACGTACACACGCGCGCAAATCTTACTGTAACTTGTTAGAAATCTATTGTTTATGTCTAATAATTATACCATATACGTATATATATCCACAGGCTATTCTCACTCGTCTCACTGCTGATTCATTATCTTATCTTATTTTACATAAACTGTAGGTTCTGTAGATTTAGAACATTTTTATTTGTTATACACACATAACTTGTACTGTAGTTCCCACATCTTGAATTATGCCGCTAGCTTGTACTTTTAAGCATTAGATTTTGTTGTTCTCATTACGGTCTAAATAATGAGAACACTTCTGATAATTAAATCCAGTCCGCTTCATCTAATTGGAATGCAATCAGGATCTTGAAGTTCAATCTATTACATGACTATTTACAACACCAGCGTATTAATAATACGCCTTTGTGAAATGAGTTAATGAGCTTAGTGTTGAATGACAAGGCATACCTACTATGTACAGTAACTAGACTGGGATTGAAGCTTTGTTGTATTGTGTAATATCCTTACTATAGCTCACAGCACCTTCCACCATTATTTTTTCAACATGCCCTTGTGTTGGAAAATAGCTTGTCCTTCACAATTTAGTGGGAATCCAGCAGCCAGGATGAGAAATCTCATGATGTTTATGTCTATAGGCCTATGTATTACTTACCTAATGATCACGACTTTCTCAGATGATCATATCATAGCTTGACAATCAACTTTGGGTAGTTCTGGCAGGGCAAACAGAACTACCACCTACGCCCATATAGTACATAATTTAGGTCTGCAGATCTCAAAAATGATTGAGATCCGTTCAATGGATATCATGATATGCAATTTGAAACGATGTTGTGCCAAGGACCCCATAAGAGAAGAATCAGCTATTTTTGAAAAGCCAGAAAAGTTCCTAATTTTGCTGGGAAGCCCCTTTGCAACCGCCCCAAAGACCCCTGGGGGTCCCCGGACCCCACTTTGAGAACAACTGATTTTTTTAGTTACCAGGATTCTACAAATTTTAAGCAAAATAGATCCACTCACTCATTGATACTTTAATGATGGTTTAATCACTAGACTGGCTATAGACCATAATAGATGACACTTTTGATTACAAAATGTGATTACGCTGTAATTAACACAAGCACATACACATATTTAATTATCAAAAATAAATCTCATTCTAATGAGAGTAACAAATCAACAATCACCCATCGTGCCAAACCCACAACAGCAAAATGTGTGCAAAATTATGCAAATGGCCATATGCTGGAGAAAGATTTGGCAATGCATATGCACAGAAAATAAGATGTCTTACCACCTTTTGTGTAAAAAAAAGGTGCCCTTCATTGCTGTATGTTCCGTGAATGAACAACAATGCGGAATGCTTGTTTCTACAGCCAATTAGTATACCACATGCCCCTCGGGAGTTGCAAGGACGGGACGTTTGAATCTGACTCCAGTCATGTCTTACATGTCTCCCCTCTGTCTGCCATCAGTCAGGGACGTGCAGAGAATGTTAGAGAGGCAGGGGCTGACATTTCTAAAAGGGCCTTTTGGTGAAAATATCGAAAATAGCAGACCTCCAAGCCCACAAGTTGTGAGCTTGGAGGTCGGCTATTTTCGGTACTCGAAACCACACTAAACTATAAGCATAATTAAGTGAGTACTGGAGAGGGCACAGAGAGAGCACAGAGAGAGCAATTCTTTCAACATAAGATGCTGTATTCAAGTACAGGAGAGTTTGGACAAGGCAATTCTCTTGAATGCTGCCTTCAGGTATGGCATGGAAAGAGGGCATTTGCATTTCTTTCACCATAGTGAAAACTGCTTTCATGGTCTGCACTTTTTACAGATGGGTAAAAGGGCAGGGGCTCAAGCCCCCTTTGATGTCTATGTGTGCACGTGCCTGCCATCAGTGTCCAGTAGCTCTTGATTCAAGTTTATATAGATGTGTTATAACATGTTATAACACATCTATCTATCTAGTATTAGGTGTTTTTATTTATAGCACACCAATTTCTAAGCAGCACTGCCATTAGCGCCGTTAATGTAACTCACTGAGTGTAAAAAACTGACCTTGGCCTATTTGGGTCCACACTCTAAATCCCCTGACTGACACACTACAAGCTTCATCAAACGCAAATGCACCCATTGTTTACAATGGCTGCAGGCCACTGGAGGCATCAATTGGACACATCAAAGCCTGTTGACAGGTCTCTTAGAGCTCGGTTCTAATTTTGGAGCGTCTGCGTGACAGACAATCTGAAATTAGTTCGAGCAACGCTGAAAGGGAAACACTTAACCCATTTGTTATATGCTACGTCGTATGACGGAGTTTGATGATATTGGATCTATAAACTCACAGGGCATCGCAGCTGCTATTTGCGAGAATTCTCCGCCCATATGACATGCACGAAATAGGGACGAGACCCGACTGCGTAGAAGTTCATAGCTTCTATTCCCAGACATATAGAAAGGATAAGCATGAATAGATCTTGCCATTCTTCAGATAAGGAGTAGAATGGCACTCACCAGGGAGGCATTTGTGTGTGTGTGTGTGTGTGTGTGTGTGTGTGTGCGTGCGTGCGTGCCCGTGCATGTGTGAGTGTGAGTGTGTCAGGGTTGATTTTGTCGACTGAAACTATGACGAAAAATGTTTGTCGACTGTGTTTTTTTCACTGACGAAAATTAAATAAAAACGAAATAAAAACTAAGCTGTGATGACTAAAACTAAGACTAAATATATTGACAATTTTGTCAACAAAATAAAAACTAGACTAAAACGTTAGGGAGGGACTAGTGGAGAAGAGAGTCATTTTATGTTTGGTTGCACTTCAGGTGTTGACGCGTTGTGAGCTTGTAGATCGGCTATTTTCAGCACACAACCAAGTGTAAAATCAGCCATTACGATGCCATCAAGGCCTGCCAAAATACATTTCAGTTGACTAAATCAACTGTAGATTTAGTTGCCTAACATCTTATGATATTAAGTCGACTAAAATTTGACTAAAACTAATACTTTTCAGGTGACTAAAACACATTTTATTCAAAAGACTATGACTAAAACTAAATCAAAATTTGCTGTCAAAAACAACACTGCTCACCAGGGAGGCATTTGTGTGTGTGCGTGCGTGCGTGCCCGTGCATGTGTGAGTGTGTGTGTGTGTGTTTGTGCACGCGTGTGTGTGTGTGTGTGTGTGTGTGTGTGTGTGTGTGTGTGTGTGTGTGTGTGTGTGTGTGTGTGTGTGCGCGTGTGTGTGTGTGTGTGTGTGTGTGTGCATGCGTGCGTGCGTGCGTGTGTGCGTGTGCGTGCAAACTGTAACAGAGTGCAGATAAATACACACCAAAGTGTCGGAGGTCAGGTCTGGCTGTGTATAGCAACCAGAGGGTTCAGTCTGTTTGAAGAGGGTGCCATTCACACGGAGGCTTTATAATCTGAAATAAGGGGGTGGACAGTAAATGGTCTTTTTGAGCTGTCATATACCTACTGTGTTCTATCAGCACAGGGCTCTCACAAAGGGGCTGGAGAGGAGTAATGAGGTCTGTCATGAAATATTCACAATGGTCTGGCGTAACCCCCGGCTCTATCACACACACGGAGCATGGTTGCCGTGGAAACGCAACTTCCCACCACCACAGAGGAGAAGCGAACAGGGGGGCCAGCTTCCATCGCCCGCCTGTTAGAAAGCCTGATTCATCCTCCGAAAATAGCCGAACTACAAGCTCACAACGCGTAGCCTGTGACGGAGCATACATTTGGCAGGGGTCTTCAACGTTTTCAGGTCAAGGACCCCTTAGTTGAGAGAGAGATGAAGCAGGGACCCCCACAACCTGTTCATAGATTCCATATAGTTTCATTGTTTGACAGCACAATCGTCAGTGTATTTCGGATTCATGTCAATTTGTGTTTTCAGATATTTAACCACCGTCAATACTTAAACTTGAACTTTCACTCTGTACTTAGTCTGCTATTTTTTCCCCTCTACACCAAAGCTCTTTGCCAAAAATAGCCGATCTACAAGCTCACAAGGCCTCACAGCGCGAGGCGTTGTGAGCTTGTAGATCTGCTATTTTTGGCTAAAGTTCTCAGAATATGGACACTAGGGTTCAAGTTGTTAATATAAAAAAGGAGAAAAAGGTGATGGGGGAATCATGGCACCACCTCTTTAAAGTAGTAGTTCACCCTCAAAATGACTTTTTTTTCCTATTGATTAGTCACACAATGGAGACTTGAGTTCAATAATATTTTTTGTATTTGTCGTATAAGACAAAAGATGTATTATAGTAAATGTACCCCCTTTGATTCTGGCCCCAAATGCATTTGTGTGAGAATGATGGGGGTACATTTAACCTGACCCTTGAACCTAAATTTACCCCCAATGATTCTGACCCAAATGCATTTGGGTCAGAATCCAGGGCTTTATTTACTGTAGGTCCCCATCCAGAATCAATGGGGGTAAATTTACTATATATATTTTATTTTGTCTTAGGAATGTGACAAATACAAAAAAATATTATTGAACTCAAGTCTCCATGGTGTGACTAATCAATAGAAAACGACCCTACCCCTAACCCTACTACACTACTCCTTTAACACGGTGCCGTAGTGAAAGCGTGGAATGTTTGATATGTCAAAGGTCATACAATGCGTCATAAAACCTAAACCAAACCCTTTTAGGATTAAATGTATATGTGATAATTCTTTACCAGTATGATCAACCACTTCAATAGACCACGTCACGACAGAAGGTCTCAGGATTGCATGGCACACAAACAAAATGGCACCGCCATAGATTTAAATGGATGGCGCTGGTCCACAAATCCGGGTAGGTTGGCTCTCTGTTCATTGCTACTCTTTGACACTGGCCTACTTCATGCACTCCTGAGACCTGCAGGCGAATACAAAAGCTGAAAGCCAACCTGGAAGGAGTACAGATTTAAGCCGGATTGAAGTGACAAAGAGTGACTCCATCGATGGATTATAAAGAGCTTGAGACTGATAAGGAACGTGGCAGTTGTATAACCAGGTGATTTCTTAACCCATTTCGATCTGAAAAGTGTTATACCATTAAAAAAAAATATATATTATCAAAAATAGCAGATCTACAAGCGCATAGCTAGGGCTGTCACAATTATGACATTTTACATGATGAGTAATTGTCACTCAAATAATTGTGATTAATGATTTAATTGTGTTTTTGGTAGATATGACACATAACCTAAATATACAAAGAAATTACTGACATATTTGACAACTTTATACTTAAAAAAGAACATTGATAGTGGAAATAGCTGATCTACAAGCTCACAACGCGTCGCGACGCGTTGTGAGCTTGTTACAGGTTGTGACAATTATGAAAAATAATCGTGATTATGTCAAATAATCGCGATTAGAAGATTACGTAATAATTGTGACAGCCCTGAGCTTGTAGATCTGCAATTTTTTTTTAATCATGAATATTTGTGCAAATCTTATCTAAATATGTATTTTCATAAGCGAACATCAAAGCAGCGCTGCGAGGTTCGGTTGTTAGTTACAACGATTGATGTGGCCGAGAGGGACGATGCGCCGTCTTCAGTCAGCTTTGAGTTAGCCACAAATGATAGCTGTCAACTAATGACATATCTCTCCCTCCCCTTCCCCTGTCAGGCGGTCCCGAGAAGACGGCACACGTGTGTGACATTAAACAGAATCACTGCTTCCATCTGTCATGGCACCGAAACCACTACCTCTTCTCAGCTTGCGGTTGGCTTCCCACAGGCTGCACTATAGCCATGAGTGGAATAGCTAATGCCTCCACTTGGAAATTCACCAGTTGGCACATTGGCCTCATCATATGAAACAAAATTAGACATAGCCCCGGGGTGAATGCTGGCTGGAGATGCCTTTGTGTGCGTGTATTGTGCATTATATATTATAGCTGTCCGGCGGAGACCTTGTATGTCCGAAACCCGTACTTTTCTGGAAATGTAAAAAAAGAAACTGTTCCAATGGATAGTTATTATTTAGTCACAAGCTCTATGAGTATTTCCAATTTCCAATACTTTTACTTCTACTCCACTAAATCTCTGATCCAAATATTGTACTTTTACTCCGCTACATTTATTTGACAACTTTAGTTACATTTTTTTAGTTACATTTTGATGCCAATACTTTCATACCTTTACTCAAGTACGTTTTGAATTCCGGAGTTTTACTTTTACTTAAGTAAAATATGTGAGTACGTTTTCCACCACTGGCACTGGTTGGATATTTATAAAAACCCACAGTCAGTCTTAACCCTTGTCAAGGCAAACAGCAGATCTGTAAGCTGAGTGAGCCTTTAGATTGGCCATTATCCCTTCTTTTGCACAACGCTGTAAGACAAAGTATAACAGAGGACATTCATTCATGAAGAAAAAAAAACATAAAAAGATGAAATATGGAGATAAAAGGTTTCTGCCCGACAGTGATGATAATCTGAGTAGATGAGAGACACCAACCTCCTCTGACGCTGTGTAGCAAATCTTGGATTGAATATAACACTCCCTCCCTCAAACAGATGGGAGGTCAGCAACCTAAATTGGCGGGTACATTTGTGTGTATTTCTTGCACCAATACCTCTGTCTCCTTCTTAATGGGTGCCTGTAGTGCATGAATATTCATTCTCCCCTCCTGCTCCATGGCTGTAATGTTGTCATTGGGATTCTTGGCGAGTGTTGAAAAGCAGTAGGCTATGACACTTCATGAATACCACGGCAAAGGTTGAAGAGTTCAGAAACTAAAAAAGTACTTCTGCGCGAGAGTACTCCCTTTGCATTTAAGAAGATCATTAGAAAATAAAAGTCTTCAAGGAGAGGGGTTTCTGCACAGCCTCCTTGCTGCCGCTTTTCTAATAAAGCAACTGTCAACCGGCCCTCGCTTAGATTTCATTACATCACAGAAAGGGTAGACTTCTGTTTTATTGCATGTAGGTTGCCCTATACACTGCACCTGTCAAGCGTACCTGAAGCCAGACTGAACTAATTACCACATGTCTCCCAGCACTTGATCACATTTGTTAAGAATAAGAATAGTTTCTTCGAATACTTTTTAAACAAATGCAAAGTAATTCGATTAGTGCGCGCCTCCTCAGTCCTCACTCATCAGGTCATCACTGTATAAGGACACAGCAGATTGATTCGGCCACATCTCAGTCAATTCTGATCCGATTTGTACAATTTAAATCTCCACATATTACTTGGGACGTGTACATTCTTGTTCTGCCATGGCTGTATTGTCTCCCTATCAAACAAGATCAAGCTAATACGCGGCTTTGGGTATTTCTTATCCACGCATGCTTGTGGCCATCAGGCCGATGTTTTCGTTTTCTCTTGCTATCTTTTGTACACAATAGAGCCACGGCGTGTGTCACAAAGGAAAGTAGAAATCCACAGGAGTATGGGGATTTTTTCATTTTAAAAATCGCCTTAGAATTGAGAGAGATGTGGCTTCAAATAGATCTGTGCGTCCTAGCTGTGCGCTCAACAATCCATTTTGACCACCTGACCACTCTTGGCATCACCATATCTCACTCAATTCTCAACCGATTTTTTAAATAAAATAAAACTCATATTACTTAGAAAGCCTACTTTCTTTTCCGACACCAGCTGTGACTGTATTGTGTACAAAAGATAGCAAGCAAAAGCAAAACATCGGCCAGTGATGGCCACGCATGAATGAAAGCTCCCCCACTCCAATTTCAATCCATTCGCCAATGGTCCGCGGACCTCCAGGGATCCATGAGGGGGTTCCAGGTGGTCCAGCTAAATGACGGAGAGTAGGTAACCAAATGGACCCTGTTAGATCTTTAACTCCTGACACAGCCGCGTGTGCGTACACCCACCACCTTGTAACATGATCCGCTTGGCTACCGGATTTGGGGAGGATGTTTGTTGTTGTTGTCAATTGTCCTTTAGAGCAGCTCTTAAGGCTACTTAAAGGGAATGACAGGCGCCACGCTGATTGGTTTGATTAAATTAACGGCCAAACACGCCCATGACTAATTCAGGGCCTTTTGCGCTCATCGCCTTCCCGCAATGCGCATAATACCGCGCCCATAATAGCAAGATGGCAATTATTCACGTCTCCGTCTCTGAATATAAAAGGCGTAATTTTCTTAAGAGCTGCCGTTATTAAGAGCTTCTAAACAGGGCCTAATAAGTCTAAAATGATCTGTGTGTGATATATTGTGTATGACTGAAGCATGTGAACAGACAATGACATATCGTATTGACGGTGGTATAGACACAATAAGAATGGCTATGGCAGTAGTGGCTCAGGAGGTAGAGCAGCCGCCTGGGAGCCAAAAGATTCCTGGTTACTCCTGGCTGCGTGTCAAAGTGTCAAAGTGTCCTTGAGCAAGACAGTGAAACCCTAACTGCTCCTGATGAGCAGGTTGGTGCCCTGCATGGTTGCCTCGGTGCTGTCGGTGTGCGTGCGTGCGTGCTGGTGTGCGTGCGTGCGTGCGTGCGTGTGAATGTGAAGTACATTGTAAAGTGCTTTGAATAGTCGGAAAAACTATAAAGGCACAATATAAATGCAGTCCGTTTACCATTTGCATACACAAACTCAGCCACCATTTTAACAAGGTGCCAAGGTGCACACCTTGAACAATACATCATTATTGTACATGGGACATTAAACATTACTTTTGCATTTCTACAAGGCGCCCTTCGGTTAAGTCTAACAGCAGCGCCTGGAGCAATTCTACGTTGATAACTGTAACTGAACTTTGTATTGTCCAAGTGATGAATGCAATAGCCGAGAGTAATTAAGAGAAGAAACTGATTACTACACTAAACATTGTCACATTGTCCCCAGAGCGGCAACACAAATACTCTGGAGAGCTGCTGCATAGAACATCCACACTATTATCAAGAAAAGAGAAAACCAAACGTATTATGCATACTATTGTTACTGTACTTTGACGCATTAAGGGAGAGAACATTGCAACCATTATGCATACAGTCCGTAACCTTATTACAGCCTTTATGTTACATGAAAACAAACCCAGTGACTGTACCTGCAGTAATGGAAAGATGATGTTTTATAATTTCATGCGGTTTCTTGCAGTTCACGTAAACGTTGTAGTGTATGTACGGTAATATAAACCAGTAAGACGCCCTAAGGGTGAGAAGCGACCTCGCCCTAAAGGGCAAGATTTTGCGCTAAAACAACAGAGACTGACACAATATGTCCATAATATGGGCATTTCCAGATATGGGCTTAATATTGAAGACATCAGGGATCTCCATATATGGGCATACAGTATAATGGACAAGGACGGAATTAATTTGCAAGTGGTGACTCACTTGCTCCATGTGTATTTTGTTCAATACGTCCCTATTTTTGGGCACACTGACGAAACTCCTAAAAAAATAGTATAGGCCTTTACGCAGTCTTAAACACTTGAACCCCAGTGTCCATATTCTGGGGCAAACATTCAGATCTACAGCTTGTGCTGTAGATCTGATGCTATTTTCTGTAAAGAGATTTGGTGTACAGGGAACTAAAGGAGAAGACGAAGTAATAGAGCCTTGCAGGATCCCAGTCCTCCCAACTAACTACTGTACATAGGTTTAAGTCAGTGGTTCTCAAAGTGGGGTCTGGGGACCCCCAGGGGTCATTGAGGGGTTTCTAAGGGGTCCCCAGCAAGATGAAGAACAGGTTCTTTTCATTATTTTGCTGGACGCATGTCTTGGGTATCACAGCACACGGTTGGTTCTACAGGCAGGGATCTCCATGTACAGTATGGGCCTAAAACTGATTTGTTTTGACTGAATACGTGTTACAGCTCAATACATTCCATGCAAAATACAGGATTTCAAAGTTAGGAGATCTCTTTAACAAGGATTTCGCATTTTCCCAGCAGCAAAAATAATATACTTAGAAAATTAATTGAATATGGAATGTAGGTAAAATTCTAACCATAGTCATACTTTCAGCTTTAATTAATCTGCAACTGACTGTTCCTATTTCTTCACACATTTCTTCAGTCTGAAACCTCAAAACATTAACAGCTGCTCCCGCTTTGTTTTATTATGCATTTTGCCATCCACCCACATCCGCAGCCAGTCAGAGGCCGCTATGCCAGAAAAACATTGGCACAAGGTAAATCTACATTACCGAAGTTTAAACAGCTACCGCACACACTTGCACTTGCTTCACAAGTCTGCTTTCTGCAGTGCTTGTCCTAGTGGCCACTGTGTGAATATTTAACTCCAGCACATGGCACCACACACATGGGAGCAACTCTTTGCAGTACCCAAACACTCTGCAATTGGAGAAGGAAATAAAGGCAATGAGCTTTTTGTTTGCAAATCTTTGGACTATTCTACTCAGCTGGAAAAAAAAGCCTCCTCATTGTATTGACCATATGGCACCATATGATTGATATTACTCTCAGTCACTGCACAACTGCAACCTGCAGAACCGTAGGTGAGCTTCAATAAACAATCACCGTTTCCATTTTTGCATTGTGAGCATTGCACAATGTAGCCTATAGGTTTTCTTAATTCAGTGAGTTCAACTGCCGCTGAAGATAGAAGTAGTAGCTTTGCTTCCGAGGCCCTCTCATATACGGTATATATTATCGTCGTTGTCGGGTGGAAACCTTGTATGTCCAAAACCGTTTGTTTTGTATTTATCATTTTGAAAATGATTTAAACTAGTGAAAACAGCCGATCTACAAGCACACAACGCCTCGCACCGCGAGGCGTTGTGTGCTTGTAGATCTGCTGCTTTCACTACTGTTGTGCGACAGCCTTTTTGATGAAGCAGGGCTTTACTTTGCAAAAAAATGTACAAATTTGAAACTTGGAGATACGAGGTTTCTGCCCGACAGCGACGATATATTAAAAACAAAATGTCCAAAAAACCCCCCCAAAAAACCAATACATTCAGCTCATTCACCACTACATTTATGAATAATAAACGGGAGCATCAAAACCTGTCTGGTGCATAATTATAGCAGTATAACATTTTTACTGGACCTGGCACACATTTTTTATTCCAACTCAGTACAAGCGTGCTTCATGAAGAATATTTTGTAAGTGATGAGGTTCCCAGCACGCCGTCAAGTGCTTTTTTTTCTCGGCAGAAAGAAAAACAGCAATGCTTACATCAGACTGTAATACATGGTCCTTTTTGTATCGCTTGAGATGGAATTATTTAGTTTCCTTCACAAGTATTCCGGCCAACAATCACGTTATGAGGAAGCAGTTATTCTTCCCTAAAGCCTCCTACATTGCAGAGTCCTTGTGCAACGCTCAAGGCTGTCGATGTCTCTCAATCCCTTTGCATCCCTACGCATCCCCCCCACCATCACTGGCCGCCAGGTATAGCAACACAATGCACGCACGCACGCACGCACGCACGCACGCACGCACGCACGCACGCACGCACGCACGCACGCACGCACGCACGCACGCACGCACGCACGCACGCACGCACGCACGCACGCACGCACGCACGCACGCACGCACGCACGCACGCACGCACGCACGCACGCACGCACGCACGCACGCACGCACGCACGCACGCACGCACGCACGCACGCACGCACGCACGCACGCACGCACGCACGCACGCACGCACGCACGCACGCACGCACGCACGCACGCACGCACGCACGCACGCACGCACGCACACACACACACACACACACACACACACACACACACACACACACACACACACACACACACACACACAGGGTCCTGTAATCCAGGCTCCAGGCAACACATTCTCACACACTTCCAGTGGAAAAACACGCTCTGAAAGTCAATATTCGACTGAGGGGCTGTCAGGAGTGGAGAGGAAAACTAAAATGAGCCAAGAAACATTGGAAAGAAAATGAAGTACTGTATGTATTAAGATGAGACAGCTTAGTTGGGGTATTATGAGTAGAGGAAAGCCTAATTTATGCTCCGTCGGCCGAGAACGACTGAGAATAGCCACCCTACAAGCTCGTATCAGGTGGGAATCAGGCTCCAACTCCCCCTGTGCAACATCCACACCTTACGTTCCCCCCAACTCCTCTTTTCTTTGAGCAAAACTTTTCGGATGCAAACGATAGCCAATCTAGTTAGATACATTGGCTTGTCACGCAGAATTAATGGAGTGCAAGTAGATCGTACTATTAGTGCCTATCGATGGTACAGTCATTAGGCCCCAGCCCTCGCTTTTACGGCGGCAGTTTTTCGGCATAGTGCTCCTATGTTATCTTTTTCCTAGTTGTTATCCGTTTCAGCAAGGGGAAAGACCATGGGAGTATAGGCTACCCCTTAAAATTAGTCTAAAAGCCCTGCTTTAATAGCAGCCCTATAGATGCCTTACAGCTCCTACATCCAACCGAATTAAAGTGGTTTGGACAGACGGACAGAGGCCGGGTTTCCCAAAGCGATTTTAACCCATCGTAGCTCACGCATGGTCGTAGAGACTGAGCCCTGACCGACATGTTCCCGTGTTTACATGGGTTCGGGCAGAGCGACTTATTTAGCCCCCAACAACTACACCATCATTGCCAATTGCCATCCATGGTCTCAGAAGCTAGTCTATGTGTAAAGGGCACCTTAGGGCCAGGTGTTATGGGATTTGAACAATACTAATCAAAAAGGCATTAACCAAAAGTCTTTGTAGGCATACATTAATTACAATCATAGACTAATCAGCATTAATACTACTTTGGCCTCTGTTGGTACTGAATGGTTATTAGTGCCATGAGATTTTCTTACGCTGCCACTGAATAAAATACATTCATTCTGTCTCCTTGGCAGCTTAAAGCAGCACTATGTAACTTTCCTCTTCTACCCCGGATTTGAATCAGGTTTCCTGCGCAAGACCGCAAGTGAAGACAATTTGTCTGCCTGTAAATTGAGTCAAAATTCATGTCAGATCCTGTGCCTAGGTGAGACATGACATTTGACACGATCTAAATGTCTCAATGGAAGAGCAGGGAGACAAAATACAACCACCCCAATTGTTTAAGTTATATTGTATTAACATACTCTACCAATTAGATTGGGCAAAATTATTTAAGAAAGGTTACATAGTGAGGCTCTAATTTAAGTCTTCAATTCTAAAATGTTATAGAATGGTTAAATCCATTATAGTAGACTTATTTAAATTCATTTGAACTATGTTGTGTATAATCAGCTTACAGCAGCCTAAGTATGAAAAATATAACAATAGCACCGTCATCTAACCCCTATTTACCTCAAATGTTTGAGCTGGACACTGAATCCACCTCAGAAAAGGTGAGGTCTACGCTGGAAAAACACATTATCAGGATTAATGATGACCCCAAGCTACTGATGAAAGGAGAGGAAAAATAAAAACATCACATTTTCCCCACGTCAAATCATATGCCTTTATAGTCACCACAACTGTCACGGGAGTAAACAGGGACATTTCAAAGTGAGAAGACTGGGTTTATTTGCCGATATAAATGAGAAAACAAAACAAACAAACAAAAAAAGGCAGAGGTACAGGAACCCAGTCCATTACCAACGAGTACATTGGGAACATGGCGCACTGCTTTGTTTTGTGCCTAAAAAAAGAACAACCTTGAATCCAACAGTAAAGCTCCATTATAAATCACTGTGATGTGACCCGCAGGTCCACATTAACGCTATTTCTCCTCTCTTCTGAGAAATCATAGATTTCCTCACGCTGGCGAGTATACAGTGCGGGTCAAAGCAAGTAGGCAGGCTGCCGCGCGTCAAACTTCGCCTGATAGGGCGTAAACCAAGCAAGATACGTAGGCACGGCAAAAATAATAAGCACGAAAGACGTAACAAAGAGAATGAGCATGCAGGAGACGCAACTGTGGGAGGCCAGCAGGGCCAAAAGATTCACATGAATCTTATCCTAATTAATCCATTTAGAACGGGTACACATTTTGTGTATCATTATTTTATGGTTTAACTATTGAAAAATAGCAGATATACAAGCTCACAGCGCGGCACCGAGTGCCGCGCTGCGAGCTTGTAGATCTGCTATTTTTGAAAAGTTATGAAAATTAGAATTTTGAACCGATTCTCTAAGTGTCTTTTGAATCCTTCTAAGATTTTTTGAAAAACCTATGTTTCTATGTCAGCAATCTGGCCAGCCATCGTCAAAGAAAAGGTCCTTTTCACTTAAATGGAGCTCAGTTAGTCTGTTCTTGAGAGACTACTATGTCAGTGGTTCTCATACCTTTTCATGTGAAGGACCCCCAAAATGATATGTATTTGACCACGGACCCCCATCTCAAAATATCTAGTTCCAGGGACCCCGCCCAGAAGCAAAATTTGAGTTACAAACGTTCGCTTTGAAAATACATATATTCAAAGATTTGCACACATTTTCACGACTTTTTCAAAAATAGCAGATCTACAAGCTCGCAGCGCGGCACTCGGTGCCGCGCTGTGAGCTTGTATATCTGCTATTTTTCAATAGTTAAAGCATAAAATAATGATACACAAAATGTGTACCCGTTCTAAATGGGTTAATGTCTGCGTGGCACAAGACGTGCTCTCTGATCACGAGCGCAGGAAACAGGCAGCATACATGCAGGAGAGTGGGCGCGTGTGAGAGTTGAAGTTCTCACATGTGGAGGCTGAGGCAAAGGGCCACAGCAGCGGTGTAAAGCAACTAAGATTTACTTAAGTACTGTTACTTAAGTACAATTTTGAGGTATTTGCACTTTACTCGAGCGTTTCCAGTTTTCAGTACGTTTCCTTCTACTCCACTACATCTCGGATCCGAATATTGTACTTTTACTCCGCTACAAGTATTTGACAACGCTAGTTACTAGTTACTTAGCAGATATAAATGATTATATAAAAAAGAAAACATACATTAAACCACTTTAGCCCTATTTTATAGCTATAGACTATTTGAAAATAGACGATCTTGTAGATCTGCTATATCTTTTGTACTTTTACTTTTGGTGCTTTAGGTACTTATTTATGCTTTTACTCACTCAAGTACATTTTGAATTCCTTAATTCTACTCGTGACAGAGCATTTCTATATTGCAGTATTGATACTTTTATTTAAGTAAAACAACTGAGTACTTTTTCCACCACTGGTCCACAGGGGGGGGGGGTCAGGGGCACTGCAGGGGCAGGGAGGAAGGCAGGTTATAGAGGTGCTGGCACCCTGCCAGTTGCAGCGCTCCATGGCGCTAAGAGATGGCCCGCGTCCAGTGTTTGAAATAAACGTGTTTTATGAGTTTCTTTTTTAACTTCCTCTTCTTTTTTTAATAAAGCGGGGTTTGTGCGGGCTCTCGTTTTTGGAGAGTTCTGTTGAGTCATCACTGCACGGTGCAGGTAGAGGAGGGAGAGGCGGAGAGCCGCCCTGCCGCGCGTGGTGCTCGCTCAAGGCCGTGAGCACTCTTACAGCCAGGGGCGTCACAAGGGGTAGGAAAGTGGGACTGAGTTACCAGGGCCCAAGGTGGAGGGGCCCTAGTAACTTTAGCTATTGAAAAATAGCAGATATACAAGCTCACAGCGCGGCACCGAGTGCCGCGCTGCGAGCTTGTAGATCTGCTATTTTTGAAAAGTCATGAAAATATGTGCAAATCTTTGAATATGTATTTTTTAAGCGAACATTTGTAACTCAAATTTTGCTTCTTGGGGGGTCCCTGGAACTAAATATTTTGAGATGGGGGTCCGTGGTCAAATTCATATCATTTTGGGGGTCCTTCACATGAAAAGGTTTGAGCATCACTGACATGGAAACATGGGTTTCTTGCACACATTTTCACAATTTCACAAAAATAGCAGATCTACAAGCTTGCAGCGCGGCACTCGGTGCCGCGCTGTGAGCTTGTATATCTGCTATTTTTCAATAGTTAACATTCATGGGGGGTCCGCAGTGAATCCTTGTACCCAGGGCCCAGAATTTGGTGTGACGCCCCTGCTTACAGCACTTTTATGGACATTAGCCTCCAGCAAACAACCCTCTGGGGCAACGTGTGAATGAGCCACGTTGACACAGGCATATAAATGAGTGGCATATAGATAGACCCTTTTGTGTGGGCAGCACGTGTGTGCTTTGCTGCGTTCCCCTGAGACCCCTGTGTTCCTCTTGCTTGTTCAAGAAAAGAATTATAATTGCGGTGTGTTTGTGTAGTCATCGTGGCGGTGGTGGTAAATAATGGTTACACAGTTTTATGGCTGGGACAAGCCTTTTCAATACACCTGAGGAGCACTTTAATTTAATCTTGCTCATCAGGATCAATAAACGTGTCTGAACTGTTTCTCCTCAGGACCTAGCGGACCTAGCGGCCTATAATGGGCCACAATGCTTTTAGAGTGACCATTTGCTGCAAGCCCACATATGCACCGTATTCCTTCCTCCCCTGCACCAATCAGCTCCAATTAAGCTGATGGCCACACAAGTGCAGGGCGCAGCATAGCCATCCCCTACAATCAACAGTAACTCAGAAGAGTTTAATACAAAGAGGATTTTACTCTAATTTAACGCTGAAAGTGTACAAAGTGACCCAAATGGACGCATAAATTAATTGAATTGTACTCAATTTTCAAGCTTGTCGCTGCGACATGTTGTGAGCTTGTAGATACGCTACAATATGTTCTTGCAGAACATTCGTCTACTTAATGTTAATGTTTGAGTGTCAAATAAGTGGCGGCAGTAGCACAGAGGTAGAGTTGCCATCTTAGAACACGGAGGGTTCCCATAAGGTTCTCAGTTTGATCCAGGGCTCCTCCAGAGTTAGTGTTGAAGAGTCCTTTGATCAAGACTCTGAACCTCTAATTGCTCCTGGTGCGCTGGTTGGTGCCTTGCATGGTTTCCTCTGCCATCGGTGTATAAATGTGTGTGTGACTGTGAATGGGTGAATGTAATGCACAATCTCTGTAAAGCGCCTTGGATAAAGACACTATATAAATGCACCATTTACCATTTAAGTGACTCTCACGTCACTATACATACTGTAATTACTTGCGCCAGCAGAGACCGTAAGTAGGGTGATAGCTGTCTGTGGGTATGTATGTGGCCATGTCTTGTTGGCTGGGCCTTTAGCAAATGAGGAAGCAGCGTTCTCTGTGACGTCACCAACAACCAAAAAGTGCGACCTGATACAAGGCGCAAGTTTGCACCTCAACAGAGTGCAGTCTAATTACTTGCGCAGAGTGCGCAAGTACTGTGATCGGCTGGGTATGTATGTACGTATGTACGTATGTATGTATGTATGTATCTATGTATTATGTATGTATGTATGTATGTCGGTATCTCCTCTTGTTGAAGACTGTAGCCCAATCAGGGACCAGCATCTCTGGCAACGTCATCATTAACAGCCAATGAGGGACCAGCATTCCTGGTGATGCCACTGGTGATATCAGCAGAGTTCGGTATATAAGAGCATTCCTGGTAAAGTCATCATTAACAGCCAATGAGGCCAGCGGAGCACACCTCATGGCACGCTCTGCTGGCGCACAAGTAGGCCATGTATGGCCTACTTGTGCACGAGACGCAAGTTGGCACCTCGACAGAGTGCAGTTTATACTGTACTTCTCACCCATTGAAGCCATCTCCATAATGTGCATGAGGAGCACGTGAGGACTGTGTGGGAGAAAGAGTGATTGGAGGGCAGGAAGAGAGAGAGTGTGGAAGGCTTGAGGTGTGGGAGCTGAGGGGGGGGAGGGGAGGAGGGGGGGGGGGGGGGGTGCGTGATCAAAGCCTATATTTTGAAATCACTTACTTCTCCATTAGTTTGATTAATGGGTCCAGGCTCGCAGTCAGACATAGGCGGGGGCCTTGAAAAATGATGCAATTACTGCTTTTTGAATAGGGGACTGAAAAGAGAGGCCTGTACGAGAAAGGGATCTGGAGGAGATTCTTACGAGGGGCATCCTGGACAGCGGACTTCCCCTTCCCTCCTCCTCTTCATCCATCTCTCCTCACCTCTCCCCTCCTCTCGTCTCTCCTGCAGCCCACCCCCGGTGCCACCCCCCCCCCGCTGAAGCTCCTGCCACCTCTTCTTTCCCTGCGAGGCTTCTCTTTCATCAGGCTCAACGGCACGCTTGACTGGTCCTCCTAGGCCAGTGGAAGTGCATTCTAAATAGTGATGAATATGTATCTGCTGCCTCTATCCGTGTTTTCCGCGGTCTCCCCATTTTCGTATTTACATACCGCTCCACTCCCATTCCCTCAACGTTTGCTTTATTTACTCTACTTTTTTTCCCCCTAAGTTATGTGAATGTCATTTTGTCATCAGGGGCGCCAATTGGGTATGGCAGGGGTATGCTATGCAGCTGCCATACCCTGGGTCCAGGGGGGGGGAATAAACGTTACTTTTAAATATAAATCCATGAATGTCTCTTTGTCTATCTGTGCTGGTTATTATGTTGTTAAATTACAGTAAAATAACTACAAATACAAAATGTTACAAAATGGTCACTTTAACAAGGTATTATAATTATATTCTCCACACTTTTATTCTCCCCATTTTGACAAAATGGTATATTCCCAGGTTCCGCAGGTCAGGTGCACAGGTGCAATGCACTTGAACAACCGTTCCAGGCTGCCATATCCAGCCCAAGAAACCATAGAATCGGGGGAAACAAATAAAATGTACTACACCAGTCACCATAGCTTTTTCTGAACTGACGCTACTGTTTGTCATCGGTAATTTTACCTTCTAACTCCTGAGGCGGGCATCACCACGGCTCGATGAAACGCAAGGATGTCGTTTGTGCAGAATGCAGATGGCTGTATAAGTGAGTTTCAAGTGTTGCTTAATATGGACAAAGACGTAATACATAATGACAATTACTGAATCTATGAAGCCTTTTCAAATCCTTTCCACTTTAATTGGGCGGAACTAATTACATAAGACATGCGACAAAGGAAGCTGCCACGCTCACTTGCATTCTTCATTGTTGCATCCAGAGCATGGTTGATTTGCCATCATACTTGTATGAGCACAATAAGGAACTTTGTAAATAATCCCTAGTGTTAATTTAACTCAAAAGAGGGTACAAATGAAACCATATGGACCATTTGGTATTCGTTTATATATTATTTTTATCAAGCGCGAGTTGGGAGAATGGGTGGGCGGTGGGCAGGTGGGAGTCCAGTGTGCTCCATATAGAGCTGACCCCAGTGAGAGAGAGTGAGTGAGTTAGTGATCGAACTGCCGCAAGCTGTAATTACTTCAAAGGAACAAACCAGGCGTGTGCTACCTCATAAAAAGACAGTGTGGGATGAAGACCGTAAAAAAAGAAATGTGACGGTCCCTTCTGGACAGTCCCTTTATGGACTTCCAATGTATCACTCAGAGGAGCCTTGTTTTTCCCCCCAGGCATGACTTAAGGTAAGCTTTAGAATAAATATTGTGCCTCGGGTGGACAGTAGTAGAGTAATAATATTCTGTTTTATAGTTCAGCTCTGAATGCCAGGGCTGGGCGGCTACGTGGGAGACCAGCCAGACTGGAGGAGGGACACACTAAAGACCACTGAGCAGGGCCATCATGACAGGCCTGATACAGTAGTAAACCCTGGATTAGGGCTGGGCAGAGGCAGGAGGGATTGTTGGAAAGAAATATGGAGAGAGAGAGAGAGAGAGAGAGAGAGAGAGAGAGAGAGAGAGAGAGAGAGCGAGAGAGAGAGAGAGAGAGAGAGAGAGAGAGAGAGAGAGAGAGAGAGAGGCAGAAGCAGAGAGAAGAATAGAAGAGAAGTGAGACTAAAGGCCCTTTTCCACTGCGCCCGATAACGATAACGATAAAAAATTGGGTTTTCAATTAAAGTGGATCAGGTAGTGTCCACACCACAACGAAAGCCGCCATAATTGATGTGAATGCCGACATATCGTTAGCGTTATCGGGCACAATGGGAAAGGGCCTTATTAGTATAAAGGGAGAAACAAAAAAGAAACAATACAAACTAAGTAACAATGTTACTTGGTTAATAAAGCCATTGCGCTTTTAAAATGTTATTTACAGTCTGTGGGTTAGTCTTTACATTTGCGGTGTGTGTGGCTGGAGGTGGTTAAGTGAGTTCAGCTCCAGAGATGGGGAAAAAGCTCAGTTGTGACCAGTATAATGACTTACACATCTCAGGATCATGATATCAGGCCTCACCTTGCAGAATATAAACTCAACAGACTATAAGCTACTGTTCTATGCTATGGGAGTAAGAAATAGAAATAATAGAGGCGATGTGGCTAGGTGCCAGTTTAGTTCCACCAGAAGAACCTGAGCCACAGTAAACAAGGAGGGAGTGTGAATCAATAATGGTGGACGGACCACAACCATGTGTTCCAGACTTGTCTCGTCATTCATTCCTTCCCTAAAGAGATGGTATCATTGATGTGTTTTCCATCCAAGAGGAGTTTGGGCCCATATGTACACTGCCCTCACATACAGTATATGATGCAATGCCTTTTTTATCATTTTATCCCATGATTTTGCAACCCATTTTTCACCCAGTGCCAATTATCTAATGGGCTCTACACTCCCTCTGCCAACCTGGGGAGAGCAATGGACTGCCTCATGCTTCCTTCTATGCATGAGTAGTCCAAGTCACTTCTTTTCACCTGACAGGGGAGAGTTTCCCCGGTTGAACGTAGCACGTGGAACAATTTACAATTTAGGCATTTAGCAGACGCTTTTAATCCAAAGCGATTTACAATAAGCAGGTAGGAACACGTTATTCCAACCAGTTCCTTTCCCCTCCATAAGGCACCCCGGCTGGCCAGGGGGAGGCAGTATAGAGACCAGAGACACCATTTTTACCCTAGGTGACACGGGGAGAACATGCAAACTCCACACAGAAAGGCCCTTTTGCAAACCCCACTTAGGGTGTGGGTACTGATGCCGCAGAGGAGACAACACGCCCCCAGCGCCCACAGTGGGAATCAAACCTAGGACCTTCTAGCTGTCAGGCGACAGTGCTACCGACTGCGCCACCGTGCCCCATATGATGCAATTAGAGTCGTGCAATAACTTATTATGCAATTTTTATTTTAGGGTTAGGGTTGCCCCATGGAAGTCAATGGGGCAATACGTTTAGCAAATTTGGAGTAATGCATTAATGATGCAACGTGTTGTTGTGACATGACACATACTGTGTAGACTGGCCACATGAAGTCCGAGATCCACGTGAAGCTGTGATGTTATTAGATCCCGTCTTGTTATCCTTCATTTCATTCCTGTGTTGTACTGTGATAATTAGATTTTGTGGTTGAGCCAGAGAAAGGTTATCACTTTCCAACAGTCCTGGGAAGTCCCTGCACTGCCTGGGGCAAAAACACACAGCCACTAGGCCATCAGTCAGTCACATTAACAGTGGTGGGAAGTAATTAAGTACACTTATCAAGTACTGTACTTATATCCGTAATATATATATTTTTTATACTTTTACTTCTGCTCCAATATACATCTCAGAACAAATATTGTACTTTTTACTCGACTGGAATTATTTGGAAACATCAGTTACTAGTTACTTTTTGATTATTCATACGAAACTATAATAATTATGCTTTGTTAGTCGGCATGGCTCAGGGGTAGAGTTGCTGTCTTAGAACACGCAGGGTACCCGAAGGGTTCCCAGTTCGATCCTGGGCTCCCCCAGTGTCAGTGTCAAATAGTCCTTAAGACTCTGAACCCCTAGTTGCCATCGGTGTATGAATCTGTGTGAAAGGGTGAATGTAATGCACAATCTCTGTAAAGCGCCTTGGATAAAGGCGCTATATAAATGCACCACTTACCATTTATTTAGTAAAAAATAGATGATCTATAAACTCACAAATAGTCGCATGGCATGGCAACGTGTTGTGAGTTTGTAAATCTGCTATTTAAAAAAGGTTTGACAATTAACTGTGTGTGTGTGTGTGTGTGTGTGTGTGTGTGTGTGTGTGTGTGTGTGTGTGTGTGTGTGTGTGTGTGTGTGCGTGCGTGCGTGCGTGCGTGCGTGCGTGCGTGCGTGCGTGCGTGCGTGCGTGCGTGCGTGCGTGCGTGTGCGCGCGTGTGTGTGTGTGTAGTAGCTAGAGCATAAAATACACCTTTCATGGTTGTAGGATCGAACCGTACTCTGGGTCGTCATCAGCAAGGGCAGCGGTCCCTAACGCCAAATCAATGATGATACGCACGCACGCATACACAATGCTAATTCAAACCCGATTAAGGGTCTGCTGGATTTATCTGTAATCCAAATGTTATAGGAATAGATTATATTGAAAGAATCACTAGACTGCACTGGTAATTCCTTGCATACTGAATGAAGAGTAATCCTCGGTGGAGAGTGAAATCTGTATCTAAACTATGCACCTCCCCGCTCCCTTCCATATTTGCATTTACAGTGAATCCTTCTAGTGAATCTCATGGGTTCTTCTCATGTTGCATAACCGAAACCAGGTTCAAATCTGGGGTACTAGAAGAGGAAAGTTACATCCATCCATCCATCCATCCATCCATCCATCCATCCATCCATCCATTCATTCATTCATTCATTCATTCATTCATTCATTCGTTCATTCGTTCATTATTTGTGTATTTGACAGGGACAATGAACAATAAATATAAATAAGAAATATAAGAGATAAGCGACAGTCAGGTCGCATACATAAACTTTAGAAGGCAATCGTAGGCAATCAGGAGGGAATATGGGAAATGGGACAGATCCATGTTGATGACGTGACTTTAGAGATACTGTGTACCGCTTTGTGTATTTTTAGGCCAAGAGCTGTAGGAGCAGTGTCCAAAAATGTGTTTTGCAAAAATTGGCCTGATGGTGGCACTATAAGAGGGGCATGTGAGAAATGAGGGATGGAGGTTGTGATTTGCCATTTAAGGAGTGTGTGTGCAAAGTTTGGCATCAATAGGGCCAACGGTGGCAGAGATAAGAGTAGGGCCAAAAGTGTGAAGTGACGTAACAGATAGACGGACTGACTGACGGACTGACAGCCGGTGGAGCTTTTCATTTGCAACCTGACAGTCACAATAATTTAGTTACAAGCTCATTTTAATTTACCTGTCAATGGCAAATAGTTTTCTGTAGACACTGACTGCTCGAACAGCTCATACTGATGTGACCAAAATGTGAAATGCAAGCTACCAACAGCTAATAAAGATCTCGATTCCCTATCCACACTTAAAACTTCCCTAAAAAACATGGCTGTCCTCAAAGTACATTTGGACTTTTCTATCCCCTAGCAGCTTGCCTCTATATATAGAGTCAAACAACGCACTCCCTCAGCGAGAGAGCCGAGGGAGTGTAAGCTGCCGATGTAATCACGGATTATGTTCGCTGACAGGACATAATTAAGATTGGACTTTTAGAGACTTTTGATATAAACATAAATACACAAAAATAGAATTTCTTCAAATGTTTTAGCATCTATTGTTAATATATCCCCATTATGACCACGTATATCCATATTTTCATTTCAGCTGGTCTATAAGTGGTTATTATAGCCGTGCATATTCAGATATGCACACAAGTAGGCTGACTTTCGAACGTGGGTGTTATAGAGTTGTCAATGAAACAACATCAAAGGAACATTTGAATATGCATGCACGCAACATGCTGAATGCAGGCATGTAATTTGTAAAAGAGGAAGTAACTGGGGGAAAGGGCATAATAGTAGTTTGTATTAATATTGTTTCCACTTGGGCTGTTATTTAATTCAATATTTCCTCCACAGCTCGCACAGTGCAATACGTCGTGCATTGGGTGCATGATGTGTTTTCCAAACGGCTGCCTTTGCAATTACCCCTTAAAAATGCTTACAGTATTCGGAGTCTGCCACTTGGGAACCGTGCAATAATCTAGAGCCCACAGCAACAACCTCAGGAACACTCAGAACTTTTGACAACAATATCTAAAAGTTTTGGTGTAATTGCATTTGGTATTATGCAGGAGAAAGATGAGTTGACAGGGTTATTATAAATTGCCCTTAAAAGAACTATATCTTTTGGATATATGTATCCAATTTTACCAAAACAAATTACATGTACATCTTATTGAGTCATTGAGGAGCAAAATGCCAAACACTGTAGAGCACAACAGTTCCAACCTTACTGTAAGTCAAATGGCTCTGCAACAAATACCGTAATTATGAATCATCCACAATACAAAGACACTAAACATTGTGTTCATACAACTAACTTGCAGATTGTGCTTACTATACGTCCAATAAATCAATGAGGCAACAAAGGGTCTGTGAGATCTCGTCTGCCATAGCTTTAATTTCCTCATGGACAGGATTTGAGGTCACAGATAAATGAGACAGACTTGACTGGACGCTTTTTACGAGGTTAACCATTTAGCTTCCCTTGAGGTGCATCCAGCCAAAAGGTATAAAGATTGCTCGGGGGAGTTTACTGTTTCAATAAAGCTAAGCATGTCTGAAAATCACAAACATCCATCAAAGTTTATCACTCTCTGTCAAGCCCTGGATCGATTTTTGAGGTTTCTCTCAGAAAAAAACCTTGACATACTATAGATTCATGGGATGTGGGTTTTTACCCTGTGCACCTGACTGTATTAAACCTTTTCTTTACCTAGTGCAGAGTCACAAACGACCGGGTGACATTTATCTCTATCGATGAGTGAGTGCACATGCATGGGTTTACGGTGCTAGTGTTTATGTTGGAGGCTAAATGTACCATATTCTTAAGCTGGCATGAAAATTAGGTTGAAAAGTGTCTGTTGAGGCAAAGAAGGCCGAAGCTGCGATACCATTTATCTTACAGCCAACATTGACTGTCACTGTCACCATCACTATTGCAGTGATCTTCCTCATCATTATCGTTATTTATCCTCTTCATCACCTCCACAGCTATCATCATTATCTGCATCTCCATCATCATCATCATCATTGTCATCAGGATTACAATGGCAAAGTTATTTTCACTCCAGTCCAAAGGCCATTTCCCAGGTTTGACTATCCCCTGACAATGACTAATGCTAGGGAATAAGCCACCACCTCACATACAGTACAGTGTGCCACCCTTTTTAGTTCTGTGTTATTACTCATGAAAAGGCAAATTATTTATGAAAAGCTATTTAACTTCAGTAGATGATTCATATGACTGCAAGTAATAACAATCCATCACGTAAAGAGCTCGCCAACTGCCCTGGTTTCAATTTTAATATCACAGTTTGGGTATACAGCCATTTCTCTTGATTACCACTGTGAAATATGCACCTGGTGGAGGTGGTTTCATTTTGATATTTTTGGAGTGAACTACTTTGTGAAAAAAAAAGTGCTGTGCTGTTTGTTGCCACCTGCTGTGTGCAAAAAGCGAACTCATCCTAAACATTTCACATCTATTGCCATGAAACTCCCACAAGCTGCCTGCAGGTACAATTACTTGATTATAGACAGTCTACTCTCCACTTATGCATAAACGAGCAAAGAGGGGTACAGTATCTATTATGTACAGTCCGTTTACTCATACAGCAGACACATATTGTTCTTACTCAACACACTGCATTCCATGCTTGGTAATGTTGGTTTATTAAAGGAAAATGGCCATTAAGTTACAGCATTGTGTAAATTTGTTTTGTGTCAAGGCTGAGAGGAATAACAGACACAAGGACTAATGGAAATAAAAGTTCTGCACTAATGTGTTTGGATGAATTAGATGGACCATTCCTCGTGCAGGTAGTCATAGAGGGTGTCATGGCAACTACGGTAATGTTTAGCTTTTTTTCTTCTTTTGTTTTTGTTTCGTTTTTTTGGGAGTGAGGGGAATTTTTATGATATGACAGTGTGAGTTTAACGATACAGGAATCCAAGGGCAGAGGCAGAGCCAGAGGGGAGAGAGATGATAGATATGGATTCCGACCCAGGTCCCCGCTCTTACTAGGAGCATATGATATGAGTTGTGTTGGGAAATACAGTATGCTCTGAGAGCACTGCAGTGCACCTGGGATTCTCTCTGGTCATTCGGAAATTCTGACCACTGTGCTCTGGGAGAGCTCAGATGGCACACTGACCACTCTCAGAGAGAAAAGCTGGGTTGCCAGAGCAACTGAACAATGGCAGAGAAGTCATCAAATACTGCGATGGTTGCGGCTTGTTTGAAAAAGCAACCAAAAGTAAAGCAACCTTTTGTGGACTGTGGTCGAACTGGACACTTGCCAATACTCTGCACCTTAATCTCATGTACAGTACAATGCCCGGATACTCTTCTTGCAGTGATGTCATATACATAATGATTGGATGGATATGCTTTGTGTAAATATGTAGATATTTGTCTCTTTATTGATAACTTGTTTCATTTCCTTGAAATCAAAGCAGATTCTCAGAGCTTATTTACAAAAACACCCATGCTCTGTGTTCTAACTGGCAGAGCCTACCTGGTGGATACAAAGTACGATAACCTATGCACACGGGACAGAGAAAGCTGATGGATGATTTGCCAAGAGAATGACGCAGAGAAAAAAGACAGAAGAAAATAAAAAAATCAGGAAGTGGGAGGGAGATAGAGAGAGAAGTACATGGTGAAAAAAGTATAAAGTACAATAAGAAACAAGACAAAAAAGGATGAGGTTATGGTGGTAAAAAGGAGAAGGGCAGAAAGATAAAGTGGCCGCACAGAGAGAGAGACATGAAACCATTAGGACGAGGAAAGCACACAGAGAAGAAGAGAAAGGGAGAGGAGGAGAGAGAGAGAAAGAGAGACAGAAGGGGTGAGGGAGACAGAGGGCATAGGAGGATGAGATGTAGGACAATGATAGATCGCTAGCTGGCAGGCTCAATTTGTCATGGTGTTATTGTGAGGAAAATGGAATTGAAGAGCAACAGAGAGGGTCACTGGGAGAGGGTAGGGGGCGAGGGGTGGGAGCGCTAAGCCAGCAGGGAGCAATACCAATGGACGCTAAGGGAGATAAACTCCTCACACCTCTTCACCTCTGGCCCCATCCTAGTGATCAGGGAAACGCATGCCCCCTGCCAACTAAATCCCACTAACCAATGCCCTATATCCCATTATGTGTAGCCTATTCATTACTGCAGCTGGGATGTTATTTGATTGATATCTCTTTTCTACGCCAACGTTATGGATGGATTTATTTTACCGCAACTAGATGAATGATAAGCTCCAGACATTATGGATGGATGGATTTGGCTATGCATGTGTAACCAGTGAGTTCAAGCTGCACCATAATATGAGGATGTATAGTACATACATGCATTAAATATCCTTGGATTACAAATGGAGATGAATGAATCTCATTGTACAAAGTGGAATGTCGAGCGGAAACCCTTTACGTCCAAAACCATTACTTTTCAGGAACTGAAAAAAGCATGTGTTTCGATGGATCCAATGCAGCCATTCTTAATTACAAGCTCTTATCGACAATATCACAACTGACAATATCAGAGCTAATTCATAACACCCCAGTAATCCTTCTCTTTTGGGAGTGCCCAGTGCCACTGGCCTACTGGGTCCAGGCGCATACCACATAGGCATTGCGACATGGACATTGATGCCGGATGACTTTTGCCGTGTGTCACTCCCCGTCTCTCCCCCCATTTCCTGTCAGTCTACAGTCCTATCCAATAAAGGAATAAAAGCCCAAAAACTAATCTTAAAAAAAAAAAAAAAAAAAAAAAGAATCATTGAAGAAGTCATTGAGATATATTACTCATATTGTGAATCATTATCAATGCGTACCGTGTTGTTTTTTTCATTTCCTGAGACCTGCTGAACAACGACCCCCAGAAAATGAAGACTCTCTCCTTCTTCTGAATCCGAATGACGCCACTTGAGCTCAAAGCATTTTGGGATTTCATTAGCATTCCAGACCTGCTCAATAGAATCTTCTGGGTGGTTGCAAGGGAGTTTTGCTGTTGCTTAAAAAAAAAGGAAAAAGGGATCAGGCTAAAAAGTGCTTTTTAGAGCTGTTTAATTATACCTGGCCTGACTCATTAGTGCTAAGGGAGGGGGTGTAAAAGCCTGGCATTGATGGATCAGGGGAAAGCACAGGGGTTGAGCCCGGTGAATGTGTGAGTGTGTGCACGGATGTATGTGTGTGTTCGTGTGTATACAGTCAGTGTTTATGCCATTGCATGTTGTGCCTGATTTAGTTTGTCTGTGTGCGTGTATGTGTGTGTGCGCGCGTGCGTGCGTGCGTGCGTGCATGTGTATATGTGGAGCGCTATTTGTGCCAGCGCTGTGCTCCTTGCACCGACACGGTGCTCTCTGTGTCGGGGTAATGAGTCATGCTGGGATAAACACTTCCAGGTCACAGCCAGGCCCTTTCCTTCTCAGGAGGGCAGGAAGTCAAGGTGCCAAGACGCAGGTCTGATGCATGCTGTAATGTGACAGTAATGTGCAGGCAAAAACAGACGGGGGCAAAATAAGCAGCTGAATGCATTGTGCGAGTTTTAAGGAACATGTGAGGCGCTCGATTTATCTTTAGCTGTTCCGCTGTCTGGTGAGATAAATCACGCACACACACACTTGTCAGGTGGTTTGTCCATGTCTGAAAAAGCCAGTCCAAGGAAAGATGGAGAGAGATGCGTTTTGGGACTTGCTTTAGCATTTTTTGTGAGATGGATTTGCCATGTGTTTGTTTCCTGCTGCTTTGAGGATTCATAACAGACATCTGTGATATGGGATGTATTGTGCAAAAAAGCAAAGACTGTGCCTTAGGATAAGCAGGATATGATCCAGACCCGCAGCTTTCTACACTACGATGAGCAAACACTACGATCTGCAAACGCAAACTGTGGCATGACCTCTCTCCATCAGTCAGGACTACAGAGCTACTCCCATCCTCGGCTGCAGTCCGACAAACACTTCTAACCTCTTCACACTATTACCTTACATCCTCTACAGATTTTAAGTCCCCACTGCCAAATGTCAAATGCACATATGGAGTCAAAATGCTATAGCCCCCAACAAATGCACATACAGTATGGAGATCTACTGTACATGCAAATATGTCATGTCAAAATATGCACATATATGGAGATCAACATGCAATTATGTCCCGTCAAATGCACATATAGATCAACATGCCATACGCAACAAAAGATAAATGCACATACTTTACAGTATTAGGAGATTTGATTTTCAACATCCTTTGATATGCCCATATACTGTAAGGGCATATCAATCGATGTAGGTGTGGGGGCCACTCATAAGTACTCATAATGCAATCATAACACATTATAAAGCCTTTTATAATGACTTATAAGGTCACATATAATACTTGCAAGAGAGTAACTTGGGTATGTGAGGACGCCACATTGTTCTGTCTCTCACGTAAGGCTGCAGTATATTTTTGGTGCATCAATTGAGAATGACACACGTTCAAGCACCACAAGACACAAGCTGACACAGTTCTCAAGAACTCATTTCTCCAGATAGCTTTCTACCTGTGACTCACTGACTTTGACAAAAGCCTCTTTTTTTATTGAGTAGGCGTTAACTGTCAAAAGGCATCTATTGCTTTCAA
Source organism: Nannobrachium achirus (assembly GCF_963921795.1). Lineage (NCBI taxonomy): Eukaryota > Metazoa > Chordata > Actinopteri > Myctophiformes > Myctophidae > Nannobrachium > Nannobrachium achirus. The sequence continues at coordinate 36,583,672 of NC_137833.1, read as the reverse complement.
TTCAGGATGATGTGGTTGAAGTGCTTGTAAGGCTATGCGTGTGTGCCTGTGGAAAAATATGTGTGTATTATTGTATACTTGTGACTTGTGAATTGTGACAGTTTTTTTTTACACATTATGTACAGGTATATTCTTCTTTTATTGTGCCTTTCTCTTTTTGACTGTACACAACAGTACTTTAGTTTTTAATTTTTTTTTCATACTTCTCTGTAACTTTGTTAAACTGCTGTGCTGCCTCGGGATAATAAAGGTATCTATCTATCTATCTATCTATTGTATACTGTACAGTTAAGGGCTTTGCACACAGACGCGTTTCTTTGCACAGAAAAAACAGACAATTTCTTTTTTTTAATGAAAACAATGATTCTCTATGACCTCATGCACACCGGCTCCGAATTTGCCATGCGGCAGGTGGCTGTGCGTTTTTTTCCCGATCTAACCCAGTTCGATTTGTGCGTCTTGTCGCATGCGGTAAAAACTCATTGACTCCTTTTTGGATCCGCAGTGTGGATTCCGCACAGCCTTGCACACCAAATCCAATGCGTTTTAATCATGCAGCAAACGGAAAGAAACGCAACGGTCCTGTGTGCAAAGCCCTTTATGAGTGTGTTGAGGGTTGGGGTTGTGGCCCCTGTGCAGGTTGTCATGTCAATGGCACTGTACAGTATTTCCTTAGCCAGACATTGCCACTGTATGCCTCTGAAGCACCCATAATAGAACGTCAGATTGAGACACCTTTAAATCACAGTCCACGGGGTGCTTGTGACAGTCAGGCGGAAGAGTCCTTGGCATCAAAACGCCATTCATAGCAAGGGCAGATGTGTTTATTACATCTCACGCTGAAGTGTCAGTAGGACCCATTTTTAATCAACAATTCATGGGTTGAAACTCTTGACAAGATAATCTGCTTTAAACGGTAGCATGCCGTCTTCCCAGCCTGCTAAATGTCAATCTGATACAGTGCATACAAACAACATTCTATGCACACCTGTACAGTATGGTACACCCACGGATTTCCTTACAGGCCACTATAATGCTGATTTCTTTTGGAGAGAGATGGCTAAATCCAATGTTTCTAGACCAGACAAAGCTTTATTTGGTCATTTGAAAAGTGAGAGGATTTAGGAAGTGTTTACTGAAGAAGATATAACCAGCGAGCCAAGCTGCATAACTTTAGTTCATGGTGGTGAAAAAAAGAACAGGCTTAAAGAAGTCTTTACTATTGACTGTGCTGAATAGTGAAGACCTTGACTTTGAGGCAAACAAACATCCACAGTATAGCCTTATACAATCTCACAAATAGCCAATCGGATTGAGGTAGTGTGAATTGGGTATAAATCTACTTCTTTTTTATGTTAATTTTTTCTCTTTCCTATTTGACACCTTAAAGCAATCTGCCGAATACTGGAGCCATGAAGAGGATACGTTTCGTAACACAACGCATGCAGAGACCCTCCACCAGTGGTGTAAAGTAACTACCTGTAAGTAGATTTACTTAAGTACTGTACTTAAAGGAGGACTTTGCCACTTTTCAACCCATCTTCATATAATAGGTCCTCACTAATGTTCATAATAAAATAGCACAATTTTTTTCTACTCGTTCAAGTCTCTTAGGAGAGCTGTGGGAAGTTCAGAAATCCATCGTCTTCCCTCCCCACCAAAAATAAATAAATCAATATTTTTGAAAAAAATATTTCGATTATTATTATCGCGAGAACAATGGCTTCCACTTTAACATTGCAACTTCTCAGGAGTAGAAAGCCTGCATTTTCTATTAGCTTGGATTCCCAATCGATGATGTCACAAGAAGATGGGTTTCTGACCTGCCCACAACCCTCCAATGAGGAAAAAAAAAAAGAAAAAAAAAGAAAAGCTATTTTTTAGTGAGGACCTATTATATGAAGATAGGTTGAAAAGTGGTGAAGTACTCCTTTAAGTACACTTTTGAGGTATTTGTACTTTACTTGAGTGTTTCCAATTTCCAATACTTTTACTTCTACTCCTCTACATCTCGGATTCAATTATTGTACTTTTACTCCACTACATTTTAATTATTGTTACAAAACACACAGTATCACTTCAACTAATATATAGTTTTCGGCCATTTGAAAATAGACGATCTACAAGCTCACAATGTGTTGCGATGCAACGCATTGTGAGCTTGTAGATCTCTATTTTCAAAGATTTGTATACATTTGAAAACTTGGGAAATGTTGCATAAAATGGGACATTCTGCTTAATGAGTACTTTCTACTTTTGTACTTTAAGTACATTTTGATACCAGTACTTTTGTACTTTTACTTTAGTACATTTTGAATTCGGCACTTTTACTTGTAATGGAGTACTTCTACATTGCAGTATTGATAATTTACCGTAAAATATGAGAGTACTTTTTCCACCACTGCCCTCCACCCATATTATTTACACAGTAAAATCCTCCGTGTTTTTGTATTTATTGTCTGTGTGGTTGTATGTTACCAAAAATGTAAAACCTTGAATAAAAATAATATATATATTAAAAAAATCCTCAATGTTCATTTAACCCAGATAGTACAAATGTAACCAAATCAACACAATAAGAGTTACATGCATTTTCTACACTCCCCTAAGTTAAATTAACACAACTGATGTTATTTCCCTGTGAGGGTTGCTGTGGCGTCTTGCTGTGGCTCCCTTTATTGCTTAAAAAAAGGGGGGGGGGGGGAAGATATATTCTTGATTTATTTGCACTGTCTTTGGTCACTTTTTTCTGGCCTTGCACTATTGGGTTGTGTTGGTTGTACTGTGTACTATAATTGCTGTGTTGATATGGCGGTGTGATACTTGTGTTGCATTGACAATAGCATTGACTGTTATGTGCACTTTTTTGTTTGGCACTGTCAGTTAAGTTGTGCTTTGAGTATAGTTTGTGTGACGTGTCACTTATGTGTGTTGAACATTTTGAGGTATTCTTCTTTTCTTTTTTTGCAATAGCTTTTCGACACTTTATGTTTATATTCTTCTTTTTTGTGCTTGCTCTTGGACTGTACACTACAGTACTCTTTTTATTTTTCTTACTTCTTTGTAACTTGTAACCTTAATGCTGTGCTGCCTCTGGGCAACTGAATTTCCCCCGTGGGATAATAAAGGTATCTATCTATCTGTCTATCTATAGAGTACAGTGAATCGCCAGAAATTGAAAAGCAAGAAATTGAAAAGCACTGGCCAAGATTTATCACGGGTGCATTAGGAAACTACAATGGCATGGTCTAGTAATGCACTACAGCCAACCTGGCTAGTCAAGGTCACCTGGACCCGATGTACTGCCTCAGTGTCTGAAATCGGAAGGACCAGCAGGGGAGCTTCTGACAATCATCTGTTTTAAAATGCTATTTCATTTCCTGTGCTAAACTTGAAGCAGAAAAACCTGTTTTTGAGCGGTGGTCACACCACTCCTCTACGGAGCTGTGTGTGTATCCGTGTATCCATATATGCGTGTTTGTATGTAGCCTGCAATACCTCTGATGACCACACACACGTTAAGGGAGGGGCGCTGTTGTTCAGGCCAGGCACACTCACACTCACATGCACGCACACACACACACACGCACGTAAACTATTCTCTCTCAGTCAGGGGCTGGGGTCAAACCCCTCAGAAGAATAATCACTTTCATGTTAATTTATTTCATTCTGAAATTGCAGATAACTCCTTGAGATGCAGCATCTCGTTTTCGAGGGTGTCCTCAAATAGGCCAAATGAGTTGAAGTTAAATACTGTAGAATGTGAAGAGCAGCGAGCAAGCAGCTTTTTACCAAACCAGTTGTAAAGAGGCTCCATATTTTGGCATTTTACGGCATAAGTACATTCTGCAGTTACATTTGGAAGTGGGTATTGATTTTACAAGTTTAATGGTGAAGAAGAGGCAACAATCCAATCTGAAAAGTCTGCTTGCATCCATCTTTTGTCATAATGGGTTGACCAATCGATCTGAAATTGCACATGGGCATTGTACACTGGCAAAGCAGATTTGTCCATTTTCCCAAATTTAAGCTGCTTATTAGCATTGTTGGCCAGTCTGTGGCCATACAGGGAGCAGCTAGAGCTTGCATGGGGGACATGGACAGAGCAAACAGAGAAGACAAATGACATGAATAGCCTACTGAAATAAACATGATTTATTTGGATTCCATATGAGAGTGTGTTAAAGAACCACGTGATATAGAAACACGTTTTTCAGACTGTTAGGATTTAGAAGACATTTATAGAATGGAACTCATGTCTCAGTGGATTCATAGAAATACAACATTAATCAGATGAGATAATGCACAAAGTGAGTGTTGCTCTTGGATTTCAAAGTGAGTGTTGCTCTTGGATTTCAAACACCAATGCACAATAAGTCACCTAACAGTTAGGAGTTTCACCAGGAGGATGTACTGTAAGCTGTAGGAGATGCTAATTAGGTTCAGTAACACAGATCACTCTCCTGCACTCGGCTTTCAATTCTCAAACAAAGCCAATTGTGTTCGTTGGAGCACCCATCCTGGCACCAGAATTCTAACCCCAGTCTCTCTCTACGGCGGTGGCCAGGAACTTTACTCTTGTGCCGCCCAGACGCCCCCTCATTTCACTCTTATGAGTATAATGGCGAGGAATCCATGCCAAACGTCGGAAGGAAGTTGCCATCTGCATTCTCAAGTCAAATGTGTTGCAACCTGCGTGGGCTTTGCAATTGTAGAGCGTTTAAATTAAAACACTGTTTTACAACGTGCATTATTTTGCATGCCTCAAAAGCTTAAGGCGATCCCGACTCCCGAGTTGCCTCCACATGATCTGCAGCTATGGCTCTTCCGGGCCTCGCGTGCCGCAGTATAGTCTCTTAAAACAGAGTGGCCGGCCCTTTCTACCATTTACAAACACTCCCTCCCGAGCACTTTGTGTCCCTCAAGTACTGGACTTTTAATTCAATCTCTTAGTGTTCTCCTCTTCAGCGGCTTCGTTCATCCTTTTCCACAGATGTCTCTTGTTGTTTCAGTTCTACTTCATGGAGTAGAGGGGAGACTTCCTCGTCTAGTTGTTACATTTTCCCTTGGGTTGACTATCTCTCTCGTCTGTCTCTCTCCTTCTCACTTGTCTTTTGCTCCCTTGCTGTTACCCCTTGTTTCCTTCCCTCTGTCGCCACCTCTTATATTGTCACTGTTGGTCAGAAACCTCGCATCTCCAAGTTTCAAAAGTGTACGTTCTTTTCGCAAAGTAAAGCCCGTCTTCATCACACAAGACTGGCGCACAAGACTAGTGAAAATAACCGATCTACAAGCACACAACGCCTCGTGGTGCGAGGCATTGTGTGCTTGTAGATCGTCTATTTTCGCCATTTTAAATAGTTTTTAAAATGATAAATAAAAAACAAACGATTTTGGACATACAAGGTTTCTACCCGACAACAACGATATACTCTTTTTAATCTTTCTTTTTTCCCCCCCAGTTTTTCTTTCCACCCTCCTTCCACCGTGATCACCCACTCACAGCTCCCCGCATGTCTTCGGTACGCTCATATTCTCTGGAAGCTGGCAGCAGTTCCTGTCATTCTCCTAGCTTGGCATGGCAGACAAACGGGGAGGCACTGCTCACCCAGCCACTGGTCTCTATCCATCAGCTGGCCCGTGGTGCTGACATTACCAACTGACACCCCTCAATCTGTTTCCACCGACAACAAAACTATGAGCTGCCCACTGCCCCTGAGGCATGCGGAGGAGTTAGAGCAGGCATTTATGAGGAAACTACATTCTCTGCTTAGTGTGAGATATCATTACATTCTTCTCAAGGTAATTCATTGCACCTGTAATAAATCATTGTTGAACCACAACGGAGGAACATGGAAAAGGGGCCTGTCCTTTTCCAATGTCGCTTAGAAGCCTCAATAATGGTAATATTTAATAAACCGATCTTCCCGAAATACTGTATAAAGTGCCAATTAAAGAGTAAAGGGAATCTGTAACACCAAAATGTCTGAAACAAATTTCCATACACGATAATGGAGAAAAGAAAACGCGTTCTGACCTAAACGAAAGGAATACAAAATTGTGTAAATTCCCATAAAATCTGAAAATACTACCCCTTCATTCATTTTAGTGAAAATGAATGACTACCGCATTTTCCGGACTATAAGGCGCACTTAAAAGCCTTTCATTTTCTCAAAAAACTACAGTGCACCTTATAGTCCAGTGCGCCTTATATATGGATCATTCAATGACATTGACATTCCCTTTAGCACAGCTCCATCTGTTGGATGCATAACGCAAAGGTAGCGTCTATTATGTGCACCTTATAGTCCGGTGCGCCTTATATATGAAAACAGTTCGAAAATAGACCATTCATTGACAGTGCGCCATTCATAGTCCGGTGCGCCTTATAGTCCGGAAAATACGGTAGTTCCCAAAGCCAGATGCTTGAGAGCCAAAGCTGTAATTTGAGTGTCGTCAGGATCTACAGCCTGGAGCTGCTCCATTGACAATTAATTGAAGAGTGACTTTGGAAACCCATAAACTGTTCCAAGTCTTTACACCCAAATGGGCATGATTTTACTGCATGAGTGAATCAGGGAATGCTTACTAATATAATCTATCCAAGGACACGGAAATAACATGACATTGCCCGTGTTCTCCTTTCAGAGGCGTGTGTGACTCATGTAAAGGTGGAAGAAGCACGCAGCAGCTGGCGTGTGTTGAATGAGGAAGCACTGAGCTGACACTAGGAGTTGGTACGTCAACGTCCTCTCATGGCCAAGAGTGGAAATGGAAGAGTCCTGACCAGAGGAATATTAACATCGGTCGAATACAAGTAATGGACGACCCACAACCACACAGGTGCTTATTAAAGGAATTGAAAGCATGGCGTGGAAGCAAATAACCATCTGACAACTCGAGCTGTCAGTAACCTGCGCATTTAGTTACAAAATATGATAAATAATAACGAGGCTTGCAAAGGTTCAGGCTATTGAACTGGGATGCAACATGTTTGCTGGTTAGGGAAAAGCTGCTGAATAGAATAGACAAGAAAATATAGATTACCCCAAACTAACCCCAAATAATCGACTACAATACAATAAAAGCTGACAAATCAAAGAAACATCCAGAGCAGATAATACAACATACTATTTGAGTCATTTGACTGGAATAGTCCAAGAGTGTTGATAATAATATATCATGCTGACCGTATTGATGTACAGTGGCCTATGACAACCCTCCCTCTCATATGATGCTGCTCCATTGGCTTCACACAGCTTTCTCTCTTAGGGTGCTACGGTATCATTGTAAATAGATTTAGCCATGTCTCATTCCAGTGAACAAGATGACTGTCCCCATCAATCCTGCTAATTAACCGAATTTCTTTACATTTCCATTACCGTGATGAAAACGGATTGGCTGTGGGTGATGAATATTTGCTCCAGCATTTGCTGTGGCCCTTTAGTCACCATGGCAACTTTCTGGGCTTTTTTCTTTTCTTTTTTCTGCCCGGGGCTGCAAGTATTCATGGGTACTTCATCCTCCAGAGCATCATCATCACTCTCCATTTAGATATTAGCACATTTACATTTTCTCCCACACTATCTCTACTGGGGAGTGCTGGGCAGGGCCTGTGACGATGGTTACCGTGATATTAATGAACCTCTGAAGGATTAACGAATCCTCTGTACTTTTAATACATTACCATATTCGCGGCAGGTACATCAAGAATGCTTGGACATTTTTTTTCCAGAGTTTTGAGGGAAGATATAGCCTACGGCAAGATTAAAATCAATCTCATGAGAAGGTGTGTGTGTGTGTGTGTGTGTGTGTGTGTGTGTGTGTGTGTGTGTGTGTGTGTGTGTGTGTGTGTGTGTGTGTGTGTGTGTGTGTGTGTGTGTGTGTTGCATGTGAAAGTGTGTTTGGTGTGCGAACTTACAGTGTGAGTGGGCGTGCGTGAGTGTGTCGATGCGCGCGCGTGTGCGTGTGTGCGCAGTAGTATTCACAAGGGTACAGGATCAAAGTAGCATGTCATTAATAATACGTGATTCAATACCTTTGTCCATGAGTGCTTCGGCTTCAAAATAATTGTGAGACACAAACCAAGTACTGAATGAAACACAGAAGTTTTGCCTTGCTGCTAATTAACTTCCACTAGTCCTGTTCTTGGTTATCAGTCAAACTATTCCAAGGTTTTAATTGTCTCTAGAAAGCGTGGCGAGGAGCTGCACAGATGATCTCGGGGTAAACCTTCATTTTACTTGAATTGTTTTTCAAGATTTGAAGTGTCCAAAACGTGTTTACTCAGGAGGGTGGCTGGCATCTCCCTTAAGGATAAGGTGAGAAACTCAGCCATCCGTGAAGGACTCAGAGTCGAGTCGCTGCTCCTTTGTTTAGGAAGTCTAGTAATCTGGTAAAGATGCCTCCTGGTCACCTCCCCAGGGAGATTTTCCAGGCATGTCCATCTGGGAGGAGGCCACGAGGCAGACCAAGGACCAGGTGGAGGGATTATATCTCCACACTGGCCTGGGAATGCCTCGAGATCCCCCAGTCAGAGCTGGATAATTTGGCCAGGCAAAGAGAAGTCTGGAGCCTGGGGAACTGCTACCGCCGTGACGAAGCGGTTGACGATAGATAGATGAATGGTTGGTTGGTTGGAGACTACACATACTGCTGTGTCAAAGTAATATGCCCTCCTTTCTTCAAGTAATATTAAACCAAAAATGAAAATGAAAACATAGACATACTCCATTTGAACTCTGTCGAAAAGACATTTCAAGAAATCACCAAAATTGACTTCTTAGTTCCATCCATCTATTGTGTCGTAAGGCTCATCTGCTTCAATATAGCTGGTGAGGATGGAAGATTTACACTCACTGTTCTGCAGAAATGTCCCTTCTCAAATAGAGTACACTGTAAAATTACGAGAGTTCATTTCATTCAGAGAGTGTACAGATGGAACCAAATTGACTCTTACTCATTCACCTATTTTAACCTTATCTCATTTCATTCCATTTTGTTCACGCTCAGAGTTACAAATGGAAATGGTCCATTTGGTTACAGGTCAAAATCACACCAGGTAAAATAAACAGATTGTTCTAGTGTAGGCCTATGTCATAGAAGTTTCTGCAGTGTATCCTGCACACATAACGATAGACGTTTAATCTTAGTCCTCATCCCTAGCTGAAAGATGCATAAAACATTAATCAACTCATATTATACCAGAAAATTGATATTCCATATTTTTAGACCATGTAAGACATCCATGCATGTGTACTTTGACCGGCGAAACGTCACACTCAATTATCCCCACTTGTGCCTCTTATCTGAACCCAGATGAGAAAGCCTGCCCACATATTTTTGCTTCATATCATATCTGGACGTGGATTCTTCTGCAATTTATTCAGCATACCAAGCAATGACCCTCCCTGAACATACGCTGTTGTTAAATACACTGCCTTGGTCACATTAAAGGAGCACTTCACCCATTTTCAAACTCATCTTTATAATAGTTATATCTAGTTGGTCCTCACTAATGCTCATTATGAGATTCCCCCATTTCTGCCTTCTGGACATTTCAGAAACCTGCCTACCAATCACATCATTGATGGAGATGCCAAGCTAAACTGCAGCCTTTCTTATCTTACAGCCCACCTCTGAGACACAGAGCGAGTAGACATACCGTCTTTTTAATGAACATCGGAGGGGACCGATATGAATACAATGTTGAAAACGGGTGAGGCAAGCCATAATACAGTACGTGAACATTTGCCGTTAATAGGCAAACATGGCAAAAATAGCAGATCTACAAGCTCACAACGCGTCATGTGTTGTGACCTACGAGCTCTTCTATTTTCCGAGATTTAGTGTGGAGGGACAAAACTAGGAGACCAAAATATAGACCCAATGGAGACCGTAGTTGCGAACGTCAGGTCGCAAGTTACTATGAAAACCTCCAACGGCTGTCTGTCCCTCCATCTGTCCGTCACGTCACGTCACACTTTTGGCCCTACTCTTATTTCCGGCACCGTTGCCCCTATCCTAGCCTGGTTCAGACCCTGAATCGCTAGCCACACCCCTTTAAAATGTTGTTTTGGCGATTCAGGGAGTCTGGTGTTGCTCTCACTGAAGAGGTTTTCCTCGTTTGGAAATCCGTACGGCGAATCAGCGTTGTGAATCAGCGTCTTGTGATCAGCGTGGGTGGGGATTTCCCAGAACTCATGTGCAATTCGCCGCCGCCGGACGGGACCGCACACATCGCGTCGCGGTAAAATGCGGTAATTTGCGGTAACATGAGATCGTATCGATCTCGCTATGAAGCATCAGTAGCAGACATGTTATGTTGTGTTTGATTACTAATTCGTTGTGCTCCTATTCCTGCTGTTTCTTTGGTTAGCAAGTAGCACTAGCAAGCAACAGGCTAGCCACTAGCCAACCACACATAACAACACTACGTCATCTGCTTTGCTACTGTTGTGTTGGTCAGACGGTGAACCAATCGCAGAAGACTGCCTCTTTGGCAACGCCCATCCCAGAAATTGCCTTAGATGAAAGCAGTTTCAGACTGAATAATGGAGTGAAACGAAATGTCAATTCAGGCTGAGTGTCAGGCTACCTATCCATGCCAAACTTTGCACACAAACTCCTTGGCTGGCAAACCACAGCCTCCGCCCCTGATTTCTCACATGCCCCACCATGATGCGCCACCATGATGTTGCTTTTTGCAGACAACATTAATGGACACTGCTCCTACAGATGTTGCCTAAAAATCACACACCGCGGACTTAAGCTAGATTCACGCCGGATTAACATTACCTGAGAACCCCAGGTAAAGTGTAAAGATCACTGAGGTCCTCTGTTTTTTTAAATCCTGTGCGAATGAGCCATGTCTAGCTGTAATATTCACGGATGACACACACACACACACACACACACACACCAAACGCTCTGAAAGTAGCCTATATAATCAATGCCAAATTGGGAATTATTTTGTAAAAAGGCTATGAACATGAACTGTAGGCAGGGGTGTTGTGGGGGCGTGGGACATGCAGGTCTCCATTTCGAAGCCCTGTGGATTTATTAGCTGGAGGCTTGGAGCGTCGCGTGCATGCGCTCCCGAGTGATCGCCGATTAGGCCTATAATAACCTCTTTAATATGTCTGTCCCATCTTCTGTCTGTCTGTCTGTCTGTCTCTCCCCTCCTCACTTTCTCTCTCTCCTCTCTCTCTGTGTGTGTGTGCGCGGTGGCACATGCTTAAAAGAACAGATCTGCAAGCTAATATCCGACAGTGTTGATAGCTTGTAAATCTGTTCTTTTTGCGCATGTAACAACCTTGTTGCGCACTGACTGTGGTCAGTGGTCACGGTGACCCAGGCTGTCTGCCTCTACGCAGCGGCAGCATCATTCATTACTCTTAAAAGTTGCTAAAGTTTGCGTGAGTACTTTGATGGCAAAGTGTTGTGATAGAGAAATCACATGCAATAAAGACTTGTGAATGTGAATGACTCCTTACCTCCGAGTAGGCTACTACTGCCCCTGCCTCTGTCATTTAATAATTAATCCAGAGAATGCAATAATACCATAAATTATGGTTTAATGTAAAAGGTGTCTCCACATCAAACGCTTTCCAACTCCTGGCAGACTGGCAGTCGGTGGCATTTAGTGGCAAACTTGTCGGGCGATGGAAGATTGCATTCAGACGAGACGCACATGAGCCTTCCGGATGGTGTTTTTTACTGGTGTTTCAGTTCGAGTGTGGGGAAAGGGTGCGTTCGGAAATGCGCACCGGACTGCGCGGGCGTTTATCGTGGGCTTGCCCAGGCCTTACGGCCTGGGCATAAATATAACGATTGCATTCACCACGGCTTCGTAACTCGCGCGGCCCTGGCCCGCTCTTCGCGGCCACTCGCGCCTGCGGCGCTCGGGGGCGAAGAGCAGGACCAAGGTCCGCTGGCCTTCGCGCCGCTTGCAATGTCGTGGACAATAAAACGAGCGCACCCTTTCATACACTCTGACTGAATCACCAGTAAAAAACACTCTCTCATGAGCCTTCAGTGCTAAAATGGGGTGTTGCCAGGTTTGCACATTATAAGTGACTTTGGTCTAATTTTCCTGTAAAGTCTATAGTAGCGTGTTGCTTTTGTTTGGGATTGTTTCTGAAGTGTAGTTGCTTATTTGGCCTTGCTTTCAACATTCTTCAAGAAAATAGCTAATGTAATAGAGCTCAAGTGGTGAAACTGTTGGACTTGTTTTCATAGATCTGGTCGCTTGTTTCACTCACAGAGTTTGGCAACTTTGACACAGCTTCTCTTGTCAAAACAGCACAGCAGCACTATATTACTATTTTCCTTTGGACTCGATTGGTAGGCTATAGGAACTGAGAGTTGAGAATATGGTATATACGGTAGTTAATGTAGCCTATCTATAATATAAATATAACTCGGAGCAGAGCCCATCAGCCCAGAGTCTTTTCACTGGCATGATTTAATTGATTATTTGAGAAAGATTACAATAGTATACACATTACAGCTTGTAGATATGCTGTTATAAATAATATGCAACTCGTCTTCATCCTATGATCTGGGAGAAGGATGTGGTGCCTGTTGTTCTAGCTTCTATAGGAGTCTCCACCGCCTCATTGATCATTTGTTTAATTGGCTTGTTCACCGGCACATTGACTCTCGATCGGAATTCTGAATTGTTTATTTCAATCAGACTGAATAAATACTTTAATATTATACAAATACTGTTAATATAAATGCTAAAACTGAGAGAGTGTACACATGAATGGTCATGTCTGTTTTGAGGACAATGGTATAATGTCTGTGATTTCAAGTAAAACACAGACATGGCTTATCCCGTCCGAATCTGCCATAATAATCACAGGGGAGATGCGGTAAAGATTACTTTACCCCACATCCAGGTAATGTTAATCCCGTGGGAATGGGGCTTTACAGGCCCATTTGTGTATAGGTCTACATGCGACCTGACGGTCGCTTATCTCCCAATTAGGGAGTCTTACTGATCATGAAATGCAGTATAGGTTTTAAGTTGTTAAGCAGATTTGTAAAGCTATGTACATTGAATCCCTACAATTAATAGTTTGTTTTTCACAAACTGGTAATACTCTGCTTACAGCAAACAGTGTTGTGAAACCACTTTGTTGCTCACAGCAAATCCCTTCTGTCCGGGACAGTTACAGCTATGATGGTTTAGTTTAGCTATTATTCACCGTGTTCGGGGGCGGGGGTGGGAAGTATTGCAAATGCTACATGAATGCGCCTGCCTACAGTACGTGCAAAAATAGACAATATCAATACATTTCAAATCATAAAAACAATATTTAGGCCTGCACAACAAATAAACAGAAAACATATTTCACTGTTGCAAGTGTCTCTGCTGTGAAACAATAAAAATGGCAACACATAGTGATGAGGCTATGGTTTTCTTTGTTTGTTAAAACAGACCAGCCAAACCTGCCAAATCCCATGACAATTATGAACGTGCTCACAGCCTCAAACACCAGAAAACGTGTGTTGAGTGTGCGTTGAGTGTACAGCAGCAACAGTGGGTTTATTAGACACACATTATTGTAAATTGATAGCCTGGCAAACCAGCCTCATACTGTGCATTCACTCATTCGTTCCTTCCCACAATATGAGTCTGGGCTTTGGGCAGCTTGAAAAGTGGGCGGGAGTACTTGCCTTGACAGAAAGAGTCCTCTAACCAATCAGCGTAGCAAAACATCTGACGTCACCACGGTGCAGTCAGTCGGAAGAATGGAAAACATCTTTTCGGCCGATGAGCTCCGCTAGCGCATACTTCTGTTCCTTTTTAATTGTTGTAATTGATTCCAACTCTGAAATAACTTCACTTATTGCTTGTTTTATCGTTTCAGCGTTAACTGTTACACTTGTTGCATCGAGTGCAGCCGTTGTTGTTTTGAAAAATGCCACAGCATGTATTCTACGTCACCATCTACAGGGAAAGCTTTTCACTTGTTGTGCGGACAGCAGTTGAAACGCAGTCACTGATTGACCCCGATCGTTTTCTGATTTCTCATACTCGGTGCCTGTAAGCCAAAGTCTAGACCTGATACTGGGGAAGGAATGAATGAGTGAGCGCAGTATCAGGACTTTGCTACATGTGATGTACTATTCAGCTATTATTTCATTCAGGAACATAAATATAAACTAGAAAAAAAAAAAAAAAAAAAAACAAGACAAGCTCCCCGTAGCTCCCATATGCTTTGCACCCTGGGTGTAAGGAATAAGAGGAATCATTGTGGGCTAAAATGGAGGCTGGGATGCACTAACGCTCAAGCTCCCAGACACCAACAACTACAGTAATTAAAGTACGGTGCAGAACATAAGATAAGCTACATGAACATGCAAACATTTCACATGGGGCCGGAACAGGCCGTTTCTTCGTGTTTCATCACTCTTTATCAGGAGAACTATACTTAATGGAGCCCCAGGGACTTCCATTACCAACGAACCACAGGTCAGTTCTGCTATTATGTTATTTTCTGTGTTGTTATCCACCTACATGTGGTCCAACCCTGCCTTTCAATGCATGGGTTTCCATCTGTGATGATGACCACAGAAGCTCGCACACACTTGTGTCGTTCGGTAAAAAGAAGTCCCAGAGGCTGAGCTCAGTGGTGTAAAGTAACTGAGTACATTTACTACTCATTAGTACTCATTTACTCTTTGAGGTATGTGTACTTTAATTTCCAATATATAATACTTTTACTTCTACTCCACTACATCTCAGATCCAAATATTTTACTTTTACTCCACTACATTTATATGAAAACTTGAGTTACTACTAGCTATTTTGTAGATTTTGATTATTATTACAAAACCACTTCAGCCCTATATACCGGTACATTTCGGCCATTTGAAAATAGCATGATCTACAAGCTCACAATGCGCCGCGATGCGACGTATTGTGAGCTTGTAGATCTGCTATTTTCAAAAGATTTTTATACATTTGAAAACTGCATGAAAACAGCATTCTGCATAATGAATACTTTTACTTTTGGTACACTAAGTACATTTTGATGCCAATACTTTTGTACTTTATACTAAAGTACATTTAGAATTCCGGACTTTTACTCATAACAGTATTTCTATACTGCAGTATTGATACTTTTACGTAAGTCAAACATTTGAGTACTTTTCCCACCACTTACCTGGTGTATGAACACCTGGGCTCCCCGAGGGCTCATGAGCAGCACGGCCCGTCGCAGCGTGTCCCGGTAGCGGTTGAGCTCCTCGGTGCGCATGGTGTTGAAGAGGTCGGTGAAGACGCGGCTGACGTTGCGGTCCACCCTCTGCAGGGAGACGTCCAGTCCCATTCGAGACGCCTGGTCCATGAAGTTCTGCAGACCCCGTATATCTGGGGGGAGGAGGAGGAGAGGAGCAGGGAATGTTAGAGAGGCAGGGGCTGAAATTTCCAAAAAGGGCCTCTTGGTGAAAATATTGAAAATAGCAGACCTCCAAGCTGCGAAGCGTTGTGAGCTTGGAGGTCGTCTATTTCCGGTGCTTGATACCACACTAAACTAAGCATAATCAAGTGAATACTGGAGATGTGGATTTCTACACAAAGAGGGCAAAAATCTTTCATAAGATGCTGCATTCAAATTCAGGAGAGTTTGGACAAGGCAATTCTCTTGAATGCTGCCTTCAGGTATGGCATGGAAAGGCATTGCATTTCTTTCACCATAGTAAAAAACTGCATTTGTGGTCTGGAGAGGGCACTTTTTACAAATGGATAAAAGGGCAGGGGCTCAAGCCCCCTTTGATGTCTATGTGTGCACGTGCCTGGAGAGGAGGATGGCGAGAGGGACGGAGAGGAGAGAAAGAGATAGAGAAGAGAGAATGAAGGAGCAGAGAGAGCAGCTAGGGGAAAGCAGAACAAATCTTCAAGCAGGTGCAAAACTTAGACGGTGCTTCATTCCCAAAGCATTTCTTCCACGAGGCTGCCAAGTGAACAACCAGTACTTCCAACACCTTGAACACCCACTCAATACTCAGGCATTCATTCCACCTGCTTCAAGGCAATATTCACGCTCTGCTCTTGATCTAAAAGCGAGAGACAAAACAAGTACACTCGTCTCCTGCGTTTCTTGGGAGTTTAGAGGATATGAGATCGGAGACGGGCGTTGCTTCCCCCAGAGAACTTGGAATTACGCGCCTTCATTTCAATGAAACAAGCCAAAGAGAGTCTGCGCGGCGCAGACAAATCAAAGGTGATGCAGGGCCGTCTGAAGGGTCCTGGCTAAGCGCTCCGCACACCGGGGGAGCAGGATCCCAGCAAGTGCCAAAAGTCAGTGCTGCATTGTCAAGAGGAGGAGAGGCGGTGGTGCAACAGCACAGCCTTTCTCTGTTCACAATGGAGGCTCTGGCAAAATGTTCTCCCCTGCTATGTATGGGAAGCGAGTGTTTTGTGCGTGTGCGTGTGTGTGTGTGCGTGTGTGTGTGTGTGTGTGTGTGTGTGTGTGTGTGTGTGTGTATGTCCATCCACGCATGTGCATGTACAGATTTCTTCCTGTTGCATCTGTAGAACCTTGATGACTCATGCAGAGTGCCAGTGCTTTTGTGCTATCACATCAGTAACACATACTGGCTCTACAAGCATGCAGAGACTCACAATCATACACAGGCACACTCTCTCTCTCACACACACACACACACACACACACACACACACACACACACACACACACACACACACACACACACACACACACACACACACACACACACACACACACACACACACACACACACACACACACACACACACACACACACACACATGCATTAGTGCAGGGGTCTTCAACAGGGGGTCCGGTCCTCAGAGTTATTTTGGATTTTTTTTTTTATATTAACCACATTCTCCATCTTCTGAGAACTTTAGCCAAAAATAGCAGATCTACAAGCTCACAACGCCTCGCGCTGCGAGGCGTTGTGAGCTTGTGAAAGGTCAAGGTAAGTATTGACGGTTCAAGTGGTTAAATATCTGAAAACACAGATTGACATGAATCCAACATACACTGATGATTCATCTCTCTCTCAACTAAGGGGTCCTTGGCCTGAAAACGTTGAAGACCCCAGCATTAGTGTGTGTGTGTGTGTGTGTGTGTGTGTGTGTGTGTGTGTGTGTGTGTGTGTGTGTGTGTGTGTGTGTGTGTGTGCGTGGGGGGGGGGGGGGGGGGGGGGGGGCAGTTCTGGGGATAGCCTATGTCTAGAAAAGCATGCCTTTATTGATTGGTAGTGGCTCAAGGCCAAAATAGGAAATTCTGAATAAGAAAGTCCTTGACCTTGCTTGAGCATTGACGCAATAATGTTTCACAAGTTCACCATCCTATTATACAACTACTACATAGTAAAGTTCATAGTGTTAATTCAACTCTGAGAGGGTACAGATGCAACTTAATAGGCCCCAACACTGAGGATTTATACTTTGTAAGTACAATGAGACACGAACCATGCAGAGTCTATTTTTCTTGCCCCGCTGTTTTCTTGCAATTCATTTTCGGGCAAACAAAAACAAAAATACTCCCTGTTGTCAGTGGATTCTCTTCCGAACAAAAATGTTCAAAGGGCAGAACAAAACATGAAATTAAAGCATTAATCATTTTGAAAAGCTGCCAAAGTCTTTTATTTCGGCGTCTTTGAGGGCTCTCTCTCCTCTCCACGCAACACCTCATTTCCCACTCTTGGGTTTGCGTTGATGAAAGGACCCTTGTAGTTTCCAAATTGTTCCCTGGAACGTGGACATTGTACATTACTCTGGGTAGTACCCTAGTCCTACAATGGGCAATAGTTTGACCACTGAGCAATCATGGCTAGCTTTCCAATGTACGAAACAATTCCCGATTTAATTATGTCTGTTTTCCTTCTGTCCCACCATTGAACTATAGCAATTAATTGTGTGCCTTGACTGCTTTATTTTACTGTATTGTGATGACAAATAAGATTCCCCAAACTCAGGGAAGAAAATGTAATTTTGGAGAGTAGGGCTGAGGTGAGGCTTCCAGCAGAAAAAGCTAATTGAATATGTTCATCGAACTCAAATGGTAACTCAATACTTCCATGACACTTCAATAGACTACAATGTCTCTAATGCCAAAAACAAAACATAAACTCTGATTGTGTATTCATAATTTTGTTTGTGGTTTTGAGCTATACTGAATTACTGCTGCTTAGCCGAGCGCAATGAAATCCATCTCAGAATAGAAAGTAGAAACATATTGGCAAACTCCATGCAAGTAATACCTTGGCACATGTGCTGTGAGACGACTACTTTAGAACTAAATCCAAGCTCATCTAAGTTGATCATTTCTTCCCAGAGAAAATTTAAACGAAAAGGCCAAGAAACCAAATTCCCAGTTGTCTTTTAACATCATGTCATCTGACTACAAACAAACAAACAAACAAACACAGCTGTAAATCTGTGAAGAAGCCAGGGGCAGCTGCCACACTACAACTATTCTTGGACCCCGGCAGCATATCTGACTTCAAAGCCAGACGTCCATGGAGAAGCCATGGTGGCCACTTCCAGGGGGGCGGCTGTGACAGTGCCACAGAAAAAGGGATTAACATGGAATTATAGGTCTGATTCCTGGACATGTTCGCCTGAGCATCACTTCGCTACACAAATCTGTCTCTGAAAGTTTTAGATATCAAGCGTGAGCCTCTCTCTGGCTCTGTGCCTCCCCAAGCAAGCAGTATCGAACATGCCCTCTCCTACGATTGCCATTTGCTTTCTTGAGGGAGACAGGGTACAGGAGGGGAGAGAGAGATAGACAGACACAGGGGTGTCGCACCAAATTCTGGGCCCTGGGAAGGTCCTCGTCCTCGATGCACGTCCCACTGGGAGGAGACCCCGTGGCAGACCAAAGACCAGATGGAAGGATTATATATCCAAACTGGCTTCGGAACGCCTCGGAAGTTGCTCGGGATAAGGAAATCTGGAAGTCTCAGTTGGAACTGTTACCCCCGCGACCCAATTCCGGATAAGCGGTTGAAGATGGATGGATGGATATTTAGATACTTTGAAGGCAAAGCCATTCGAAAACCAAAGAGGCAAGAAGATGAATATATTAGTAATATTGCATCTACACCGAGACCTTATAAGAAGTTTGGACCAGCTCTGCTACCAGAGCCTGAGGACTCTGGTGGTCCTTGTCGTCAGTTAGGCCAGTGGTTCTCAACCTTTTCAGGCCGCGACCCCCACAATAATCAAATTTTAAATGGGGACCCCCCACCCAGATCTACATGCTCACAACGCCTTGCAACGCGAGGCGTTGTGAGCATGTAGATCTGCTATTTTCACATTATTTCTGCCTCTAATATTTGACAATTTGGCCAATGTTTAATTTCTCATTTTAGAGGTATTAAAAAGTCCTTAAATTGTCACTTTCGAAATGTGCAGATACCCTAGTCTATACACTTGTTTACTGTTGAGCGAGAGAACAATGTTGCACATTAAGTTAATAATCTGGGGACCCCCCAAAATAATTTGGGGACCCCCCTGGGGGTCCCGACCCACAGGTTGAGAACCACCGAGTTAGGCGACCAGGTCACAACGATAAGTGACCTTATTTGCCTCTAGAGCTCAAGGCCAAGACCAAGACCTAAGAAGTTTTTCAAAGTCTGTTCATTTGTATTTTAAGCTTGTATTAGCTGCCTGTCATCTATAACCTGTGAAATTAATATTTTCTCTGCTTATGGGTGATATTCATCTAATACAATTTTGAAATTCAAATTCAATGGTCTGTTCAGTTTGGTCAATTCATAACACATGAACGGTAGATATTTTTTGGCTAAAGCCAACCAATCAGAGGTATCTGTGCCTCCGTGTTTATGACACCATACTAATCTTTTCGGCCTAAACACGTTCTAAATCAGGGTAAACCAGTCGGAAGCCTCTGTGCCTATGACATCATGGACAAATCAACAAAATCGAAGTGTTCCATTGGTCTGGCTAACTCATGTCATCATCATTAGTGACATCACCATTTTTGTAACAAAAAGAGGGGCATAGGAGCGGTTTGCACTGCTCAATAAATAGCAGATATACAAGCTCACAGTGCGGGCCGAGTGCCACACTGCAAGCTTGTATATCTGCTATTTTTCAATAGCTAAAATAAAATAATTAAGGCCCCCTGCACCACCTTGGGCCCTAGTGACTCAGTCCCACTTTTCACCCTCTTGTGACGCCCCTGGACAGACAGAGAGAGACAGAGATAGTTTAGTGCTCGTATTGGTGAACGTGGATTGCAGTGCTGTACATGAGCATATCATGATCAAATGGATCAGAGATTTTTCGCTAAGCTGTCGAGCTCTGCCACAAACCAAGCAGAAAACTAAAAGAAATGGCTGTGGCACAAAGCACTGTTTACTCACCACTGAGACGAGACTTTTAAAGCAAAGACTATAATTCTCAGCACAAATAATATTTTCAACACATCAGTCTCAGCAGCTAAGCCATACAGGCTGATACAAGAATGAAGGGGAGGGAGAGAGAGAGAGAGAGAGAGAGAGAGAGAGAGAGAGAGAGAGAGAGAGAGAGAGAGAGAGAGAGAGAGACCACTTCTTTTCACAGACTATAGTTGCATGCACATCAGGGGAAAAAAGAAAAAGAGAAATCTTTTTGTGCTTTAAGTGGTGGCCCTACTGAGTGGGTAGAAAGGCTGCCTGGGAATTGGAAGGTCGCTGGTTCACCCCCTGGCCTGCCCAGACAGTCTACTTACTGTACATTGTGTCAAAGTGTCCATGAGCATTTTAACTCTATCCACCTGTTTCCGCGGGAATTTAATGTATTCTGGGACCGTCAATGGTCCAGATTACGATTACGTCACACTCGGCTCGTCTCGCTGCAACGCAGCTGCATGCCGGAACTGTCACCCACCTTCTGCGAAATGCACGATGGGACCCTAGAAACTTGTGTATAACTGCTCCTAATATGCCTACAGCTCCTATTATTTGGATAAGTAAATGCAGAGGCAAAATTTCATGTACAATGTACAGTACGGTAAGTAAAATGTACAGTGATAAATACCCTAACAACAACTATATTATTTATTTCATTCATCATTATCATAATTATTATTATTATAAAGAAAACTTTGTCTGCATTGTCAATGCACCATATTCAACCATAATACAGTCAACTAAGATTCTAATGACTTCAGTTGCCTACATATTGAAGAATCCATAATTTATAAGCAATAATATAGAAAAATGTGTGCTCTTGACTCAAGGCTCATCAAAGAATGGGCCAGGTTGGATAGGCCTGTTTAATAGTCCAGAATACTCTGTGAAAGCTTGCACACTTGCAGGATGCAGGATATGTTTAAAAGCAAAATGTGAGTACACTCACAGTCTCAGTTTCATAAAGAACAACCATGACAGAAATACAGTATGCTATTCAGACAGGTTTAAGTATTAATTCTGATTCTAACCTGCAGTGAATGGGACAGTAGCAATAACAACATATTGCGACCGAAGGTCGCAGTATAGCATGAGAAATATCGCAGCTTGTCTCCATCTGTGTCAGTCAGTCAGTCAGTCAGTCAGTCAGTCAGTCAGTCAGTCAGTACACATTTTTACAGTCTATGGTTCTATGGGTTTCTGTATGGTTCTATGGGTTTGTCGCTCTGACATCATGCTCTGATGTCACTGTTCAGGGGAACCACTCTTAACAGAATGGGTTTGCTGCTCTGACATCACGCTCTGGCTTGATGTCCCTTTTATGCCCATATATTTTATGCCCATATATAGTCGACAATGTGATGTCAGAACATGCCCATATATGGGCATTCCCAGATCACACTTGCAAATTAATTACATCTTTGTCTGCCCAAGAGCCTGCTTTACTCTGATTTACACCGTACCTTCCCCAAAAACATTAATATTATTAATATTAAGTGCCCTGTTAGGGTACTCCGCCCTTATGCCAATATATGGAGATCCCCAGGCATCAAACCCAGGCCCTAACTCGCCAAGGCCCTGCTTGGCTTTACTAATTAACATACGTTGTATGCCCATCCTAATGTCCTCAATATTAAGGACATATCTGGGAATGCCCATATTTGGTAATGCCCATATACAGTATGGGCATGTTTTGACATAACATTGTTGACTCACTGGCCAGATGGCCAAGAATTGGCGCATGTCGCCCTGAGGCGTCTTACTAGTAATACATGTGATAAATCTGTCTGTAAAAACAAAGATTTCCTATCAAAAACTTGAGTTATTATACCCAATACAAACCACAATGTGAATAGACACACATTATGATCATATACAGTACAGAATCCTGTCTATCATAACTCCTTCTCCAAGGTGGCCACTGGCAATGCCCAAGGCCTAAAGAATATTGTACATCGATTGCATTGTTGGCATGCAACCACGCCTTGCAAACGTCAGCCCAAACAAGGTCTCTTCAAAATTGATCTTGCTAATTTAGTTTTGCTGCAATGCAATTTCGATGATAGAATTTTGCATGACTAGAAGGAAGATCACAGCTCATCGCCTAGCATAAGAAACAGAAGGACTGGGAAGCTTCGTACAGTAAGAGTAGTTTGTTGCTTACGCTAAAAACATTGTTTCCACCTCCTCAGAGAAATAAAACTGCCTTAATCAATGTCTTTGAAATTATCCCCTTGAGTTGGCTGTTAAACGTGTTTTATTTTGTTGACTTTCTGCCTCCAGATAACCGTTATTTATCCTCTTAAGCTCTGAGGTGAGAGTAAACACCCAGAGCTCCCTGTGGTTTTCTTTGTTTCCAACACGGCAGTGAGTTATGAATGAGAAGAAGAGTGCAGCAATATCTACGGTTTATTTATAGAGCTGCCATACATATTTTCAGAACAATTCCTGTTAATTTTATTTCATCCAATGTTGGTCATAATTAGCAGAATTAGCACAGACAACAGGGTAAGAATACGGTAAATAGAGTTATACTAGCTGATATGCATCTCTTCAGTGATAATATGCATTTTTGCGCACACACACACATTCTATCTACCCATGTCTGTCTCCAGGGACGTGCAGAGAATGTTAGAGAGGCAGGGGCTGAAATTTCCAAGGGCCTTTTGGTAGAAATATCGAAAATAGCTGACCTCCAAGCTCACAACATGTCGCGCTGCGACGCGTTGTGAGCTTGTAGGTTCTCTTGCTGCAATTCTCTTGCTGCCTTCAGGTATGGCATGGAAAGGGGGGCATTTGCATTTCTTTCACCATAGTAAAAACTGCATTCATGGTCTGGAGAGGGCACTTTTTTACAGACGGATAAGAGGGCAGGGGCTCAAGCCCCCTTTGATGTCTATGTGTGCACGTGCCTGGCGCGCGTGCACACACACACACACACACACACACACACACACACACACACACACACACACACACACACACACACACACACACACACACACACACACACACACACACACACACACACACACACACACACACACTCTATCTACCCATCTCTGTTTCTCTCCCTATCCCTCCCCTATTGCACCTCTACCTGCCTGTTTTTCTTTCACCGTCTCCACATAATTAGTTCCCCCTCTCTCTCTCTTACTCGCCCCTGCTCTCCGTCGTTATGAAAAGCCAATTAATAGAAGGTCACTTGTATGTCTTGTGAAATTACCTGACATGTGAGTTGGCAGCAGCTAGACCTTATGGGTTAAATGTTACATATAATTGAGACAAAAGCTGCGTGCTATGTCTGGATCAAAATAGACATGAACTTTGGAAAATGACTGTAGTGGCCCGGGGTGTGTTTGGAAGGATTTCCCAGCATGCCATTGAGCACGCCCACACGTATTGTTATGCATTTACTTTTTGTAGTTTGTGAATGGTTTTATTATTATTTTTGATCAATGTTATTGTTTAATATCCGTTATGTGTATAAAGTTGTTTATGAAACCATGGCATGGGTTGTAGGGTTAGCTGTAGTAGTGAGTACCTTCTCCTCCTTAGTATTACATAATTTGTTATTGCGACCGTAGGTCGCATTTACTATCAAACCCTGCACAAAGTGTAAGTCCGTCAGTCAGTCAGTCAGTCAGTCAGTCAGTCAGTCAGTCTGTCTGTCACACCTCACACGTCACACTCTTGCCCTGCTCATATCTCCGCAACCGTTGCCCCGATCCATGCCAAATTTTGCACACACGTTCCTTACCTGCCAAACTACAACCTCCGGAGCTCCAGGGACCACCCCCAGATGTAAAAAATGACCAAATGTGCTAAACTGACCAAATGACCACCCCCACGGGGCTGCTCACGGGGAATTCCCGGGGACCACCCACTCCTGGTGCTCCAGAACGGATGCAAAAGTGGTGGCGCCCCCAGTGGAGGACCCCCTACACTGCAGCTCACATAAAATGCCGTAACTCCGGCTAGGAGCGACCGGGACAGCCGGGGCCGGTACCTATTCGTCCGCCTTGCCGGCGCGGAGACCCCACCCCTCATTTCTCACATGGCCCTCTTCTAGCGCCACCATGAGGCCGATTCTTGCAAAACACATTTTTGGACACTGCTCCTACAATTTTTGCCCTAAAATCACGCAAATCGGTACAC
This sequence comes from Nannobrachium achirus, assembly GCF_963921795.1. NCBI lineage: Eukaryota > Metazoa > Chordata > Actinopteri > Myctophiformes > Myctophidae > Nannobrachium > Nannobrachium achirus. The sequence goes on along the minus strand of NC_137833.1, from coordinate 36,559,084 downwards.
AGTATGTCTACAATCATCCCATCAACATGAATCTCTCCCATATAGCGCCACCTCCAGGCCGATTTTTAAAAACAAATTTTTGGACACTGCTCCTACAGATTTTGCCCTAAAATCACGAAAATCACTACACAGTATGTCTACACTCATGTCATCAACATGGATCAGGAAGATTTTGGCAAAACACATTTTTGCCCTATTTGTGGAGATAAGTGACCTACGGTCGCTTATCTCCCGATTAGGGAGTCTTACTGGTGGATACCACTTTCATTGCTAAAGCTGTAATAAAAAGTGTTTCCCATATCAAAAAGTTGCCTTGTCTCTTACGGCAGATCTTCAACCCATGGGTCATTTCGTACTGCAACTAGGCCTGGGCGATAAATCAATTTTAAATCGAAATCGGGTTTTTTTGTTTGGAAGATTTAAAAAAATGTAAATCGTCAAATCGATTTTCAATTTAATTAGGGTAATTCTGTTGGGCATTGTGGGCACCTCAATGGTAAATTGTCTATTTTTCCAAAAATGTAAAAAAGAAAAAATGTATTTGGATAATGGCGTGTAAAATATAGTATGACTTGAACCTTTAGGAAATAATAAGCCAATTAAACTTTGGGGTTACTGGTTACCTTTCAGGATGAAGTTTGTTTAATCAAGAGCAGAAGAACATATTAAAAGTTGTAAAAGTTGTTAATTTATTAAAAAAAGAAAAAAACAACACACATTTGTTTTTTAGTTTTTTAAATGAAAACAAGATTTTTTAGACAATAATATATATTTACCAAAGAAATCAAAATCGAAATCGACTTTTCTGATAAATAAATCGGTATTTTATTTTTAGGCCAAATCGCCCTAACTGCAACCATTCCTTAAAAAGAAAGGGAAAACCATTCCAACCTTCTCCCCCTGTTCTATCACCATCTCTATTCTGTCACCAGAGTTTGTCTATGCACAGCAGCCCCTGCTACCTGTGTTATAAGGGGACTCCAACGCATTAGGAACCACTTCGTACCCGGGAGCTAAGGCAGCTGAATCAATCTCACACCTACTGTAATCCTGGCCCGTACTCCCCCCTATACTCTAATGGAGAGCCAGACACCACAGGGAGGGGAGAGACGTATATGTGGTTGTTTCCATCGATATTACTAAACCTTTGGTAATCTTGGCCCGGTCTGCAGAGGCACCCAATGGTGGTCTTTTGTTTATAAATTGGTCTACCAGCCTGCCTTATTTGACATATACACTGCTCCTTATCCTAACACCTAGGCAATTCAGCAGTCATGGCTGTATCCTGCCTGTATGGTGCCCCAGGCATTTCCCCTATTACTTTCCTAAACTGGGCACCTGGTGGCTTAGACCTTTTATTCTTATCTATTGTGTGTTGATAGTCTCAATATGAATGGTGGTGTATTTGATTTAGTAGTGCGACTATAAAAATCGCACCTGTGTGTATGTAGGTATCAAACATGGCACACGTGTTGATGTCGGTCTCTGCATACTTTCTATGCCGTTAGTCTCGTGTGACATTAGTCTCATGATCATACGGACATAGGGACATGGAGTAGGGACATACACACAAAGCCAGACTTAGGAACGGTTAGCACAGCTCAAAAATATAGGACTAGCCTACTGTAAAAAGTTAGATGTGCATTATTTCATCGATTCCCCCGACCCCCCTAATACCAGCCTTCAGTGGGGAGACCTGACATCACTCTTCAACAGTTTGGTTCAGGAATGCTCCTTGATTCTTTTTTAATAAAGAAACTTCTGACATCTGCTAGAGAACACCGCTGTGTTCTGAAAGACAGACCCTGCCCAGCATGGGTTGTGTTGCAAGAATTTGCAACAGAGGTATGGAAGTTTTGCCCTTTCTTGCGAAGTTGTGTGGTCAGTGTTGTTTGTTCCTCCTCTATGTTGACTTGTGAGGCTACAATATAGCCATAGCTACTGTATATAGTTGTGCTGAATATAGTTGTGCTGAATGCGATAAATATATCACAGCCACCTTGAACATCTGAGCAATCACTGTAGCCGCTATTAAGAACATCTCGGAGGCGCAGAACAGCCGAAAAAGGTTCTGAGACCACCCATCCGAGGCCGATTCTACAAAGGCCTTCTCACACCTTTATACGATGTTTCAAAAAATCACAAAAGGTTTCCCGCAATCCCTGATATTATGACCACAATTTAACACTACAATGAATAACTAAATAGTTACAATAGTAGTGTAGAATGTGTTCAAGAGGTGTCTATTTCATTCATTCAGAGGTGAAGTTTCTGTTTCATACAACAGGGTTATTAAGGTCTCCGGCCTACCGCATCACCACCAAGATATCTCATTACATAAGATATCAGAAAATTGTTGAATTATATATTCTCTGTTACCCTGAGCTGGTGCACCATAATATGCAGCTTACCAAGCCAACGCTAAAGTCATCAGTGTTACTTTAACTATAATTAATTTTTCATGGCCTCAATGGACCTGTGAATTAATTCTACTATATACTGTATGTAGTCCTGTCATACAATTGTTTAATCAATAATCACCTTCATTAGATGATGCCGGCGGTGGCAACAATTACATACATACACCTATAAAGGCAGAAATAGAAAGAAATATTAGCAAATAAAAATACTGTTGAGGATATTTTGCAGTAAATAAACGTAATTCGACAAAGTTACAGTGACAATACATTGTCACAGGCTAGCAACAAATGACTGGTGCAGACAAAAACAAGTAGAACGCAGAACACACCCATGTCAGCAATGGCAATGTGGATTGGTCTAACTCACTGCAAAACAATACCTAGAGGACGCTCTGTCCCTAATATCACATATGACCTGCCAGTGGCTTTTATAAATAAGCCCCATAACAACAAAGTGTGTAATGTGATTGACTTTGTCGTATCTTTGAACAGACCCCAGGCGCACCGTTTCTCCAGCCGCCACAGGAGTGGTGGGAAATGGCCCACGGCTGAGTCTGCTCACATTGAAATGCAACATTCAACTCACCGCAGGATCTCGTCCCATAACTTTGCATTTCATCAAGGTCATTTAACTGCAGGCAAAAAGGACAGGTGGAGACGGGCAAGAGCCTCGAGGGGTTTCTATTGCTTGAATGCATCATGCACTGAAAAGATCTACAAGATCACACTGTGTTGTGATGAGACGCAGTGTGAGCTTGTGTAGACAGTGGTGGAAAGTAACTAAGTACTGTACTATTATTTGAGGTAGGCTACTTTTACTTTACTGGAGTATTTCCAATTTTCAATACTTTTACTTCATCTCAGAGGCAAATGTTGTACTTTTTACTCCACTACAATTATTTGAACTTTAATACTAGTTACTGTGTAGATTTTATCATTCATCATTACAAAACATACATTAACCACTTCAGCCTTATTAACATTTTGGCTATTTGCAAATAACCGATTTACAAGCTCACAACACGTCGCAACGCGTTGTGAGCTTGTAGATCTGCTATTTTCTAAAGATTTTAATACATTTTATAAGATACCTTGTGAAACGGTACATTCTGCATAATGAGTACTTTTACTTTTAGTTCTTTTGTACTTTTACTCAAGTACATTTTAATTACCAGACTTTTACTTGTAACAGAGTTTACATTGCAGTATTGAAAGAAATGTAGTACTTTTTGTATAAAGTATAAACTGGTCATAAGCACTTGGCTTTTGGAGGTGTAATGCACAAGGGGCTACATGATCCTTGAAGACAAACTGAATTTGCAAAAGACACAAGTACGCTTCTCCTGTCCTTGATATGTGTTGATGCCATTACTTTGTGTTTGGAATAAAGAGATCAGGCATCATTGTACTGTACCTTGAGCACTGTCCGAAAACAGGGCTGAGGTCAGGCTGTTTTGGCTAAGCTGAAAGTTTTATTATATGCTTTAAAAAAAACATTCAAAACAACATAGTTTCAAAGAACCGAACGAGTTAGCTGTGGCCTTGAGTTTGATATGACAACACAACATGTTCTCCTTTCTTGGTGCCTCCAGGCATTTTCAATGCCTGGAGGCACAACAAAACAAGTATTACACAAGTGGTTTCCACAAGTATCTATGGAAACCAGCTTCCATGCTCGAAAAAAAGCTTGGAAATGAAAAGTTTGCTTTTTTTTCACTAGTCCTCAATTCTATATCAGCTTTTTTTAGCGTTCACACTGCAACATATAGCTTGCTTTGTTTTGCTCAACCAATCAGAGCACAGTATGGTCTGAGTAGGCGGGGATTCAGCCCCCCGAATCAACTTGTTGGCCACAGATACGGAGCTGCAGAAATTGCGACATAAATATTTTAACATTTTTTTAAATAACGGCTGTATATGTAATACCAGTAAGACTCCCTAATCGGGAGTCTTACCGTAGGTCGCTTATCGGCATTTTATGTGAGCTGCAGTGGAGGGGGTCCTCCACTGGGGGCGTCACCACTTTTGCATCCGTTCTGGAGCACGAGGAGTGGGTGGTCCCCGGGAATTCCCCGTGAGCAGCCCCGTTGGGGTGGTCATTTGGTCATTTTTGCACATTTGGTCATTTTTTACACTTGGGGGTCCCCCAGGGAGCTGGGGGTTCCTGGGGCTCGGGGGGTCCTTGGAGGTTGTAGTTTGGCAGGCAAGGAGTGTGTGTGCAAAATGTGGCATGGATCGGGTCAACGGTTGCGGAGATATGAGCAGGGAAAAAGTGTGACGTGTGGCTCAGAGTTTTCCCTTTCAACATCTTGGTGAGTAGCGAAAGTGTATTTTTTATTTTTACTACAGTCGAGAGGCTTTTCCCACACAGTGCCCGACCTCGTTTAAGTACCAAATGTGCACCCATCTGCTTAGTGGGAGTGACAAACATCAGAATGTGTTTGCACTTTAGAACAGCTAAGACCTTGTCGGCGCAGTCCCCCAGCACAATATTACCCCGCTATTTTAAAAGTTATGGTATTTAGGATACAAAGAAGACCCTCAAAAGTCAAAACCTCCAGTTTCTTTTTTTTTTCTTTTTTACATTGTTGGTTGTTGTTGTTGTTAGCACAACTTCAGGCACTTACTGTAGAGTGGCTCAGGCTGTCAATCACTACTATAAACTTTTCATTTCTATGTTCCTGTCTAATTATGCCACCAAAAATGGCATGCGTGCCTCAGCCTTCAGCTATCAAGTGGCTTTCCCAAACAATTTGGTGTCAATGTCAGCAGTATAAAATGCTTCTAAAACCAACAATAATTCATCACTTTCCATTGACAGTTCAGTTTGTCGCACTCCCTAAGGTTTTAGCTACAAGTTTAGCTCACCGATTTAGTGTATAGGATTTCATTTCACCTTTGTTAAAATGTCATCAGCCTTTCTGTGACTTGCTATATCAGATACATGATCTGGTATTGGATTCATGAATGAGACTTTGACTATAGGGATACTGTGCTCTGCCTGCACAACCCTATCTAGAAAATGCATTAAATTCCCATGGGCGAGGGATATCTTGTATCTAATAATTGCGACCGTCAGGTCGCAGTTACTATCAAAACCTCCACCAGCTGTCAGTCAGTCAGTCAGTCTGTCTCTCTGTCACGTCACGTCACACTTTTGCCCTACTCATATCTCTGTCACCGTTGCCCCTAGCCATTCCAAACTTTGCACACACACACATTACCTGCCAAACCACAACCCCCAGAGCTCCAGGGACCCCCAGGGACCCCCTTGTGACGTGCCAAAACGTGCAAAAATGACCAAATGACCACCCCAACGGGGCTGCTCACGGGGAATTCTCGGGGACCACCGACTCCTCGTGCTCCAGAATGGATGCAAAAGTGGTTGCGCCCCCTAGTGGAGCACTCACACAAAGCGGTCATCAACATGGATCTGTTCCATTTAGCGCCACTTTCAGCCCCATTTTTTCTAACACATTTTTTTACACTGCTCCTACCGATTTGGCCCTAAAATCGCGCAAAGCTATGACATGAACACAACCCCATTACAGCTAAATCCCACATTCTCTGGGCCAACTTAAGCAATACATTTGCCACGCACATCCCCCTACGCCCAGGAACAAATTGCTCTTACAGGCTTCTTTGTGTATACATGTGACCTGACGGTCGATTAGCTAGTGTAGGAACACCTTTACAGGACCTAGAGAGACTAGTGGATGATGGTGAGGTGTCATGCTGACATAAAGCAGGAGTGGTTCTTTGGATTTTTATGCATTCAATTCTTCCTTCTTCTATTTTTATTTAAGGATTGTAATACATAAGAATTTTTTTTAATTGAAATATAAAAATATACTTATTTTCATTGAAAAGTAGGTAAAGAAAAAAAGAGAATGGAGAAGGGACCAAAACAAAGTAATAAAAATGGAATGGAGATACTAAATAATAATACCGTAATATAAAATAAAATACATGGTACACAAGAAAGCGACCACTTTTTCAACAGAGGCTGCAATATTCTCAGGATAATACCATGTTTTTTGAGCCTGATTTATTTTAGATTATTAAAGTATGCCCCAGTTTTCTTTTGAGTATGGGCAGGTGCAATTTTGTTGATTTAAAAAAGTTGTCACAGGGGGGGGGGGGGGGGGGGGGGGGACTGAGTTACTAGGGCCCAAGGTGGAGGGGCCTTAATTATTTTATACTTTAGCTATTGAAAAATAGCAGATATACAAGCTCACAGCGCGGCACCGTGCCGCACTGCGAGCTTATAGATCTAGGTATCGGTATAGGTATCTGCGAAATTTTGATACTGGGGGGGTCCCTGGAACTATTTTGAGATGGGGGTCCATGGCCAAATCCATATCAATTTGGGGGTCCTTCACATGAAAAAGTTTGAGCACCACTGACATAGAAACATAGGTTTTTCAAAAATATTTCGAAATATTCAAAGACTTGCACAGATTTTCACGTTTTTTTCAAAAATAGCAGATCTACACGTTCGCAGCGGGGCGCTCGGTGCCGCGCTGTGAGCTTGTATATCTGCTATTTTTCAATAGATAAAGCACAAAATAATGCCTTAATAATGCGTTCCCAGTCTAAATGGGTTAAACTCCCCTCCCCCTATGAAGAACATTCATGGGGGGCCCGCAGTGAATTCTTGTACCCAGGGCCCAGAATTTGGTGCGACACCCCTGCCTGTACCATATGTTGAAGCATCACAAGCCATTATCACTGGTAGCTGTGCAATACCGGTGATGATACTGTAACAGCTGTGCTTGCATTTGTTCAAACACCTGTTGACACCTACAGTATAGGTGAATAAAATAGACAAGGTCTAGCTGGACAGTGGTGGAAAAAGTACTCACATCTGTTACTTAAGTAAAAGTACTGCAATGCAGAAGTACTCTGTTAAGTAAAAGTGCGGAATTCAAAATGTACTTGAGTAAAAGTATGAAAATGTTCGAGTCAATATGTACTTAAAGAGGTGGTAGTTTGTTCTGTAAGTGTCTATGGAGTTAACATTAGGGGGGACACGAACCGGCTGCAGACGGCGCACGTCAAAACATCCGCCCCCATTATTTTTAATGAACATACCCACACCAGTGGAGTCAGACGCGTGTTCACACCACGCCCGCCGCTCCGATACTCCACTGTTCTATTTTGGACTTGCACCTAAAAACATAACTTTAACTTGCTTATTGTAAGTCGCTTTGGATTAAAAGCGTCTGCTAAATGCCTAAACTGTAAACTGTAAACTGTAACACTTTCTGTACAATTTTGAAAAAAATCTTCCTCCAAGTATATGACTAGTAAGACGCCTCAGGGCAACATGCGACCTCGGTTGCACCAATTTTTAGCCATCTGGCCAGTGATGTATATCGGACCAGACCATATATGGAGACCCCTGGTACCGATTTATGGAGACCCCTGGTACCCATATATGGAGATCCATGTACTGTATATGGAGATATACTGTCAGAGCCCAAACATGCTTATTCAGTTATTTGTTATGTGAAAGTCCATATGAAGTCCTGTTAGATATGGGCTTAATATTGATGACATCAGGGAACTCCATATTTGGGCATAAAAGGGATTCTGTTAGTGTGACATCACAGTGAAGCCAGAGTGTGATGTCAGAATGACAAACCCATAGAACCACAGTGTCAGGCGTTAGACATACAGTAGATACATACATACATATAGACAAGCTGTGACCGTTCACATACTAATCTGCGACCTACGGTTGCAAATAATACCTGATAATTATGTTGTGGGGGGGGGGGGGCGGGTGCACCATCAATTGTGTCAGTTTTAAACATATAGGCTTTCTAGCTGTTCCTCTGAGTGCATCTAACTCAAGCTGCTGATACGCCTGTGTCAAATTCAGTTTAGCAAACTGCCTCTGGCTAGCTGTGGTAAACAAATCTTGTGTACTATACATCCAAAGATGTAAATAGTGGAATCTTTCAAGTGTATAGACTAATATGGGTGGTACAACTTTCTAGTTTGTGCGCTGCTTCTGAATGGCCTTGTGTAAAGGGGTATGCCACCGGTTAGGCTTTGCAGAACTTTGGTTTCATGTCGTGAGACCAGTACAAGTTTAACAGCCTTAACCAATTTCAACCCATAATTTACAATTTAGGCATTTATCAGACGCTCTTAATCCAGAGCGACTTAATAAGCAGGTAATACATCAACACACTAAGCAAGGTAATACATCAATACATCAACATCAATCAAATGCATAGAATAAAAAAAAGAACAATGGTAGACCAAGCACCTAATCAGTAATTATTATTTTTAAATATAAAACCTAAAAATGCTATCTAGCTTTCAGGTATGGTCATTGAGGGCAGGGTTCTTTATACTCTGCTGTCTGCTCACATAATTTTTTTTTGTGCCCCAGACAAGACACGGCCACAACAACTTTGCCAATCGGGTTCAGCTATTGGCACGGTAGGTTGTGCATCGGTTTGCTGAGTGGGAATTACTACCTCTGGCGTAGTCGGCAGGACGTGGAGGAGGCATGAGGGACATGAAAAGATGTGCCTTGTTATGCGTGTATCGTGACTCACGATACACGCATAACAAGGCACATGATGTACTGTAGTCTAGTAGTGTGAAGTGTGGGCCCAGCTAGGCGCAAATCACTACTTGGATGTGCCAATGTAGCACAGCAAAAATAACAGATCTACAAGGTCACGTGTTACAGCTTTTTTTATTGCTTTTGTCCACCTTTTTGTCCACCTTTTTCATAGTATTCTTGCTGGGATATATGATGCCTGAATACCTGCTTGACTTTTAACTTAACTGTCAGTCATAATAGTAGAATCAGTCTATACTGTGCACGCCTATGCAATCATTTTACACTAAATACTGCAATAGCAATTGTAATGAAACTCTGTAACTGTTCTGCCTCTCCCTCTTCATGTACTTTCAGACTAATGAGTAACGCAATGATTTATCATTAACAGTGTTAATTAGCAATCAAGGTGGACTCACCGATAATTCACTGATTTAAGTAAAATAAAGTGGGCGCTGCAGGTACATGAACTTTTTCTTAGCACTATGTGCTCTGGAGTAAAATGGTGACTTTGTGGAATTGATTAATCTTTCCCCTACCTCTGAGTTCTGTGAAGCGTTTACATATGAGAAAATGAAGTGGCTGAAATCACTGCTGCAGGTTAATAGTTTACCATATGTCACTTTCTGATTTAGTAGAGCCAAGTTATAGTGGGCCAAAAGAGCATAAGAAAATTAAGGGGCATTAATGTCTGAGGAGACTATGTGGGAACGTGTTCATGGCAAGGTCCTCCACTTGTGTCCACATAATTTAAAGGATGCAAGTGTTGAGAACCATTTAAAGCAAAAGGACAACATTTGTTATGAAACGTCTGTGTGTGTGTGTGTGTGTGTGTGTGTGTGTGTGTGTGTGTGTGTGTGTGTGTGTGTGTGTGTGTGTGTGCGTGTGCGTGCGTGTGCGTGTGTGCATGCGTGCATGCAAAAACATTTGTATTAAATTCTTTCAATTGAAGATCATTATTAAAATGTTCACAATAATTACCTACATTTCGAATAGCACACAATGTTTTATCAGGGGAACTTTGTCTTCTCAAGAGTAATTTGCGCTGGAAGTTTTATTGTACCAATTATGGAAATAACAGTTTTGCACAAGATTAAGATTATTAACCCTATTTTTATTGAATACTTTATTGACAGTAAAAAGAACAACAATGGTATTATACAAGGATGCTAAAAGGATAACACAAAAAGCCCTGGGGGCTTGTTTCCATTATGGTCCTATGTATTCAATTCACCAAGACATTTGAAGACATACATAGCTATTAATCCTATGTGAAAAGAGCGTTTGGTTCCTATGACTTCTCACCTCACTTACTGCTGTCACACAAGCACTGCTCACTTTTTTTGTAAATCAGTGTACTTTTTTTTTCCCTTTTTCACCTCATTGCCATTCATTAATTTGAGGTGTTTATGCTAAATGTGACAAACTCTAGCAGGAGTCAGCAGTTACCTAGCAACGTGTCAAAGATTCAACTGAAAAAGGGCAACGCAATCACTATTAATTGCAAATCAAAGGAATGGAACATGATCTCTTGAAACACTTAGAGTCCAACATCAAAGGTTTTTTGACACCTAAATGACTAACTGAACGAGATGAGGAGCTCCAGGAGTTGTCTTTGCGATGTGTTTTTGATGGGACTGATGCATTGCTGGAGATTTGAGTGAATCAGCTTCCCTGACACACTTCATTACACCCAGCCACGCTACGCCTCCCCAAGGCCAGGAGAACCAGCTGTTGGAGTTGTGATACAAAAGCAAAATAGCACAGCGCTCAACCAACTGCAGCACCTAACGTTGCTCTCTCTCCCGCCCGAGAAACAAAAACCTTGGGGCGGAGGAGTCAAACACACCCAAACACCTGGAGTTTTTTTCCAGGACATTGATTACATGTGCTAGATGTGTTAGGGGCCGTGTCCACAGATTATACTTTTTTAAAGTGCCATTCTACAGCTTCAATACAACTTGGCATAGATTGCACAAGTGTCTGCAACTCGTGGAGGGATGGAACACCCTTCTGGTGTTTTGATGATGGTGGTAGGGAGCACTGTCTGGTGTTCAATTTGTAGATTTTGTGACTGCGAAAAAGAAACACATTTCTATAATCTACTGGATATTTACTTTTGACGCCATGGTATACCCGGGTCTAAATTAAGAAATTGATTTTAAACCATTTCTGTAAATGTGATTTATTTGGTTGTGTACATATTGAAAGTGAGTTATGTAGATTGTCATATATGTCTAACTTGTTGGTATAGGTGGGCAATATGAATGTAAAGACACAATACTTACTATGTATATGAGTTAGATTGCTTACACTGAGCCTGATGAGATGTATATGTACCTGTTATGATTGGTTCCCTTGGCCACAAGGAGGTATAAGAGGACATGCACCTACGGTGCCATCCTCTTATAGCCACGCCCTGAAGAAGACACCTACGGTGTTGAAACCGGTCGGCATTAATGGCTTTTTATTGTTTTAATATCTATTAGCCCTAAGTGTCTAATAAAGGCTTTTTTAACAGCGTTCCTTGGCTCTGAGTGTGCGAGAAGAACCTCCCGATGGGACCGCCTGCTGATCTATAATCTATTCTAAAAACTATTCTATAATCTTTAAACCACGATTTTGCAACCCATTTGTCACCCAGTGCCAATTATCTCATGTAATCCTGGGCGCTACACTCCCTCTGCCAACCTGGGGAGAGCAACGGACTGCCTCATGCTTGAGGAGTCCAAGCCGCTTCTTTTCACCCGACATGGGAGAGATTCCCCAGCTGGACGTAGCACGTTATTCCAACCAGTTCCTTTCCCCTCCGTCAGGCACCCCGGCTGGCCAGGGGGAGGCAGTATAGAGACCAGGATTACTGCATATTTTTGTGAGGATTTTTTACCCTAGGTGACACAGGGAGAACATGCAAACTCCACACAGAAAGGCCCTTTTGCCGACCCCACTTAGAGTATGGGCACTGATGAAGCAGAGGAGAGAACATGCCCCCCAGCGCCCACAGCATCCCCTGCGGGAATGGAACCCAGGACCTTCTAGCTGTGAGGTGACAGCACTACTGACTGTGCCACCGTGCCCCTTCACATTTTCATAACTATTCAATGATCGCTCATGCCCTATGGATGGGGGAATTTTAATCTTGGAAGAGAGCGCTGCAATCAGGATAGCAGTGTTTCACCATAGGATAAAGGTGGCCTATAGAGCCCGTCATTGAAGCGGCTAAGCTTTTCATACCAATTCAATCAACTTTATTAATCCCACTAGGGGCAAATTAGCTTCAAGCAGCTTGTAACAGAGAGGTACAAAACAACATAAACAAACAAGTACTCTGTGGAATAATGATCTTAAATACAGTATACTCAAGGTAAAACAAGGTAAAGGGATAAAAATGCATTAAAAACATTTCAAATGTAAAAAAAAAAAAGAAAAAAAACATACAAACCATTTAAAAGTCGTATTGCAGAGGGAATGAACGATTTAGAATAAAGGTTGTTACAAGCGGTTAAAACATTATGATGCCCTGAAACAGAGAAGAGTCACCTGCCAAAAACATGTCCAGGAGAAGCCAAAAAAAGCTTGCAGCTTTACAAAAAGAACTACGGCCTTCTTGTTTTGCTCAGTTATCTTGGAACAGATCTTGACAATGCTGAACAGGCTGTTGCTATCTTTTACTGTAAGGCTGTGAAACCAGCATATACTGTTCTGCACTCACACACTTGTCCAGATCGAGAATATGGTGACGGATGACTCATCTGACCATAACTTTTTCCACATCTCGGAACATTGCCTAAGGTTTCTGCACCACTGAACTCTAAAATGTGAACCTCCTGACACCTGTTCACCCCAAAAAGAACCCTCTTTCATAGTCACAGATCTTTTTCACTTACCATCTTGATCCAAAATCGAGGTCAACGGAACTGCTCAGCATTTTTAGACATGCCACACAGTATGAATTGTATCATGCAGTACACCTGTACAGTATACTGTAGAAGCATTTGCATTCATTATGTGCCTCCAGATAAATATTCCGGTTTTCCCTTTAAAATTGCCACCCGTCTGTAGCTCCTGTCTTAGTGCCCGTCACTCACTGTCTGGTCTGTCATGCAACATGTTAACTGATACCGACTGATGGTTCAGTAATACAGTTCTGACACCACATATGCCAAGGGTTGTCAGCACACTTGGGGCATTTTAATTATTGGAGCATCAGCCGGTGAGAGCTACTGTATATGGCAGCGGCAAAACAGATATTCCTGCACATAGACACGGACACAGTGTTGACAGAGGCATCTTGTTTTTGACACACCACTTTAATGCATTTCATCTCAGTCTTGCGATAGTAATGTTATGAAAGAAAATGTCTTCATATCCGGAATGATATCTTGTAAGCTAGACCTTTATAGCAGAAACAACCTGCTCATGACGGGATGATCGATTGAATGACCTTTCTTTAGATGCTCTAATGTATGCTGTTTTTCATTTTAGAGTGCCGAAAGACCCACGCAATAGTCAAGACGAAGAGAACATTAGTGATGTTCTGGGTGTGTTAAAAGGGGATTGTGTGAGCAAAGCTCATAGGATTATTAAAGACCCAATTGAATTATTATTATAGTATTAGTATTAGTAGTATTATTAGTATTAGTATTATTTATGTATTTATTTATTAATTATTCTATTTTCTAGTAACCAAAACCTAAGAATGTTCCTTTTGCATATCTGTATATGGGAAGTACAACCTTGAATCTTGTTGCTGTATTCTCAGTGGAAACACGCAACTAATCAGCTTGCTTTATCTTCATTTGTTTGTTGTCTCACAAAAAACACTTGCATTGACTGATAGCTTGGAGGCAAACTCAACAAGGCTTTTGCTTTATGTTTTGGAGCCTGCAAGGCTTTTACACCCAGAAGCAATATTTTCATTTCATGACTAGTTCAGCTCATCATACTACACAAGACTCAGGTAAACAATGTGTTCTAAGTTGGCATTGGAAGATAGCACTTCATGTGGTGATTGGCCGGTTGGCGTTGGTGGGAATGTGTGCGAGTGTATGAGTGTGCGTGCGTGCGTGCGTGCGTGCGTGTGTGTGTGATGATGCTTTCCCAACATTTTGGCTATTGCTAATTCCACATACAGCACCCTGCAATTAGAATGACACACACTCTTTATGTAGATTGTGCACTTATATACAGTAGATAATATTAGCTGGTGTAGGAGAGCCATTTAGCCTTTCACTCTCTCTCTCACCAAGGGGGCCAGATGAGAATTTGACATCTATAGAGCCTCACACTACGGCATATCTGCTTATCTTTGCATGCAGTGGGTCACAGCAATGCTACTTTGAGGCATGCATAGTGTGTATTTTGACTGTTCTATAATGAGCACCCTAATTAGCTACTACATCAGTTTAATTAAATGAGTACTGAGTTAAACACTGTAACACAAGAACAAAATGTCAGCAGCACCGACTAAATAGTGCCTAATTTAGCAGCCTTAAAAATAGGCTGCCTCCTTAGAACTGATACCCGAGGCATTATTTCTAACCTGCCGTGCCTGGTTAGACTTAGTCATGACACGTTGGACATAGTCCTGCTCTCGAAGGACTTCCAACGTAAGACTAATAGTCTGCTATGCAGTGCTATACCAACGCCTCTACAGTATGCTGTGCTGTTTATTATGCAATATGAATACAATTTACAATTGGTTCCACAGCAACCTATTGTAACTCTATTGTATGCCAAGATAAAACTACCTGGAACCGAGATGTGAAAGATAGTGGAATTTCTATATGGAGAAAAAGAAGAATCCTGCATTTTTCACACGGGTGGCAAAAGTGTTCTGCTGTGTTGCGCTGGTATTTTAATCGATCCAGCACAGCACTGCTGAATCGGCTCTTTCTACACAGGGAGAGCCGCTGGAAGAGGCCAATCCAAGGAGGGATCTCGGGATAAGTGAAACAGCTTGTCACATATATCCACTTGGGGCACTCTTAAAGTCACATCACCGCCTGCATCGGGGATAGCTACATTAAAGCTGGAGCCGGTGCGCGTGGCCGCACGCGTGTGTGTTTTCGTCTATGTGCACCCATCACACATCAGCAGGGGCGTCACAAGGCGGGGAAAGTGAGACTGAGTTATACTAGGGCCAAGGTGGAGGGGCCTTAATTATTTTATACTTTATCTATTGAAAAATAGCAGATTTACAAGCTCACAGCGCGGCACCGAGTGCTGCACTGCGAGCTTGTAGATATTTTTGAAAGGTCATGAAAATGTTTGCAAATCTTTTAATATATGTATTTTTTAGGCAAACATTTGTAACTCATATTTTGCTTCTGGGGGGATCCCTGGAACTAAATATTTTGAGATGGAGGTCCGTGGCCAAATACATATCATTTTGGGGGTCCTTCACATGAAAAGTTTGAGCACCACAGACAGAAACATAGGTTTTTCAAAAAACCTTAGAAGGATTTGAAATATTCAAAGATCCGCTGTGAGCTTCTATATCTGCTATTTTGCAATAGTTAAAGCTTAAAAATGCCCCCCTATGAAGAACATTCATGGGGGCCCCGCAGTGAATCCAGAATTTGGTGCGACACTCCTGTGTGTCTATGTGCACCCATCACACATCAGGCATGGGTGTGGGACGGCGGTGGGGTTGGATAGGCACAATATTCCCCAGCCTGCCTGCGTCACTGTACACTACATCCAGCACAGTTTATTCTGCACTGTGTACATCCCTCTGCCAGATAGACAGCCACAGAATTGCACTCCCTCTCTACAGTGGATTGCTCTCGTCTAAGTGGTAAATAGATTAGCCAGCGGTGGCAGAAGTGTCCTCTGAGGAATGTCAATGCAGTAGGCAACTCCCTCCATCTCCCTGCCCTTGTGTTCAAGGCAGAGCCGTTTGCTTTGTGCCAAGCGTTGGTGGACTGGAGACTGGAGAGAGGTCTGACCTGTGGGGACCTCTGGGTGAGATAGGACTGGGGCATATCTGTGAATACATCAAGTGCTCTCTTTATTGCTATTCAGTACCCGCTCGCTCTCTTCCTGGCATCCACGAATCAACTTATTAAATAAAGACATGTCTATCTAAGGCAGGGGTCTTCAACGATTACAGGCCAAGGACCCCCTAGTTGGGAGAGAGATGAAGCAAGGACCCCCACAACCTTTTCATAGATTCCATATTTAACCACTTGAACAGTCAATACTTAATGACCTTTCACTATGTACTTAGTCTGCTCATTTTCTCCTCTACACCAAAGCTCTTTGCCGAAAATAGCCGATCTACAAGCTCACAACGCCTCGCGCTGCGAGGCCTTGTGAGCTTGTAGATCTGCTATTTTTGGTTAAGTTCACAGAATATGGACAATAGGGTTCAAGTGGTTGATATAAAATAGGAGATTTTTTTCTATCACTCAGAGATTTGGAGGACCCCCTGTAGTAACTCTGAGGACCCCCTAGGGGTCCCGGACCCCCTGTTGAAGACCCATAATCTAAGGGAATGTGAAACTTACTTAGGCTAACTGTTGATTATCTTAGTAAAAGAAAAAGAAAAAAAGAAATGATGTATCTCAGGATCCACATAGAGACTGCCTTGGCCCCACATTACGCCAATATGTAACACTGGCAGTGGATTTTCAGTGCAAGTGGGAAAAGGAAGAATAGTGC